>NC_134470.1:37780640-38358140 GCF_964194025.1 Convolutriloba macropyga | reverse complement strand
ACCAACACTTATCTATGATGTCCCAGAGCCACTCGACAATACCCTTGTGTGCTTTCAACATCTCACAGGAAATGTTATCGGGTCCACTTGCCTTGCCATTCTTCAACCTGCGGACAGCTTCAAGCACTTATTCAAATCGAATTGGGCTCAAGTCAATCGACAAGCTTTCAGCTGCTTCTTCGGGATCCAATCTCGTACTGCAACTGGATGTTGAGGGATTCAGGAGTTGACTAAAATGTTCCGTCCAGCGTTCAAGGCGTTCCTCTTTCGTCCGTAAGTTGACGCCAGTGCTTGAAACTAATTTGGTCAACTGGGGACTCCAGTTTCGGCAAATCTGCTGTGCTGCCCCAAAAACCTCCTTCAAGTTGCCTCTGTCCGCAAAGCTCTGCACTTCTTGGCCTTTGCGTTCAAGCCATGCCCGTTTGTCTGCACGTAGAGCTTTTCTGACTTCCTTACAGCAGTTTGTGAACTCTAACAACGCCACCGCGCTGCTGTGTTTCTTCAACTGTAGATCAGCTCGTTTCCGGATAAGTTCCTGAGAATCTGGAGAAATCCAAGGTTTGTTCACTCGCTTGGCCGGAAGGAGGCATTTCACTGCTGCTTGGTTCAGGGCTTTTCGAAAATTGTCCCAAGACTGCTCTGTATTCTCGAAATCGCCGCTCTTATCAAGATGTAACTTGACCTCCTGCGTGAATAAGTCACGCGTTGTTTCATCTTGCAGCTTTGCAGAACTGATTCTGGGCGTGAAACATGGCTTTTTAGACAAAAGTTTCATAGATACTTCCGCAATGACCAGTTCAAGATCGGTAATTGTGGTTTTCCCTCTTCTGGTCCTCACCTTCGTCAGACATCCTCTGTATCTCTCTGCAAACAGAATGTGATCCAGCATCTTTTTTCGACAACTCGGATCGGGAGGGTTGTAGGTGTACCGATGCACTTGTCGATGCTGGAACCATGTACCACCTACGAGCAATTTGTGTGAAGTGCAAAATGATAACAACTTTTCCGAGTTTTCATTTTCTTCACCCATTCCAAACGGGCCTCTGCAGCTCATGGTGTCATTCAACTGGTATCCAGGATCTGCATTGTGGTCACCGATGACACAAATACGCTCCCTATGTTTGAAGCTGTAAACTAGGTCTGAAAGTTGACTCCAAAACAAATCCTTCTCTTGGAGACTAGCTTCATTCGTAGGTGCGTAGCAGACAACAACAGCTAGATTGGCTCTCCTCCGAGCCGCGAACTTGACGTAGCAAATACGTTCACTTAGAGCCACTTGTTCTACGATGCTGTTTATCAATGACTTCTTTACAGCAACGCCCACTCCTCCTTGTCTCGACTCTACACCAGACAACCACGAGTCAGACAGGTAGAGCTTGTGGTCTCCGAGATCAATTTCTTGCTCCTGCAATCTCGTCTCCTGCACTCCCAGAATATCCAACTTGTATTGCGCCAGATCCATTTTCAAAGCCTCTAAAGATCCGGCTTGGGTCAGTGTTCTGACGTTTAAAGTACTACTACTACTACTACTACTACTACTACTACTACTACTACTACTACTACTACTACTACTACTACTACTGCTACTACTACTACTACTACTACTACTACTACTACTACTACTACTACTACTACTACTACTACTACTACTACTACTACTACTACTACTTCTACTACTACTACTACTACTACTACTACTACTACTACTACTACTACTACTACTACTACTACTACTACTACTACTACTACTACTTGATAGCAAGGCCAAATGAAAATAAAAATCCCTTATCTCAGGCCACTTGAAAAATTTTTTTTTGTCAAAAATCCGTTTTACAATTGGTAGTAAAGCCGGTAGTAGTAACTTTCAAATGGCTTTTGAGATTAATTTTTTTCAAGTGGCATTGAGATATTTTTTTTCTAACAAAAAATTTTCCAATTTTTTTCACCTTCTCTCCGAAACAAAATTTTTGGTTTTTGCATATTCTCTGAGACCATTCATTATTTTTTGAGTTTAAAGTGCTTACTACTCTTATATAAGATAGTGACTATCTAAAATGTATAGTGACGAAGTTTTAAATTACGAAATGACAACAACAAAATGAAACTTAACAGTGCACAACTAAACATTATTTAAAACTTAACAGAAACCAAACAAAGTGAAACTAAACAGTTTTTTATACAGTTCTTTATTTTTCGCTCAAAATTCGGACTGCGGCTTTCATTTTATTGTAGATTCTAAAATAAGATGCCGAGCTCAAATTAATACCACATTCGATGCATCTGGCTTTGACATCTGCTAGTGACACTGTGCTTCGAACATCCTTGAACAGCATGCATGCTTTTTTTTCTTCCACCGTCCAAGGTGCTGTTCCGGCTTTTGTTCGGAACGTGCTCAACGACTTCACGTATTTAGCTCTTGCATCGGAATTGTCTCCCCCCGTGTTGAATTGAGGGAAGCTCTGTTCTGTATCTCTTGATCAACTCTCTGTTCTGTATCTCTGTTCTGTCTCGTCTCCTCTGTAACCTCCTCTTGTCTCATTGGTGTGTTGCTGTTTGAACAGTTCAAGGAGTTTCGTATCAAGTTGAACCGTCTAACGAATGGCGACTCCTGAACAGAATTGTTTAATGGCGTCTCATTGGATTCTTCTTCCGGTTCACTGTCCGAGTCAACAGCTTCAGCCTCTTCTTCGTCGTCTGATTCGGTTTGAGTCGTACTGAAAAGGTCCTGATCATATATTTTCAAAAGTTCTTCCCTGTCTTTCTCAGATCCTTCTTTCCCAATATAAATATCTTCGGCAGTTTTTTCGCCATGGGCTGTTTGAGCTAAATGAGCTTTGTTCACTCCATCTGATATATCCGCCGAATTCTTAATTTTTTTCCATCGCCTCTCCCAAAACTTTCTTATGGAATTGGCATTAAACCTAACTTGTTTGGGGTTGTCATTGAACGTGTTCTGGAACGCTTCCTGTAGATGCCGGCACATCGATCTTTCAGTCTTATTTTTTTTGAGGCGAATACAAAAACTGGTTCAATCAAGTTCTCCTCTATAAACTTTTCTCGCATATTCCTCAATAAAGGCCTTTGGTCTGGCTGGATGAACAAATGTACCGCCGAGTGTTTACCGGTTTTGTGCCTATCTGTATGAAGACATTTGTTTGTCTTGTCTATTATTCCAAACTCCTCCCAAGTGAGCTGCAGCAGAGGTCCAGATTGAGTGTTCAGCCGAACTTGGAGTATAAAGAAGTTAAAGGCCTGCTGGTCTTTGTAGCTCATACTTTTATTTTTCTGCAGGTTTTCTTTAAGGAGATCAAATATGCTCCTGAATCGGGACCGAACTAAAGCCGGGCTTGGGACTTTAGCCCGCATTTCTTGAGCCACTCCTCTGTAGTCTTTTACTGCTGCAGTTGAGTAGGCCTTTCGGGCAGTTTTAATTGCCGTCTTCATATTCAACTGCTCGTTCTGCATACTAGGAGAAACTCCGTCATTATAGAGATAGTAATAATCGACAAAGTTACTAAACGCTGCCAGGTAATTGAGCATAGTTTGGGGCTTCCATCCTCTACGCTTTTGGAGGTCCAAGGATGCGTCAATTAGGAGTTTTGGATTCTTTAATCCATGTGTCTCACTGTAAAGTATACCCAAAACTTGCTGAAGACCATTTTTGGTTTGCTCACAGTCATTGCCTGCACACTTGGCGAGGCTGTTTTGATGCTCAATAAATTTTCGAACAACTGCCGCATCCTTGTGGCGAACAAGTACGGAAGATTTCAATTTCGCTCGCAAGTCGTCGGGCAAAGAACTAAAACGTACAACAATGTTTAAATTATAACTTATAAATTATAAATTTAAATTATAAATTATGTGTAGGTAAAAAGATATATTTCTTGTTTGTTTTTCTTTTTAAAATAGCAACCTATGTTAAAATTGTTTGATGTGAGTATTTTTACCTTCTACTCGAACAGTTGTCAACCTTCGTCACGCTATTGCAAGCACAGTTTGATTTTTATTTGTGGGTCACAACAGACACAAATCTCCTTTTACAGTCGTGACAGTCGAACGCTCGCTTTGCGTTCCTCGTTCGATAAAAATCCACTAACAGCTGAACGTCTGCATCATCAATATTCTGATGGATTGCCAGGTGACGTTTGATCCGCTTAACATGGGTGAAGCAAATCAAACATTCCACCATGGCATCCATCTTCACTTCTTTTACCCGCTTGCCTGACTTACTTGCTGTCTGAATGTCTCTGTTGTATTCGGATTCAGCGGTTCCAACAACTGGCTCTGTATCCGCTTCGTCACATTCTCCGTCAACTCCATCTACTTGCTCGCCATCCGACTGAAGTTCGCCATCCAACTGTAACTCATGTTCGCCATCGTCATGCACAATAATATTTTCTACACCTGGGTCTGCATCCACAATAATATTGTCTACAACTGGCTCTGCATCCACAATAATATTGTCTACAACTGGCTCTGCATCCACAATAATACTTTCTACAACTGGCTCTGCATCCACAATATTATTTTCTACCACTGGCTCTGCATCCACAATAATATTTTCTACAACTGGCTCCGCATCCACTTCATCACATTCTCATTCGACACTCTGACAGCAGGTAGAACAGAGACATTGTTCGTTTCTGTTGCCAAAATAATCATCCCCATACGACACTGTTATCTCTTCACCTGGAGCAATGCTGGTGATTGTTTCAATTCCAATCACTGTTAGGTTTTTTTCACCCTCCGCTTTGTATCTGGAGTTTGGGTTGCAATCGTGATTGACAAACGAGGCAGGTCCCAACATGATTCTCGAATGTTTGCAATTGGTGGTGGGAGCGAAGACAGAGAAGGTCATATCATCAAGTAAATCGCGTTCATCAATTTTCGCCGTGTAGCCTCTAAGACCAGTAATCAGAACTTTTGGTTTGAACGCATTTCTGGATATAACCGCCATTTCTGTAAACTTGACATTTTGACCAAATTTATTTGTTGGTACAATATCTAAATTCTGGAATGATTCTATATAGGCATCTCTAATCATTGTATGAAGTTTCTGGTTCCTTGGTAGCTTCAGGAAACTTTTGATGTTGTGATGTTCAACTAATTTGTGAGTTTTAATTTCCAAGCTGTCAATGAATGTCTCGGTAATATGTGCGTCGATGTAACCTAATACTTGCCAGAAATGGGGGGAAACGTTTGGTGGAAGGCAATTTTGTGGAGCTTTTCTAACATCAACAATTTTCAACTGAACCAAACCAAAGCTATCGAAATGATTCAGAACAATATTTTGCTCAGCCGATATTTCCACATAGTTTTCGTCCATTTCGTTCAATACTTCTGCTGTTTCCTCCTCATGTAATTGGCATACGTAATCGTTGCTCTGATGTATAATAAAGATATCGGGATTTGTTCGGGCCGATATTTTAGATCGGGTAACCACAACTTTGTCCGGGCGAAACAAATCGTCTGGTTGTGTTTCGTTAGTCCGCTTGCGTTTAGGTGGCTTACCCTTTAAAGATTGGAGTGCAGATTCGTCTTGAATTTTCAAATCTCGGCTCCGCAAGCTTTTAATTAGCTGTGGTTCATCCGTTTTTTTTAGTCTTCTGTTGCGGGTTGACATAACTCAGTTCAAAATTTCAATTAAATTAACGATGAATTTCTCAAGAGTCAATGATGAATTTCTTTATTTTGATTTTAGATGAAGTTTAATGTAGTAGAAACGAAGCTAGAATGATAGAAAAGTTGGCCAGAATAGAGTCAAATTTAGTGAGTTCATCACCTGTTTATTGGTTTAAGTGAGTCTCTGACGCTTTTAAAACAAAATTGACTCATTATCAAACTGAGTCAATTTTTGAATGCCCCTGCACTTATCAATCGTTTTCAATCGGTGATCAATTTCAATCGGTACTTAAAATAAGGGAATGGCTTAAATGAATTTGCAAGTTAATCGAACTTTACAAGGAATAATGTATGCACAATTTTAGAAGTTTTTTTTCATGGTGTGCTTATGAAACTCGAAACTTTTTCCGCCAGATTTTTGAGACGAACACATAGTAGTACCATGACAAGTTTCAATAAAATAGATTAGATTTTGCAGAAGGGAGCTGAGAAACTTTTTTATATCTTTTAAAATGATAGAAATTGATAATAAATATAAAGATATAAATTTATAAAAATTTAATACACAATTTAAAAGTTTTTTGATGGTCTTACTTCTGAAATTCACAAATTTTTTTCCGCCAGATTTTAAAGACGAACACATAGAAGTACCATGACAAGTTTCAATAAAATAGAACAATTTTTGCGGAAGGGAGCTGAGAAACTTTTTTATATCTTTTAAAATGATAGAAATTAATAATAATTATAAGGATAGAAATTTATTCAAATTTACTGCACAGTTTAAAGGTTTTTTGATGGTCTTACTTTCGAAATTCAAAAGTTTTTTTCCGCCAGATTTTAAAGGCGAACACATAGTCGTACCATGACAAGTTTCAATAAAATAGAATAATTTTTGCGGAAAGGAGCTGAGAAACTTTTTTGTATATTTAGATTTAAAATGATAGAAATTAATAATATTTTACAAGGTATATTCTAGAAACCGAATTAACAATTTACATTCGCATTGACGAAAACAGCCTTTTTAGTGATTGCTTTGTTGGCTCGAAACATTGGTTCCAGATTAGAGGACTATTATTGTTGAGATTCATATGTTTCGCATTGTTCTGTTTGATATGTAAGTCATGAGTGTGGGACACTATTACAAATCTCTCTTAATTTGTACATAATCTCCTTTAATCCGCTCGACTGCAATGCTTACTTGTTGCACACGCATTGTTCTAATTGAAACATTGTTGTGGTTTACCAAGTATTAGTCATGGGTGACTTAAATTATAAAACTCTTTTGGCCGACAAAAGCATATATATAAATCATCGTTGTAAAAGCACATATATAAATCATCAGAATACTATTTGTTACTACCTCCTGGAGGATACCACTGATGCATTACAAAACAAGCATTGATAGTTCTTTCGGCTAAATTGTTTATCGTCTACGTGCCTAAACGTTATCGTCTACGTGGTATTTTTGTTCTGCGCTGCCACTTTTCTTTACCGCCATTTTGGTGTCACTAGTTGTTTCATAGTATTAGTGTATGTGTTGCTCAACGCATTTGACTTTTGTGCTCGTCAACAAATCGTTTGAAATTGTTTTGATTTTTGTGTTTCTTTCATTTTCGTTTGTTATTTTCAGATTGATTGATTTGCTATAATGGATACTATCGATGTGACGGAGATATTTACAATGGCGGAGAGTGGTGCTCTGGAGGCCGCGGGATTGCAAAAGGTGCCATTGAGAGAAGATTGGATATTTGAAGACTGCTTCCCCGATGAGCCGTTTGTGCTTAGAGGGGCGGCTGCGAGCGAAATCTTCTCGTGGTCCGACCGTTTAACCCGCGAGTGGAAAGGTGGGGCTTGTGATGGAGATGAGTTTGTTCGAAGGCAGAACGCTTCGAGGGTAACGTTCACATCTGGTGAACAAATTCCTGGGTTCTCTAATTCTCGTACAATATCTTTCGAGCTTGGTACGTCTGTTCTGAAGAAGTTTGCACCCCATCCAAGTTTATATGTTCACAGTACAGCAAGCATTGCCGCGTTGGGAGCTTGGTTCACTCCTCCCCATATCGAGTGGAGCGGTGGCGAATCAGTAGCCGCTCTGATTTCGGGAAAGAAACTTTGGATCTTTTCGACAACACCCCAGTCGACGAAGGAATTTTTTCTGTGGGACAGTTATTCAACGCTATTGTCGAATTTGCGAAGAAGTTTATCGTCACGAACAAAGAGAAGAAAAGGGTTTAATACGAATGAGAATTTATTGTATCATATCGGACAGCCAGGAGATCTTATTGTTCAGCCCGCTTTCGCCATGCACTGTGTGGTAACGAAGCCTCTGATCGATGGAGATCAACCGTTGTGGGCGTTGGTCACAGGATATGAAGGCATTGACATTCGTCTGGAAAACCGTGCTCGTCGTGTGTTTTTCCATTTCGTCCTGGAGAAGAAGCGTTCAGATTTGTTGGCTGAAGCAAAGTATCACAAGTTTGTAGCCCTCGTCAGATTACTGAAAGTTGACGTATATCGAAAAGCTGAAGACAAGTGCAGGAATTCTGGTGACAGTTTAGAGAATATGCTTGATTATTATGAAGAACCGAACTACTTGACGCACATGAGAAAGCTTCTTGAAGCAGGCGACGATGTTGATTCAAGTTTGGAGAATTCAACAGAGACGAACTTCCAGATTGCGAAAGAAAGGAAGAGAGCGAAACTTGACAACTTTGGGCCGCGGGCAAGTAGTTCTACTGACTCAGTTTGGAGTTCTTCTTTGACAGAAATGACACCGACAGAGCGAGAAAGGTGGTCTAGGCTGTCTGGAGTTGTGCAAGACATTGAAAACATTTGACTGTAAAGAACATATAACTTGATGTTGTCGAGGGGACATAGCTGCTTTAGAATTTGTACGAGGTTAGAGTTTGTATGAGGTTGATGGGGTAACATATCTCCAATGTTAACCCATCAACATATGTTACCCCATCTTTTATGATGGGGTAACATATCAGAATTAGAATTTGTATTAGTTTGATGGGGTAACATATCTCTTATGTTAACCCGTCAACTTATCTTAACCCAGGGGACCAATTCAGACTGAACAGACTTAGTTGTGAAAAAAAAATTTTGTATTCTTCAAACGAATACAATTTATCTTAATATATTTGTGTATAAATTTATATTTCAGACTGAACAGACCTAGTTGGGGGTGCTACTACCATTATAGCACCCCCATGTATATATATATATATATATATATATATATATATATATATATATATATATATATATATATATATACATGTGTATATATAGATATATACCCCACAAAGGCTCTTGGAGTTATAACGAGGAATTACAGGAATCCCCCATAAAAATTAGGAAAACGACTGATAGTTCTTAATCTAATACAGTTATTCTAACTAAGAGAATATTATGATATTAGATATTGAATTCAATGAATGACTTTTGGAGTCTAATACAAAAACTCGGAAGGTGCTTTTTCAAAGTTATGTCATCTTTTTACGGATTTTTATCTTTTTTAACATTTTTTACCTTTGAATGCCATCAACAAGAAAACACCAGATGAGCTTTGGAAACACTGTTGAAAACAATTGTTTCCTAGTCAGAGTCCAATGAAAAGGATAAATTATAACAGAATTAAATCATTTCTAGTGTGTCAGTAACAAAAGTAGTGGTACTAAATTGGTATCAGTAACTATTTGTATCAGTCTTTGTTACGCTGTTCATAACTCAATTCATAACTTTTATTCATAATTCAGTTCACACATTTGTGAACTAATGTCAGGGACCACTATACGTGGTCGCAACAATTAGTTAGTCGCAACAACTAGTTAGTCATTCGCACCGCAAAAGTGCATCTAAATCTGCAATTTATACCTGCAATTTCAATTGGTTGAAATAGTGGGTCTACAGAGACATTGCTCCACTGAAATACAATTCGAAAGAGACGGATATTCCACAAACTATGTAATACATAGTTTGTTAATCATGTAAACTTAGAATTGCCTGATTTCATTATTTGACTCTTCTAAACAGTCTCAAATCAGTTTTTTTTGTTACCAATGAGCTAAATTTGGCTCTACCGGACAGAATATTTGATGAAATTGTCATTTTTGGAAAATAAAAAAATTGCTACTACTGAAAAAATTTGATGCCATTTGAAAATTAGAAATTGTAAAATGGATTTTTCACCGAAAAAAAATTTTTTTGAGGCCAAAATAATCATGTTACTACTTTTCCAAAGAATTTCGGGAATCAGAATTTTTTTTGCTCAATGGGCCCAAAAAAAAGAAAAAATTTCATTTTGGCCTCTAGACAAAAATTTATGGCGATGTCCATTTTAAAAGCCATTTTACATCTAAGTAATTTCCCAAATGGCCTGAGATTAATTTTTTTTCTTACTGCAAAATGGCCTTGCGCTCAATACTACTACTACTACTACTACTACTACTACTACTACTACTACTACTACTACTACTACTACTACTACTACTACTACTACTACTACTACTACTACTACTACTACTACCACTACTACTACTACTACTACTCTTACTACTACTACTACTACTAATCTAATCACAATTAAAGTGATTTCACTTTGTATAAGAAGCAAAACATTAAAAAAGATGTTCCGGAATATTGTTTATCGGTAAAACAAAAATTTTTTTCCAATTGGTTTCGATTTTTTTTCCAAATCGTCCAATTCAGAATTTTGAAGTTCTTAGCGGCTTTCTATCGTTTCAGTTACTTTTTGGAACATTTCAATGTTTTGATTCGCTAAAATATAATTTAAGAAATTAGCAACATGACAACTATTGGCTAGTGTTTCAATGTCAACTCCTGGCTACGTTACTGATCGCGGGTGTTCAGCAACGGTTCCTTTGTTCTATATGCAAGGCTTCGAGAGTCATCGGCTTTTCTGTCAAATTGCACTAATCCTTTATATGCCATTCAAGCACGCGTGACGTGCACAACGTTCGCTGACTTGCTGACGTACAAATGAGCCTTTTTTTGATGCTCTGCCATCCGCGTGGTTATATGCCTGCAATTTTGCCCGACATAGGTCGAATTGCATCCACTACATGTTGGTTCGTTAACCACGTTCGATTTTAGATGCTGGTCACAACTAGAGTTTAAATATGGTAAAAAGCATTTTAGTTTCCGTGTTGTGTAGATCACTGCAAGATGCGTTATCTTTTGCAGCTTTTCCCTAAGTCAAATGCTTAATTGGCATCCATATTGTAGGAAAAGTGTGGGTATCTCCTTCTGATTTAGCTTATCGTTTGACCTGCAATCCGCTGTTGTTTTTGCGGGCTTTTTAAAGTCACCTAAAATGTGTGATCAACAATGTTTGACAACCAGTTTTAAAGATATTGATTTGTTTGCCATACTTTTCCATTGATTTTTAGGGCTTCGTCAAATTGATGTAAGTTGCCTGCTGATCAAAGCAAATCTATGGATAGTACCCTCTAAAATACTTCTGTTATGCTGGAGGGAAGCGCAGGTTCGGAAGTGTATAATTGTTCCAGCGTCTGTTGGCGTATGCTACCATTTACAAGAAACTTTTTTGTTTATCAACGTAAGCTGCCGTATCAGGGAAACTGGTATTGTAGTTCAAATTTGTCCTCCTCTTTTCCATGGTGAATGACAAATTTTTATGCAAAATGTTTCCTATTTGAGGCAAATTATTGGGGTTGTCTTTTAATGTGTAAAATATGTCATCTACATATCGTTCAAATAGTTTTGATTTCTAGTTTGTTTATCAATTGGTGAGTTTTCACATTCAAAAATTTTCCAAACAACATCGCCTATTTTTTCTCATTGCTCCTTACTTGTTTTATGACATACTACGTGATACCACTTCTCTCATTTTTCGAACCCGAGGGCTTTGCTATTTCAAACCAATTTTTTTGACAGATGGGACAATTTTGTTTTGATTTTTTTTGTTTCTCCAAAGCTTATCTCATACTCAGTACTAAGTCTTTCTCCAAAAATGTTGTCAGAATTTTGGCCAAAATACTTGACAAAATAACTGCCGTAGAAGTCTCCATTGTCAAACCGTCTCTTTGACACTACCCGTTTCATTTTTTTTAAAATAAACCTTTGTGAGAGCTAGTTTGAGTAGGAGCTTAAGTGTCGATCTTTCAATATCGGGTGGGGTGTTGCTGGAGTAAAGACATCGTAGAGCACTTTCGATGGCCTCCGAGACGGGGACAATGGTGTATAAACTTTTGACATCTAAGGATACAGTTTGCGCATTTGCCTCAAGTGTTTCATATTTTTATCTAGCTATAAGGCTCCAAGTTTCGATAATAGCTCCCGGCACTTTTTCAAAAAGTGGAGTTGAAAAAGTGTTTAAATTGCTGTAAGAGCTTCCAGGAATAGATAAAACAGAGCGCATGGGTGTGTTTTCTTTGTGAATTTTGCCCACTCATAGAGTCGCGCTGGTTGTGCATATTTTTTCCGTAAGATCTTGTTTGTTCATTTCAAGTAAAATTCCGGTAATGTCTTTTTCTATTTTGAGGATAATCTCGTCATTTACTATATTTATCCTCAAAAATTGGGCGCCGTCTGGTATTTTGTTCATTTTAGATTGATTTGTTGTTTTCTTCAAGGCAAAAGAAATCCATTATCCTTATCAAAAGATAAAACTCAAAGTCATTTCTCTTTAACATACTTTGCTATGCGTGATAGTCTTCTATCGGCTGGTGTCTCTTTTAAATTTTCAGCGTACCATTTGGCAGATGCCTCTACCTCACAAAGCTTTTCAACGCAAACACCATATCCTGGCATACTACTCACTGACTTGTTAATGTCTGCCAAAAATGGATTCCACTAACTTTTTCCTTAAATAGGTGTTCTGGCCCGTAAGATAGAAGTTCTTTGACAGATAATTGTAGCTCTATTCCGTCTAAGGTTTTGGACTGCGTCGTCATTTTCTCTTAACGGTCTATCTTGACGATGCGCCAATTTTCCAAGCTTTTGATTCACTCTTTTTGACTTGTTTCTAGTCTCAGGCACGTGCCTCTGGGGGTGCTAATAATATGCGCCCGCTTAGCTGGGGGCACAAACGGAATAGTTCTGAAAAGTTCAATCACTTTCCTCGAGATTGATTTAAATTTTTCTGATTATATTTACTAGTATACTGGCTTTTACCCAGAATTTTTTTTTATCTTCCTTCATTTTCTCAGTTTTTAAGCTCTTATGAGCTCCATTTGACGTCTGTTAGTGAATTCGATGATCTTAATTCGTACTCAGATATAGTTGATTTTAAGCGGGTCTACAATTAGCAAAAGCTCGTGTAATTCGAAATATTAAAGGTAATAATAATGATAATGGTAGTAGTTTTAGTTTAGTAAGCGTTTACTTGTAGACTTCCCTACTTTCTAAAGTCCAAATAGCTCTTTTTTTTGCGTGCGCTCAGTTTTTATAATTTATGTTTTGTTGGCATACAAGTCTGGACCTGGGCCGAGGAATTTGGCCAAAATTATGTAAGATCAGCGGCAACTAGCGTTGACAAGTCGGAAAATTCACTGCAATTTTCTTACATAATTTTGCGTTGAATGCGTTGAATTTAAAGACAAAAATTCAACGCATTCAACGCAAAATTATGTAAGAAAATTGCGGTGATTTTTCCGAATTGTCAACGCTAGTTGCCGCTGATCTTACACATTTAGCGTTGAATTTAGCGTAGATTTTACATATTTACCGTTGAATTTAGCGTAGATCTTACAAATTTAGCGTTGAATTTTGCGTAGATCTTACATATTTAGCGTTGAATTTAGCGTAGATCTTACACATTTAGCGTTGAAATTAGCGTAGATCTTACACATTTAGCCTTGAATTTAGCGTAGATCTTACATATTCAGCATTGAATTTAGCGTAGATCTTACACATTTAGCGTTGAATTTAGCGCAGATCTTACACATTTAGCGTTGAATTTAGCGTAGATCTTACACATTTAGCGTTGAATTTAGCGTAAATCTTACACATTTAGCGTTGAATTTAGCGTAGATCTTACATATTTAGCGTTGAATTTAGCGTAGATCTTACATATTTAGCGTTGAATTTAGCGTAGATCTTACACATTTAGCGTTGAATTTAGCGTAGATCTTACACATTTAGCGTTGAATTTAGCGTAGACTAAGGTCTACGCTAAATTCAACCCGAAATATGTAAGATCTACGCTAGATTCAACGCTAAATATGTAAGATCTACGCTAAAACTCAACGCTAAATATGTAAGGTCTACGCCAAAATTCAACGCAGAATTATGTAAGATCTACGCTAAAATTCAACGCAGAATTATGTAAGATTGGCGTTGAATGCGTTGAATTTATGTAAGATCTACGCTAAATTCAACGCTAAATATGTAAGATCTACGCTAAAAATCAACGCTAAATATGTAAGATCTACGCCAAAACTCAACGCGAAACTATTTAAGTTTAGCGTTGAATGCGTTGAATTTATGTAAGATCTACGCTAAATTCAACGCTAAATATGTAAGATCTACGCTAAAATTCAACGCTAAATATGTAAGATCTACGCCAAAACTCAACGCGAAACTATTTAAGTTTAGCGTTGAATGCGTTGAATTTATGTAAGATCTACGCTAAATTCAACGCTAAATATGTAAGATCTACGCTAAAATTCAACGCTAAATATGTAAGATTAGCGTTGAATGCGTTGAATTTTTGTAAGATCTACGCTCAAGCGTAGATCTTCATAAATTCTACGCATTCAACGCCAATCTTACATAATTTTGCGTTGTTTAGCGTTGACACCTCGGCCCGGGGACTTGCATAGCTATATACTGGGATAACTTAATCAATTTTTCCCGTTTGTGCCCCATTAATTTTGTTAATAGACCAATTGTGGGGCTATGTCAATTTTTGACTCCGGACGATCACTATATTATGTGGACCATTTTCAATGAAGTTGACTGAGCTTCACAATTTGGAATTACTTTTAGGCCAGCTATTTATTGTCCTTTCTTTTTGTTTTTGCATGCTCTAGAATTGCTCCCGGGTAGAATGAGTTAATTATTATGATTTTTCCTCTTTCTAGAGTTAAAAAAAGGCAATTTTAGTAACCATTTTGTTTGTCCTAGTTACATTGTAATTGTTTCACCAGCTAAAAGTTAATATTAACTCACATATCTGTTACCATTTAGACCGATGGACTTGTTCCCCTAATTTTTGAGGAGCTCACCCGATGCAGTTTTAAGTTCTTTTTTATTTTTTTTCTTTTTGCAACATTTTCACGCACCAATTTTTGTCAATCAGTTGTGTCGATGTTGAACTGAAAAACACGCGAGACCTTATGTTCGGAATGCCCTGATGTGAATGTGCTGGACAGGTTCTTTTACCCAACACTCAACTCTCGGTATCAATGAGTGTAAAATTATACTCTGGGTATCAATGAGTGGATTTTTTCGTTTGTGTCCTCCACCCGGCAGACTAGTGCTTGCTATTCACTACGTAAAGGCACGTGCTGCTTAACAAAGGGCTGCGTAATGTAATAGTGGGCACAAACGAAAAAGAACCAAAATCCTAAATAGGCGGGGAATTTGATGCATTAGTGTGGGATTGGAGCCATATTTCCCACAAGAAAAAAACTTTCCGGTCTTTTGTAGAACGCTTGGGAGCGTTTGGCTTACAATCCCGGTTGGACGCTGTTATCATGGCAAGATTTTTCTGTTCACATTAATTCTCCAGAACTTCTGAGTTTAAAGTCAACTGGTGTTTGCTATCTTTTTGCTTAACGAGCAGTACATAGCATTTACTTTCGTTCATTTTCCTCAAAATTTTGCTACATCAATTTTTAGTGGACGCCAGATAGTTTGGCGTTCTTTTGGTTTTGAAGCTACTAATCTGAACTCACCCAGGTTACCCACCTTAGACGAAACTTTGAAAACTTACTAAGACTTATAAGCTGCCGTATAAAACTTACAAAACTTTGTACGGCACCGTATAAGGCCGTAATAAGTTTTCTACGGCACCGTAACCAATTGATGTAATAACTGATTTTTAAATTCTAAATCCCTAAAATCGACTTTAAATCTATCGCTTATCTAATACAACTCACTTTTTCATCACTTTATGACTCTGGGTATAACTTTTTAAATCTCTGAAAAATTACAAAACTTAGTACGGTGCCTTATATGGCCCTATCAAATTTTGTAATTTTTCTAAGGTAAAGTTTTCGAACTTTAATTTGCTCTGCATGTAGCCCTTGTGGTCAAAAAATATACCTCGAAACAGTTCGAAGTTGCAAAAACTTCTTACGCCTCTTCTAAGGTCGTACCGAACACTTTGGAAGTCTAATGATATCTTTTGCAGTTTATGTCATTGATCAAGCAAAAAAAAACGTTCAAATATCCATCAAAAGCGTCAAAACTGAGATTTCGTTCCAAAGAAGACCAATGCTTACGTATTATGTCTCAAAGAAATGATTAGCTGTAAAATGAAGTTCGAAAAAAAAAATTTGCGGTTTAAGTGAATCAGATAAAAGTAGCATTTTTTTAACATGAAACTGTCAGTACCACTTACATAGCTGGTGAATAATTCCCCAACTACAAGCGCAGGGTTTACTAGAAGGAATTGAAAAAATATGTGTTTGATTCGCGTTCTGTTCAATTAAATCTGTTCTGGTCTCAGAAAAAAATTTTTTACTCAAAGTTTGGCTCATTTGAAAGTTCATTTTCGAGTTTTTTGAGCATTCACAACAACTAAAGTCCTCTTGCAGATCTACAGTCAGATTACTTAAACTATAAATACATTTGATCGCTTTAAAAAAGTAAATCAAAATTTTCTTTTTTTCGAAAGTTCTCTATAGTTTTGGCATCTAAATGGCTAATCAACAGTGCAATTTCTGGCCGCTAGGCTTTCACTGCTTGCAATTGAATTTGTTTGTCCTGAAACTTTTTTGTTGAACGGTTATTCAGGATGGATTCCTGAAAAGAATGTCCAATCTCAGATTTTATTGGCTGAGGTGTGCTTTTTGTAATTGAACAGGTTTTTCTGCGTACAATTTGTAGACGTTTTTCCAGACAATTCTCAAGTCCCTTAAGCTAACTATATCACTGATTGCTGGTAATTCAACGTTTTTTCCAATTTATTATTTTTGTCAAATTTCTGTGTATGTTGTTTTGTATCAAAACTGATAAAACACCATAACCTTCATGGTGAGGTTTGAAAGTTTTTTCATCTCATCATGAAGGTTTTACTTAACATGAAACAAAAAAATGGACTGAATTGCCTCGCAGAAACACGCCAGAGGCACCGTTTAACGCCGTCAAGAATGTTTTTCGGCATTTTTAAGCTTTAAAAAAAGCTGAAAAAATGTGGTATAATTGAGGTGTTTGTTAATATCTCTCGAAGTACTGTACAAAATTATTTTGGCAATGTCGCGTTTCGTTGGTCTCTGCTAACTGCAATGAAGCTGGTAGAGAGGTATTCAACTCCAAATTTGAAAAAAGTCAACATTTTTATTTTCATATAGACTTTATCGTCGATAACGTGTTTCAAATACTCGTTTTCGCAAAAATAATTCAACGACCGTTTGAATAGTTCATTTTTAACCCAACAAAAGTGAGTGAACTGGTAAGCACTGAAAAAAGTAAATTAAAAGCATCCAGAGCGTTCTAAATCATGATATATATTATTTTTTTTTGAATTTTAAAACTGTAAAAAATATTTTTCTTAGAGTCCCTTCATTATGAATCATTATTAGGTAGCAAGTACTATAAAAACCAAACTGTTTTAGTTTGTTGAGAATGATAAAACACATAGTTGCTGCAAAATAGTCAATCATTCGTTTTGTGTTCCGATAACAACGTTTTTCACTGATAAAATAGACACCTGACGAAAATCCTAAATGGTCAAATTGCTGAACCTTGTAATCCCTTCTAAACTCATTTTGTAACAGAATGTGACATATGTCGAAAGTTACACAAGCTTGAAGCGCGAAATAGAGCTCAAAATTTGGGAAAAAATGAAATCAGAATGAAAATTTTGTGATTTGTAAAAGTTGCAAACAAGTGAAGGTAAGGTTGATTAAGGATAGTTTTTGAAACTTTTTCAATAGAATCTCGATCCTTATTAAACGCACAAGCAAAACAAATCCAACAGTGCACATATCTTACCATTTAGGACCTCGTTTCGTTGTTTTTTTAATTATAAAACTGGTAAGATATGAAGCAACTTTTTTTCATCCTTAATAATCCAAACAAAAATTTGTATTGCAAGGGAACTCAAACACCAAATTTTCATTTCAGAGCAGTCCTCATAGTGTCAATCAACGTCATACAACTTCATTTTTTGCAGGAACGCAGCACTTGAACTATGCTGCACTTTAAGAACTAAAAAAAATAAGTGAAGATTTAAAAAAAATCCCGTTTTGTTTTTCAATTTGAAATGATGTAGTCGTTCTCGTAATGAGCGTTGTTATTACTTAAAAATTGTGTTATTCACCCGTCTGTTGGGTCCCTGAAGCTATCTCAATCATAGAACAGGTTTTATTATGTTTTTGATGGACATTTTGCATTGCTTCTCTTTAAATTTTTGTCTTTTCAGGTACCGAAAGTCAGGTTACAGTTTATTGTTTCATCGATATCTCCTAAAGTATTGAATCAAATTCAACAAACGAGTTGGCATTTTGTTTCTTTTGATCTGTTCCGGCTAGCCTATTTGTAGTCTTTTTCTTGCGTCTGCTTGTGCAAACAACAATTAGGGTAGAAACTTAAAAAAATATATCATTTTAAGCGTTATTATGATTTTAAGTGGTTTCTATTGTAATGAGGGTTGTTGTTACTTGCAAATTGTGTTATTTAGGCTAGTGTCGGGTCCATGAAGCTATTTGAGTCAATAGTTTTTAGCAATTCAACAATTTTTCTGTTTTCACGATTTCATCAAATTTCTGTGGATGTTGTTTTATGTCAAAACACACAAAACATCATAACCTTCACGGTGAGGTGGGAAATTTTTTCCCACATCACGATGAAGGTTTGCAGTGAACTAGAACGTGGAAGTGGACCAGAATTGCACCCACAAATACGCCGGGAACGCTGTTTCACGTTGTTTTACGTCGGTTCCGGAGATCTTGGGCTTCGATTTTAGCCCAAAAAATGGGGTACAGAACAGTTTTTTGTTAATATCTTCTAAAGTACTGAACCAAATTAAACGGGAGTGGTCGCTCTTTGTTGACACTGAAACCTTCTTGCTTGCAGTGTTTGGTTGGTTTCCCAAATCGGCCTAATCAAAAAGATTAATGTTCAAATTTGAAATAGTTCGAATTTTCGGGCTATTCTGGGTGACCCAAATTTCGGTACAACAAAAAACGCGATTTACCCAACAAGTGTTAGTGTTTTAGAATTCCCAGTTAGTGGGGAGTCTCCCCATATATATTTTGTATGCAGTTTTATGTAGTCCAGATGGTCAATTTTAGCGTTACATGAGAAGTACCTGTCCTATTTGCTCATTTGGTACGGCACATTTATGTTGGAATATCTCCTCGTAGAGTGAACCGATTTTTGATCTGTTTGTTGATTTGAACTCAACTTGAGCCGTACTTGAATCCCTGTAAATAGCGTTTTGTTTCTTTCAGCCGTTTTCGAGAAATTGGCCAGGACACATACCTCCATTTTGAGCTATTCGTGTCCGGTACTTTTGCTGGACCTACATGTTAGACCACTAAAACTAGCTCATTTAGACTCGATAGTTAGTTCGTTAGACTCGTTCGATAATGCTGACCGTCGCCATATATATTTTACACCCCATTTTATGTAGTTCAGAAGGTCAATTTTAGCTCTGAAAGTGGTGTTTCTCTCCTCTATGGTTATTTGGTACGGTACCTTATTTTTGCTATAACTCCTTGAAGAATGCACCGGTTGGGCTCATTTTTTAATATAATATGTATCTCAAGCAGTGCTACAAACGGTATTAAGGGCGTTTGTTTTTGTTCAGTCGTTTTTGAGAAATTACCTTGTAAACTTGACCCCATTTTGAACCCCAGAAGAGCATGACTGCCAGGTCTGATCACCTGGTGACCTCTGAATATCGTCATTAAACTGTCCGAGAATTGGCTGTTTAGACTCCCCTGATAATGGGGATTCTCCCCATATGTGTTTGGTTGTTTTAATCATAATCGTTGATGAAGGTGTTGGGCATTTTGGGTCATCCAAGTCCTTTTTTGGTGCATTTGGCACCAACGGCTCGATCGTTAATAACTCTGCCTACACGAATTTTTTTCCCATTGAGTTGCATAATCAGAGAGCTCGTTATGCGTGCTTTCTTTTGATATAATGAAACCTGAAAAAATATTCACCAGAAGTTGTAAATTTGAGTACGAGCATGGGAAACGTCCCTATTTTCGATCGGACTCGGTCGATTTTTGCTAATAACTCTGTGTATAGAGGGAACTTTTTCTTTTTGTTTAGTGATATGAACAGCTTAGTTCAAGACGGTTTCAATGGTATACATTTCACATAGTGTTGTTTTCAAAAAGTAGTGAAATTAGCCCGCGAGTCGACCGTAATTTGGGTCATTTTGGACGTTTCTGACGTCCGTTCGTGACGTAACTTCATCGTAACTGATTCTCGTATCCATTGCAAAATGCATTTCCATGCTCTCTGAGTTCCATGGCATTGTTCCAGAACTCATGCCAAAATTTGGCGTTGGTCGGTTGGTGTTTTTTGGGGGGGGGTCGTTTAGGGGGTGGCGGTTTGGCGCCGGGGTGGGGGGGGGGGGGAGCGGTCGCTTGGTGGGGGTGGCCGTGCGTCTCGTGTGTTGTCTTTGATGTTCTTTTATGTGTACTAAACAAATGTTTTTTCAGAGTTTGTTTTTGCTTTGCTTCTCTTCTGCTGTCGTCTCCTGCCAGGTGAGTTCTTCCCGCTTCTTTGCTCGCTAGCTTGGCTAGCTGTTGCTTTCTTTCGGTCTGGTTTGCTCTGCACCGCAGAGCTGCGGTTTTCGGACCGGTTTTTTCGGTCCGTGTTCCCACATCGTGGGAATGTGTTCTTGCAAAGCAAGAAGGTTCCTTGAAGCTTTGCGCTCTTCTTGGATTTTCAGTTTTGCGCTTTTTTTGTTTGCTTCCGCTTTTTTTTGGTCTGGTTTGCTGTGCATCGCACAGCTTCGGTTTTTACAGCTTAGGACTTGTTCAAAGTTTTGATATTCTACCTAGGAGTGCAATAGTTCTAGTAGGCTCCGAAAAAGGGCTAATTGTTGATCTAGCTGTTCTGAGAAAAAAGTACTTAATACGTTGTCAAATTTTGAGCTCAAAAGTTATTCTTGTGCGTTTTCATAAAAAGTCTCTTTCCGTATAGTGAAGGACTTGTTCAAATAATTTGAGGGTCCTTGTAGGAGTGTCATAGTCCTAGTAGGTACTGATAGAGGGATAATTGTTGATCTAGCTGGTCTGAGAAAAAAGTACTTAATACGTTGTCAAATTTCGAGCTCAAAAGTTATTCTTGTGGGTTTTCATAAAAAGTCTCTTTCCGTATAGTGAAGGACTTGTTCAAATAATTTGACGGTCTATGTAGGAGTGTCATAGTCCTAGTAGGTTCTGATAGAGGGCTAATTGTTGATCTAGCTGGTCTGAGAAAAAAGTACTTAATACGTTGTCAAATTTCGAGCTCAAAAATTACTCTTGTGCGTTTTCATAAAAAGTCTCTTTCAGTATAAGGAAGGACTTGTTCAAATAATTTGAGGGTCTATGTAGGAGTGTCATAGTCCTAGTAGGTTCTGATAGAGGGATAATTGTTGATCTAGCTGGTCTGAGAAAAAAGTACTTAATACGTTGTCAAATTTCGAGCTCAAAAATTACTCTTGTGCGTTTTCATAAAAAGTCTCTTTCAGTATAGTGATGGACTTGTTCAAATAATTTGAGGGTCTTTGTAGGAGTGTTATAGTCCTAGTAGTTTCTGATAGAGGGCTAATTGTTGATCTAGCTGGTCTGAGAAAAAAGTACTTAATACGTTGTCAGATTTCGAGCTCAAAAATTACTCTTGCGCGTTTTCATAAAAAGTCTCTTTCAGTATAGTGAAGGACTTGTTCAAATGATTTGAGGTTCTATGTAGGAGTGTAATAGTCCTAGTAGGTTCTGATAGATAGATAATTGTTGATCTAGCTGGTCTGAGAAAAAAGTACTTAATACGTTGTCAAATTTCGAGCTCAAAAATTACTCTTGTGCGTTTTCATAAAAAGTCTCTTTCAGTATAGGGAAGGACCTGTTCAAATAATTTGAGGGTCTATGTAGCAGTGTCATAATCCTAGTACGTTCTGATAGAGGGATAATTGTTGATCTAGCTGGTCTGAGAAAAAAGTACTTAATACGTTGTCAAATTTCGAGCTCAAAAATTACTCTTGTGGGTTTTCATAAAGGTCTCTTTCCGTATAGTGAAGGACTTGTTCAAATAATTTGAGGGTCTATGTAGGAGTGTCATAGTCCTAGTAGGTTCTGATAGAGGGCTAATTGTTGATCTAGCTGGTCTGAGAAAAAAGTACTTAATACGTTGTCAAATTTCGAGCTCAAAAATTACTCTTGTGCGTTTTCATAAAAAGTCTCTTTCAGTATAAGGAAGGACTTGTTCAAATAATTTGAGGGTCTATGTAGGAGTGTCATAGTCCTGGTAGGTTCTGATAGAGGGCTAATTGTTGATCTAGGTGGTCTGAGAAAAAAGTACTTAATACGTTGTCAAATTTCGAGCTCAAAAGTTATTCTTGTGCGTTTTCATAAAAAGTCTCTTTTCGTATAGTGAAGGACTTGTTCAATTAGTTTGAGGGTCCATGTAGGAGTGTCATAGTCCTAGTAGGTTCTGATAGAGGGCTAATTGTTGATCTAGCTGGTCTGAGAAAAAAGTACTTAATACGTTGTCAAATTTCGAGCTCAAAAATTACTCTTGTGCGTTTTCATAAAAAGTCTCTTTCAGTATAGTGAAGGACTTGTTCAAATAATTTGAGGGTCTATGTAGGAGTGTCATAGTCCTAGTAGGTTCTGATAGAGGGCTAATTGTTGATCTAGCTGGTCTGAGAAAAAAGTACTTAATACGTTGTCAAATTTCGAGCTCAAAAATTACTCTTGTGCGTTTTCATAAAAAGTCTCTTTCAGTATAGTGAAGGACTTGTTCAAATAATTTGAGGGTCTATGTAGGAGTGTCATAGTCCTAGTAGGTTCTGATAGAGGGCTAATTGTTGATCTAGCTGGTCTGAGAAAAAAGTACTTAATACGTTGTCAAATTTCGAGCTCAAAAGTTATTCTTGTGCGTTTTCATAAAAAGTCTCTTTCCGTATAGTGAAGGACTTGTTCAAATAATTTGAGGGTCTATGTAGGAGTGTCATAGTCCTAGTAGGTTTTGATAGAGGGCTAATTGTTGATCTAGCTGGTCTGAGAAAAAAACACTTAATACGTTGTCAAATTTCCAGCTCAAAAATTACTCTTGTGCGTTTTCATAAATTCATAAAAAGTCTCTTTCAGTATAGTGAAGGACTTGTTCAAATAATTTGAGGGTCTATGTAGGAGTGTCATAGTCCTAGTAGGTTCTGATAGAGGGCTAATTGTTGATCTAGCTGGTCTGAGAAAAAAGTACTTAATACGTTGTCAAATTTCGAGCTCAAAAGTTATTCTTGTGCGTTTTCATAAAAAGTCTCTTTCCGTATAGTGAAGGACTTGTTCAAATAATTTGAGGGTCTATGTAGGAGTGTCATAGTCCTAGTAGGTTCTGATAGAGGGCTAATTGTTGATCTAGCTGGTCTGAGAAAAAAGTACTTAATACGTTGTCAAATTTCGAGCTCAAAAGTTATTCTTGTGCGTTTTCATAAAAAGTCTCTTTCCGTATAGTGAAGGACTTGTTCAAATAATTTGAGGGTCTATGTAGGAGTGTCATAGTCCTAGTAGGTTCTGATAGAGGGCTAATTGTTGATCTAGATGGTCGGAGAAAAAAGTACTTAATACGTTGTCAAATTTCGAGCTCAAAAGTTATTCTTGTGCGTTTTCATAAAAAGTCTCTTTCCGTATAGTGAAGGACTTGTTCAAACAGTTTGAGGGTCCATGTAGGAGTGTCATAGTCCTAGTAGGTTCTGATAGAGGGATAATTGTTGATCTAGCTGGTCTGAGAAAAAAGAACTTAATACGTTGTCAAATTTCGAGCTCAAAAGTTATTCTTGTGCGTTTTCATAAAAAGTCTCTTTCCGTATAGTGAAGGACTTGTTCAAATAGTTTGAGGGTCCATGTAGGAGTGTCATAGTCCTAGTAGGTTCTGATAGAGGGCTAATGGTTGATCTAGGTGGTCTGAGAAAAAAGTACTTAATACGTTGTCAAATTTCGAGCTCAAAAATTACTCTTGTGCGTTTTCATAAATTCATAAAAAGTCTCTTCCAGTATAGTGAAGGACTTGTTCAAATAATTTGAGGGTCTATGTAGGAGTGTCATAGTCCTAGTAGGTTCTGATAGAGGGCTAATTGTTGATCTAGCTGGTCTGAGAAAAAAGTACTTAATACGTTGTCAAATTTCGAGCCCAGAAAAATTACTCTTGTGCGTTTTCATAAAAAGTCTCTTTCAGTATAGTGAAGGACTTGTTCAAATAATTTGAGGGTCTATGTAGGAGTGTCATAGTCCTAGTAGGTTCTGATAGAGGGCTAATTGTTGATCTAGCTGGTCTGAGAAAAAAGTACTTAATACGTTGTCAAATTTCGAGCTCAAAAATTACTCTTGTCCGTTTTCATAAAAAGTCTCTTTCAGTATAGTGAAGGACTTGTTCAAATAATTTGAGGGTCTATGTAGGAGTGTCATAGTCCTAGTAGATTTTGATAGAGGGCTAATTGTTGATCTAGCTGGTCTGAGAAAAAAGTACTTAATACGTTGTCAAATTTCGAGCTCAAAAGTTATTCTTGTGCGTTTTCATAAAAAGTCTCTTTCCGTATAGTGAAAGACTTGTTCAAATAGTTTGAGGGTCCATGTAGGAGTGTCATAGTCCTAGTAGGTTCTGATAGAGGGCTAATTGTTTATCTAGCTGATCTGAGAAAAAAGTACTTAATACGTTGTCAAATTTCGAGCTCAAAAGTTATTCTTGTGCGTTTTCATAAAAAGTCTCTTTCCGTATAGTGAAGGACTTGTTCAAATAATTTGAGGGTCTATGTAGGAGTGTCATAGTCCTAGTAGGTTCTGATAGAGGGCTAATTGTTGATCTAGCTGGTCTGAGAAAAAAGTACTTAATACGTTGTCAAATTTCGAGCTCAAAAGTTATTCTTGTGCGTTTTCATAAAAAGTCTCTTTCCGTATAGTGAAGGACTTGTTCAAATAATTTGAGGGTCTATGTAGGAGTGTCATAGTCCTAGTAGGTTCTGATAGAGGGCTAATTGTTGATCTAGCTGGTCTGAGAAAAAAGTACTTAATACGTTGTCAAATTTCGAGCTCAAAAATTACTCTTGTGCGTTTTCATAAATTCATAAAAAGTCTCTTTCAGTATAGTGAAGGACTTGTTCAAATAATTTGAGGGTCTATGTAGGAGTGTCATAGTTCTAGTAGGTTCTGATAGAGGGCTAATTGTTGATCTAGGTGATCTGAGAAAAAAGTACTTAATACGTTGTCAAATTTCGAGCTCAAAAGTTATTCTTGTGCGTTTTCATAAAAAGTCTCTTTCCGTATAGTGAAGGACTTGTTCAAATAATTTGAGGGTCTATGTAGGAGTGTCATAGTCCTAGTAGGTTCTGATAGAAGGCTAATTGTTGATCTAGCTGGTCTGAAAAAAAAGTACTTAATACGTTGTCAAATTTCGTGCTCAAAAATTACTCTTGTGCGTTTTCATAAATTCATAAAAAGTCTCTTTCAGTATAGTGAAGGACTTGTTCAAATAATTTGAGGGTCTATGTAGGAGTGTCATAGTCCTAGTAGGTTCTGATAGAGGGCTAATTGTTGATCTAGCTGGTCTGAGAAAAAAGTACTTAATACGTTGTCAAATTTCGAGCTCAAAAATTACTCTTGTGCGTTTTCATAAATTCATAAAAAGTCTCTTTCAGTATAGTGAAGGACTTGTTCAAATAATTTGAGGGTCTATGTAGGAGTGTCATAGTTCTAGTAGGTTCTGATAGAGGGCTAATTGTTGATCTAGCTGGTCTGAGAAAAAAGTACTTAATACGTTGTCAAATTTCGAGCTCAAAAATTACTCTTGTCCGTTTTCATAAAAAGTCTCTTTCAGTATAGTGAAGGACTTGTTCAAATAATTTGAGGGTCTATGTAGGAGTGTCATAGTCCTAGTAGATTTTGATAGAGGGCTAATTGTTGATCTAGCTGGTCTGAGAAAAAAGTACGTAATACGTTGTCAAATTTCGACCTCAAAAATTACTCTTGTGCGTTTTCATAAAAAGTCTCTTTCAGTATAGTGAAGGACTTGTTCAAATAGTTTGAGGGTCTATGTAGGAGTGTCATAGTCCTATTAGGTTCTGATAGAGGGCTAATTGTTGATCTAGGTGGTCTGAGAAAAAAATACTTAATACGTTGTCAAATTTCGAGCTCAAAAGTTACTCTTGTGCGTTTTCATAAATTCATAAAAAGTCTCTTTCAGTATAGTGAAGGACTTGTTCAAATAATTTGAGGGTCTATGTAGGAGTGTCATAGTCCTAGTAGGTTCTGATAGAGGGCTAATTGTTGATCTAGGTGGTCTGAGAAAAAAGTACTTAATACGTTGTCAAATTTCGAGCTCAAAAGTTATTCTTGTGCGTTTTCATAAAAAGTCTCTTTCCGTATAGTGAAGGACTTGTTCAAATAGTTTGAGGGTCCATGTAGGAGTGTCATAGTCCTAGTAGGTTCTGATAGAGGGCTAATTGTTGATCTAGCTGGTCTGAGAAAAAAGTACTTAATACGTTGTCAAACTTCGAGCTCAAAAATTACTCTTGTGCGTTTTCATAAAAAGTCTCTTTCAGTATAGTGAAGGACTTGTTCAAATAAATTGAGGGTCTATGTAGGAGTGTCATAGTCCTAGTAGGTTCTGATAGAAGGCTAGTTGTTGATCTAGCTGGTCTGAGAAAAAAGTACTTAATACGTTGTCAAATTTCGAGCTCAAAAATTACTCTTGTGCGTTTTCATAAAAAGTCTCTTTCAGTATAGTGAAGGACTTGTTCAAATAGTTTGAGGGTCTATGTAGGAGTGTCATAGTCCTAGTAGGTTCTGATAGAGGGCTAATTGTTGATCTAGGTGGTCTGAGAAAAAAATACTTAATACGTTGTCAAATTTCGAGCTCAAAAGTTACTCTTGTGCGTTTTCATAAATTCATAAAAAGTCTCTTTCAGTATAGTGAAGGACTTGTTCAAATAATTTGAGGGTCTATGTAGGAGTGTCATAGTCCTAGTAGGTTCTGATAGAGGGCTAATTGTTGATCTAGGTGGTCTGAGAAAAAAGTACTTAATACGTTGTCAAATTTCGAGCTCAAAAGTTATTCTTGTGCGTTTTCATAAAAAGTCTCTTTCCGTATAGTGAAGGACTTGTTCAAATAGTTTGAGGGTCCATGTAGGAGTGTCATAGTCCTAGTAGGTTCTGATAGAGGGCTAATTGTTGATCTAGCTGGTCTGAGAAAAAAGTACTTAATACGTTGTCAAATTTCGAGCTCAAAAATTACTCTTGTGCGTTTTCATAAAAAGTCTCTTTCAGTATAGTGAAGGACTTGTTCAAATAAATTGAGGGTCTATGTAGGAGTGTCATAGTCCTAGTAGGTTCTGATGGAGGGCTAATTGTTGATCTAGCTGGTCTGAGAAAAAAGTACTTAAAACGTTGTCAAATTTCGAGCTCAAAAATTACTCTTGTGCGTTTTCATAAAAAGTCTCTTTCAGTATAGTGAAGGACTTGTTCAAATAATTTGAGGGTCTATGTAGGAGTGTCATAGTCCTAGTAGGTTCTGATAGAGTGCTAATTGTTGATCTAGCTGGTCGGAGAAAAAAGTACTTAATACGTTGTCAAATTTCGAGCTCAAAAGTTATTCTTGTGCGTTTTCATAAAAAGTCTCTTCCAGTATAGTGAAGGACTTGTTCAAATAATTTGAGGGTCTATGTAGAAGTGTCATAGTCCTAGTAGTTTCTGATAGAGGGCTAATTGTTGATCTAGCTGGTCTGAAAAAAAAGTACTTAATACGTTGTCAAATTTCGTGCTCAAAAATTACTCTTGTGCGTTTTCATAAATTCATAAAAAGTCTCTTTCAGTATAGTGAAGGACTTGTTCAAATATTTTGAGGGTCTACGTAGGAGTGTCATAGTCCTAGTAGGTTCTGATAGAGGGCTAATTGTTGATCTAGCTGGTCTGAGAAAAAAGTACGTAATACGTTGTCAAATTTCGACCTCAAAAATTACTCTTGTGCGTTTTCATAAAAAGTCTCTTTCAGTATAGTGAAGGACTTGTTCAAATAGTTTGAGGGTCTATGTAGGAGTGTCATAGTCCTAGTAGGTTCTGATAGAGGGCTAATTGTTGATCTAGGTGGTCTGAGAAAAAAATACTTAATACGTTGTCAAATTTCGAGCTCAAAAGTTACTCTTGTGCGTTTTCATAAATTCATAAAAAGTCTCTTTCAGTATAGTGAAGGACTTGTTCAAATAATTTGAGGGTCTATGTAGGAGTGTCATAGTCCTAGTAGGTTCTGATAGAGGGCTAATTGTTGATCTAGGTGGTTTGAGAAAAAAGTACTTAATACGTTGTCAAATTTCGAGCTCAAAAGTTATTCTTGTGCGTTTTCATAAAAAGTCTCTTTCCGTATAGTGAAGGACTTGTTCAAATAGTTTGAGGGTCCATGTAGGAGTGTCATAGTCCTAATAGGTTCTGATAGAGGGCTAATTGTTGATCTAGCTGGTCTGAGAAAAAAGTACTTAATACGTTGTCAAATTTCGAGCTCAAAAATACTCTTGTGCGTTTTCATAAAAAGTCTCCTTCAGTATAGTGAAGGACTTGTTCAAATAAATTGAGGGTCTATGTAGGAGTGTCATAGTCCTAGTAGGTTCTGATGGAGGGCTAATTGTTGATCTAGCTGGTCTGAGAAAAAAGTACTTAATACGTTGTCAAATTTCGAGCTCAAAAATTACTCTTGTGCGTTTTCATAAAAAGTCTCTTTCAGTATAGTGAAGGACTTGTTCAAATAATTTGAGGGTCTATGTAGGAGTGTCATAGTCCTAGTAGGTTCTGATAGAGTGCTAATTGTTGATCTAGCTGGTCGGAGAAAAAAGTACTTAATACGTTGTCAAATTTCGAGCTCAAAAGTTATTCTTGTGCGTTTTCATAAAAAGTCTCTTCCAGTATAGTGAAGGACTTGTTCAAATAATTTGAGGGTCTATGTAGAAGTGTCATAGTCCTAGTAGTTTCTGATAAAGGGATAATTGTTGATCTAGCTGGTCTGAGAAAAAAGTACTTAATACGTTGTCAAATTTCGAGCTCAAAAATTACTCTTGTGCGTTTTCATAAAAAGTCTCTTTCAGTATAGTGAAGGACTTGTTCAAATATTTTGAGGGTCTATGTAGGAGTGTCATAGTCCTAGTAGGTTCTGATAGAGCGCTAATTGTTGATCTAGCTGGTCTGAGAAAAAGTACTTAATACGTTGTCAAATTTCGAGCTCAAAAATTACACTTGTGCGTTTTCATAAAAAGTCTCTTTCCGTATAGTGAAGGACCTGTTCAAATAAATTGAGGGTCTATGTAGGAGTCTCATAGTCCTAGTAGGTTCTGATAGAGGGCTAATTGTTGATCTAGCTGGTCTGAGAAAAAAGTACTAAATACGTTGTCAAATTTCGAGCTCAAAAATTACTTTTGTGCGTTTTCATAAAAAGTCTCTTTCAGTACAGTGAAGGACTTGTTCAAATAATTTGAGGGTCTATGTAGGAGTGTCATAGTCCTAGTAGGTTCTGATAGAGGGATAATTGTTGATCTAGCTGGTCTGAGAAAAAAGTGCTTAATACGTTGTCAAAATTCGAGCTCAAAAGTTATTCTTGTGCGTTTTCATAAAAAGTCTCTTCCAGTATAGTGAAGGACTTGTTCAAATAATTTGAGGGTCTATGTAGGAGTGTCATAGTCTTAGTAGGTTCTGATAGAGGGATAATTGTTGATCTAGCTGGTCTGAGAAAAAAGTACTTAATACGTTGTCAAATTTCGAGCTCAAAAATTACTCTTGTGCGTTTTCATAAAAAGTCTCTTTCAGTATAGTGAAGGACTTGTTCAAATAATTTGAGGGTCTATGTAGGAGTGTCATAGTCTTAGTAGGTTCTGATAGAGGGATAATTGTTGATCTAGCTGGTCTGAGAAAAAAGTACTTAATACGTTGTCAAATTTCGAGCTCAAAAATTACTCTTGTGCGTTTTCATAAAAAGTCTCTTTCCGTATAGTGAAGGACCTGTTCAAATAAATTGAGGGCCTATGTAGGAGTGTCAAAGTCCTAGTAGGTTCTGATAGAGGGATAATTGTTGATCTAGCTGGTCTGAGAAAAAAGTGCTTAATACGTTGTCAAATTTCGAGCTCAAAAATTACTCTTGTGCGTTTTCATAAAAAGTCTCTTTCAGTATAGTGAAGGACTTAATCAAATAATTTGAGGGTCTATGTAGGAGTGTCATAGTTCTAGTAGGTTCTGATAGAGGGCTAATTGTTGATCTAGCTGGTCTGAGAAAAAAGAACTTAATACGTTGTCAAATTTCGAGCTCAAAAGTTATTCTTGTGCGTTTTCATAAAAAGTCTCTTCCAGTATAGTGAAGGACTTGTTCAAATAATTTGAGGGTCTATGTAGGAGTGTCATAGTTTTAGTAGGTTCTGATAGAGGGATAATTGTTGATCTAGCTGGTCTGAGAAAAAAGTACTTAATACGTTGTCAAATTTCGAGCTCAAAAATTACTCTTGTGCGTTTTCATAAAAAGTCTCTTTCCGTATAGTGAAGGACTTGTTCAAATAAATTGAGGGTCTATGTAGGAGTGTCATAGTTCTAGTAGGTTCTGATAGAGGGCTAATTGTTGATCTAGCTGGTCTGAGAAAAAAGAACTTAATACGTTGTCAAATTTCGAGCTCAAAAGTTATTCTTGTGCGTTTTCATAAAAAGTCTCTTCCAGTATAGTGAAGGACTTGTTCAAATAATTTGAGGGTCTATGTAGGAGTGTCATAGTCTTAGTAGGTTCTGATAGAGGGATAATTGTTGATCTAGCTGGTCTGAGAAAAAAGTACTTAATACGTTTTCAAATTTCGAGCTCAAAAATTACTCTTGTGCGTTTTCATAAAAAGTCTCTTTCCGTATAGTGAAGGACTTGTTCAAATAAATTGAGGGTCTATGTAGGAGTGTCATAGTCCTAGTAGGTTCTGATAGAGGGATAATTGTTGATCTAGCTGGTCTGAGAAAAAAGTGCTTAATACGTTGTCAAATTTCGAGCTCAAAAATTACTCTTGTGCGTTTTCATAAAAAGTCTCTTTCAGTATAGTGAAGGACTTGTTCAAATAATTTGAGGGTCTATGTAGGAGTGTCATAGTCCTAGTAGGTTCTGATAGAGGGCTAATTGTTGATCTAGCTGGTCTGAGAAAAAAGTACTCAATACGTTGTCAAATTTCGAGCTCAAAAATTACTCTTGTGCGTTTTCATAAAAAGTTTCTTTCAGTATAGTGAAGGACTTGTTCAAATAATTTGAGGGTCTTTGTAGGAGTGTCATAGTCCTAGTAGGTTGTGATAGAGGGCTAATTGTTAATCTAGCTGGTCTGAGAAAAAAGAACTTAATACGTTGTCAAATTTCGAGCTCAAAAATTACTCTTGTGCGTTTTCATAAAAAGTCTCTTTCAGTATAGTGAAGGACTTGTTCAAATAATTTCAGGGTCTATGTAGGAGTGTCATAGTCCTAGTAGGTTCTCATAGAGGGCTAATTGTTGATCTAGCTGGTCTGAGAAAAAAGAACTTAATACGTTGTCAAATTTCGAGCTCAAAAGTTATTCTTGTGCGTTTTCATAAAAAGTCTCTTCCAGTATAGTGAAGGACTTGTTCAAATAGTTTGAGGGTCTATGTAGGAGTGTCATAGTCTTAGTAGGTTCTGATAGAGGGATAATTGTTGATCTAGCTGGTCTGAGAAAAAAGTACTTAATACGTTGTCAAATTTCGAGCTCAAAAATTACTCTTGTGCGTTTTCATAAAAAGTCTCTTTCCGTATAGTGAAGGACTTGTTCAAATAAATTGAGGGTCTATGTAGGAGTGTCATAGTCCTAGTAGGTTCTGATAGAGGGATAATTGTTGATCTAGCTGGTCTGAGAAAAAAGTGCTTAATACGTTGTCAAATTTCGAGCTCAAAAATTACTCTTGTGCGTTTTCATAAAAAGTCTCTTTCAGTATAGTGAAGGACTTGTTCAAATAATTTGAGGGTCTATGTAGGAGTGTCATAGTCCTAGTAGGTTCTGATAGAGGGCTAATTGTTGATCTAGCTGGTCTGAGAAAAAAGTACTTAATACGTTGTCAAATTTCGAGCTCAAAAATTACTCTTGTGCGTTTTCATAAAAAGTTTCTTTCAGTATAGTGAAGGACTTGTTCAAATAATTTGAGGGTCTATGTAGGAGTGTCATAGTCCTAGTAGGTTGTGATAGAGGGCTAATTGTTGATCTAGCTGGTCTGAGAAAAAAGAACTTAATACGTTGTCAAATTTCGAGCTCAAAAATTACTCTTGTGCGTTTTCATAAAAAGTCTCTTTCAGTATAGTGAAGGACTTGTTCAAATAATTTCAGGGTCTATGTAGGAGTGTCATAGTCCTAGTAGGTTCTCATAGAGGGATAATTGTTGATCTAGCTGGTCTGAGAAAAAAAGTACTTAATACGTTGTCAAATTTCGAGCTCAAAAATTACTCTTGTGCGTTTTCATAAAAAGTCTCTTTCAGTATAGTGAAGGACTTGTTCAAATAATTTGAGGGTCTATGTAGGAGTGTCATAGTTCTAGTAGGTTCTGATAGAGGGCTAATTGTTGATCTAGCTGATCTGAGAAAAAAGTACTTAATACGTTGTCAACTTTCGAGCTCAAAAATTACTCTTGTGCGTTTTCATAAAAAGTCTCTTTCCGTATAGTGAAGGACTTGTTCAAATAATTTGAGGGCCTATGTAGGAGTGTCATAGTCCTAGTAGGTTCTGATAGAGGGCTAATTGTTGATCTAGCTGGTCTGAGAAAAAAGTACTTAATACGTTGTCAAATTTCGAGCTCAAAAATTACTCTTGTGCGTTTTCATAAAAAGTCTCTTTCAGTATAGTGAAGGACTTGATCAAATAATTTCAGGGTCTATGTAGGAGTGTCATAGTCCTAGTAGGTTCTCATAGAGGGATAATTGTTGATCTAGCTGGTCTGAGAAAAAAGTACTTAATACGTTGTCAAATTTCGAGCTCAAAAATTACTCTTGTGCGTTTTCATAAAAAGTCTTTCAGTATAGTGAAGGACTTGTTCAAATAATTTGAGGGTCTGTGTAGGAGTGTCATAGTCCTAGTAGGTTCTGATAGAGGGCTAATTGTTGATCTAGCTGGTCTGAGAAAAAAGTACTTAATACGTTGTCAAATTTCGAGCTCAAAAATTACTCTTGTGCGTTTTCATAAAGTCTCTTTCAGTATAGTGAAGGACTTGTTCAAATAATTTGAGGGTCTATGTAGGAGTGTTATAGCCCTAGTAGGTTCTGATAGAGGGCTAATTGTTGATCTAGCTGGTCTGAGAAAAAGTACCTAATACGTTGTCAAATTTCGAGCTCCAAAATTACTCTTGTGCGTTTTCATAAAAAGTCTCTTTCCGTATAGTGAAGGACTTGTTCAAATAATTTGAGGGTCTATGTAGGAGTGTCATAGTCCTAGTAGGTTCTGATAGAGGGCTAGTTGTTGATCTAGCTGGTCTGAGAAAAAAGTACTTAATACGTTGTCAAATTTCGAGCTCAAAAATTACTCTTGTGCGTTTTCATAAAAAGTCTCTTTCAGTATAGTGAAGGACTTGTTCAAATAATTTGAGGGTCTATGTAGGAGTGTCATAGTTCTAGTAGGTTCTGATAGAGGGCTAATTGTTGATCTAGCTGATCTGAGAAAAAAGTACTTAATACGTTGTCAAATTTCGAGCTCAAAAATTACTCTTGTGCGTTTTCATAAAAAGTCTCTTTCCGTATAGTGAAGGACTTGTTCAAATAATTTGAGGGTCTGTGTAGGAGTGTCATAGTCCTAGTAGGTTCTGATAGAGGGCTAATTGTTGATCTAGCTGGTCTGAGAAAAAAGTACTTAATACGTTGTCAAATTTCGAGCTCAAAAATTACTCTTGTGCGTTTTCATAAAGTCTCTTTCAGTATAGTGAAGGACTTGTTCAAATAATTTGAGGGTCTATGTAGGAGTGTTATAGCCCTAGTAGGTTCTGATAGAGGGCTAATTGTTGATCTAGCTGGTCTGAGAAAAAGTACCTAATACGTTGTCAAATTTCGAGCTCCAAAATTACTCTTGTGCTTTTTCATAAAAAGTCTCTTTCCGTATAGTGAAGGACTTGTTCAAATAATTTGAGGGTCTATGTAGGAGTGTCATAGTCCTAGTAGGTTCTGATAGAGGGCTAGTTGTTGATCTAGCTGGTCTGAGAAAAAAGTACTTAATACGTTGTCAAATTTCGAGCTCAAAAATTACTCTTGTGCGTTTTCATAAAAAGTCTCTTTCAGTATAGTGAAGGACTTGTTCAAATAATTTGAGGGTCTATGTAGGAGTGTCATAGTTCTAGTAGGTTCTGATAGAGGGCTAATTGTTGATCTAGCTGATCTGAGAAAAAAGTACTTAATACGTTGTCAAATTTCGAGCTCAAAAATTACTCTTGTGCGTTTTCATAAAAAGTCTCTTTCCGTATAGTGAAGGACTTGTTCAAATAATTTGAGGGTCTGTGTAGGAGTGTCATAGTCCTAGTAGGTTCTGATAGAGGGCTAATTGTTGATCTAGCTGGTCTGAGAAAAAAGTACTTAATACGTTGTCAAATTTCGAGCTCAAAAATTACTCTTGTGCGTTTTCATAAAGTCTCTTTCAGTATAGTGAAGGACTTGTTCAAATAATTTGAGGGTCTATGTAGGAGTGTTATAGCCCTAGTAGGTTCTGATAGAGGGCTAATTGTTGATCTAGCTGGTCTGAGAAAAAGTACCTAATACGTTGTCAAATTTCGAGCTCCAAAATTACTCTTGTGCGTTTTCATAAAAAGTCTCTTTCCGTATAGTGAAGGACTTGTTCAAATAATTTGAGGGTCTATGTAGGAGTGTCATAGTCCTAGTAGGTTCTGATAGAGGGCTAGTTGTTGATCTAGCTGGTCTGAGAAAAAAGTACTTAATACGTTGTCAAATTTCGAGCTCAAAAATTACTCTTGTGCGTTTTCATAAAAAGTCTCTTTCAGTATAGTGAAGGACTTGTTCAAATAATTTGAGGGTCTATGTAGGAGTGTCATAGTCCTAGTAGGTTCTGATAGAGGGCTAATTGTTGATCTAGCTGGTCTGAGAAAAAAGTACTTAATACGTTGTCAAATTTCGAGCTCAAAAATTACTCTTGTGCGTTTTCATAAAAAGTCTCTTTCCGTATAGTGAAGGACTTGTTCAAATAATTTGAGGGTCTATGTAGGAGTGTCATAGTCCTAGTAGGTTCTGATAGAGGGCTAATTGTTGATCTAGCTGGTCTGAGAAAAAAGTACTTAATACGTTGTCAAATTTCGAGCTCAAAAATTACTCTTGTGCGTTTTCATAAAGTCTCTTTCAGTATAGTGAAGGACTTGTTCAAATAATTTGAGGGTCTATGTAGGAGTGTTATAGTCCTAGTAGGTTCTGATAGAGGGCTAATTGTTGATCTAGCTGGTCTGAGAAAAAAGTACCTAATACGTTGTCAAATTTCGAGCTCCAAAATTACTCTTGTGCGTTTTCATAAAAAGTCTCTTTCCGTATAGTGAAGGACTTGTTCAAATAATTTGAGGGTCTATGTAGGAGTGTCATAGTCCCAGTAGGTTCTGATAGGGGGCTAATTGTTGATCTAGCTGGTCTGAGAAAAAAGTACTTAATACGTTGTCAAATTTCGAGCTCAAAAATTACTCTTGTGCGTTTTCATAAAAAGTCTCTTTCAGTATAGTGAAGGACTTGTTCAAATAATTTGAGGGTCTATGTAGGAGTGTCATAGTCCTAGTAGGTTCTGATAGAGGGCTAATTGTTGATCTAGCTGGTCTGAGAAAAAAGTACTTAATACGTTGTCAAATTTCGAGCTCAAAAATTACTCTTGTGCGTTTTCATAAAAAGTCTCTTTCCGTATAGTGAAGGACTTGTTCAAATAATTTGAGGGTCTATGTAGGAGTGTCATAGTCCTAGTAGGTTCTGATAGAGGGCTAATTGTTGATCTAGCTGGTCTGAGAAAAAAGTACTTAATACGTTGTCAAATTTCGAGCTCAAAAATTACTCTTGTGCGTTTTCATAAAGTCTCTTTCAGTATAGTGAAGGACTTGTTCAAATAATTTGAGGGTCTATGTAGGAGTGTTATAGTCCTAGTTGTTTCTGATAGAGGGCTAATTGTTGATCTAGCTGGTCTGAGAAAAAAGTACCTAATACGTTGTCAAATTTCGAGCTCCAAAATTACTCTTGTGCGTTTTCATAAAAAGTCTCTTTCCGTATAGTGAAGGACTTGTTCAAATAATTTGAGGGTCTATGTAGGAGTGTCATAGTCCCAGTAGGTTCTGATAGGGGGCTAATTGTTGATCTAGCTGGTCTGAGAAAAAAGTACTTAATACGTTGTCAAATTTCGAGCTCAAAAATTACTCTTGTGCGTTTTCATAAAAAGTCTCTTTCAGTATAGTGAAGGACTTGTTCAAATAATTTGAGGGTCTATGTAGGAGTGTCATAGTCCTAGTAGGTTCTGATAGAGGGCTAGTTGTTGATCTAGCTGGTCTGAGAAAAAAGTACTTAATACGTTGTCAAATTTCGAGCTCAAAAATTACTCTTGTGCGTTTTCATAAAAAGTCTCTTTCAGTATAGTGAAGGACTTGTTCGAATAATTTGAGGGTCTATGTAGGAGTGTCATAGTCCTAGTAGGTTCTGATAGAGGGCTAATTGTTGATCTAGCTGGTCTGAGAAAAAGTACTTAATACGTTGTCAAATTTCGAGCTCAAAAATTACTCTTGTGCGTTTTCATAAAAAGTCTCTTTCAGTATAGTGAAGGACTTGTTCAAATAATTTGAGGGTCTATGTAGGAGTGTCATAGTCCTAGTAGGTTCTGATAGAGGGCTAATTGTAGATCTAGCTGGGCTGAGAAAAAAGTACTTAATACGTTGTCAAATTTCGAGCTCAAAAATTACTCTTGTGCGTTTTCATAAAAAGTCTCTTTCAGTATAGTGAAGGACTTGTTCAAATAATTTGAGGGTCTATGTAGGAGTGTCATAGTCCTAGTAGGTTCTGATAGAGGGCTAATTGTTGATCTAGCTGGTCTGAGAAAAAAGTACTTAATACGTTGTCAAATTTCGAGCTCAAAAGTTATTCTTGTGCGTTTTCATAAAAAGTCTCTTTCAGTATAGTGAAGGACTTGTTCAAATAATTTGAGGGTCTATGTAGGAGTTTCATAGTCCTAGTAGGTTCTGATAGAGGGATAATTGTTGATCTAGCTGGTTTGAGAAAAAGTACTTAATACCTTGTCAAATTTCGAGCTCAAAAATTACTCTTGTGCGTTTTCATAAAAAGTCTCTTTCAGTATAGTGAAGGACTTGTTCAAATAATTTGAGGGTCTATTTAGGAGTGTCATAGTCCTAGTAGGTTCTGATAGAGGGCTAATTGTTGATCTAGCTGGTCTGAGAAAAAAGTACTTAAGACGTTGTGAAATTTCGAGCTCAAAAGTTATTCTTGTGCGTTTTCTTAAAAAGTCTCTTCCAGTATAGTGAAGGACTTGTTCAAATAATTTGAGGGTCTATGTAGGAGTGTCATAGTCCTAGTAGGTTCTGATAGAGGGCTAATTGTTGATCTAGCTGGTCTGAGAAAAAAGTACTTAATACGTTGTCAAATTTCGAGCTCAAAAGTTATTCTTGTGCGTTTTCATAAAAAGTCTCTTTCAGTATAGTGAAGGACTTGTTCAAATAATTTGAGGGTCTATGTAGGAGTTTCATAGTCCTAGTAGGTTCTGATAGAGGGATAATTGTTGATCTAGCTGGTCTGAGAAAAAGTACTTAATACCTTGTCAAATTTCGAGCTCAAAAATTACTCTTGTGCGTTTTCATAAAAAGTCTCTTTCAGTATAGTGAAGGACTTGTTCAAATAATTTGAGGGTCTATTTAGGAATGTCATAGTCCTAGTAGGTTCTGATAGAGGGCTAATTGTTGATCTAGCTGGTCTGAGAAAAAAGTACTTAAGACGTTGTCAAATTTCGAGCTCAAAAGTTATTCTTGTGCGTTTTCTTGAAAAGTCTCTTCCAGTATAGTGAAGGACTTGTTCAAATAATTTGAGGTTCTATGTAGGAGTGTCATAGTCCTAGTAGGTTCTGATAGAGGGATAATTGTTGAATTAGCTGGTCTGAGAAAAAAGTACTTAATACGTTGCCAAATTTCGAGCTAAAAAATTACTCTTGTGCGTTTTCATAAAGTCTCTTTCAGTATAGTGAACGACTTGTTCAAATAATTTGAGGGTCTATGTAGGAGTGTCATAGTCCTAGTAGGTTCTGATAGAGGGATAATTGTTGATCTAGCTGGTCTGAGAAAAAGTACTTAATACCTTGTCAAATTTCGAGCTCAAAAATTACTCTTTGCGTTTTCATAAAAAGTCTCTTTCAGTATAGTGAAGGACTTGTTCAAATAATTTGAGGGTCTATTTAGGAGTGTGATAGTCCTAGTAGGTTCTGATAGAGGGCTAATTGTTGATCTAGCTGGTCTGAGAAAAAAAGTACTTAAGACGTTGTCAAATTTCGAGCTCAAAAGTTATTCTTGTGCGTTTTCTTAAAAAGTCTCTTCCAGTATAGTGAAGGACTTGTTCAAATAATTTGAGGGTCTATGTAGGAGTGTCATAGTCCTAGTAGGTTCTGATAGAGGGATAATTGTTGAATTAGCTGGTCTGAGAAAAAAGTACTTAATACGTTGCCAAATTTCGAGCTCAAAAATTACTCTTGTGCGTTTTCATAAAAAGTCTCTTTCAGTATAGTGAACGACTTGTTCAAATAATTTGAGGGTCTATGTAGTAGTGTCATAGTCCTAGTAGGTTCTGATAGAGGGCTAATTGTTGATCTAGCTGGTCTGAGAAAAAAGTACTTAATACGTTGTCAAATTTCGAGCTCAAAAATTACTCTTGTGCGTTTTCATAAAAAGTCTCTTTCAGTATAGTGAAGGACTTGTTCAAATAATTTGAGGGTCTATGTAGGAGTGTCATAGTCCTAGTAGGTTCTGATAGAGGGCTAATTGTTGATCTAGCTGGTCTGAGAAAAAAGTACTTAATACCTTGTCAAATTTCGAGCTCAAAAATTACTCTTGTGCGTTTTCATAAAAAGTCTCTTTCAGTATAGTGGAGGACTTGTTCAAATAATTTGAGGGTCTATGTAGGAGTGTCATAGTCCTAGTAAGTTCTGATAGAGGGATAATTGTTGATCTAGCTGGTCTGAGAAAAAAGTACTTAATACGTTGTCAAATTTCGAGCTCAAAAATTACTCTTGTGCGTTTTCATAAAGTCTCTTTCAGTATAGTGAAGGACTTGTTCAAATAATTTGAGGGTCTATGTAGTAGTGTCATAGTCCTAGTAGGTTCTGATAGAGGGCTAATTGTTGATCTAGCTGGTCTGAGAAAAAAGTACTTAATACGTTGTCAAATTTCGAGCTCAAAAATTACTCTTGTGCGTTTTCATAAAAAGTCTCTTTCAGTATAGTGAAGGACTTGTTCAAATAATTTGAGGGTCTATGTAGGAGTGTCATAGTCCTAGTAGGTTCTGATAGAGGGCTAATTGTTGATCTAGCTGGTCTGAGAAAAAAGTACTCAATACCTTGTCAAATTTCGAGCTCAAAAATTACTCTTGTGCGTTTTCATAAAAAGTCTCTTTCAGTATAGTGAAGGACTTGTTCAAATAATTTGAGGGTCTATGTAGGAGTGTCATAGTCCTAGTAAGTTCTGATAGAGGGATAATTGTTGATCTAGCTGGTCTGAGAAAAAAGTACTTAATACGTTGTCAAATTTCGAGCTCAAAAATTACTCTTGTGCGTTTTCATAAAGTCTCTTTCAGTATAGTGAAGGACTTGTTCAAATAATTTGAGGGTCTATGTAGGAGTGTAATAGTCCTAGTAGGTTTTGATAGAGGGCTAATTGTTGATCTAGCTGGTCTGAGAAAAAAGTACTTAATACGTTGTCAACTTTCGAGCTCAAAAGTTATTCTTGTGCGTTTTCATAAAGTCTCTTCCAGTATAGTGAAGGACTTGTTCAAATAATTTGAGGGTCTATGTAGGAGTGTCATAGTCCTAGTAGGTTCTGATAGAGGGATAATTGTTGATCTAGCTGGTCTGAGAAAAAAGTACTTAATACGTTGTCAAATTTCGAGCTCAAAAATTACTCTTGTGCGTTTTCATAAAAAGTCTCTTTCAGTATAGGGAAGGACCTGTTCAAATAATTTGAGGGTCTATGTAGCAGTGTCATAGTCCTAGTAGGTTCTGATAGAGGGATAGTTGTTAATCTAGCTGGTCTGAGAAAAAAGTACTTAATACGTTGTCAAATTTCGAGCTCAAAAATTACTCTTGTGCGTTTTCATAAAGTCTCTTTCAGTATAGTGAAGGAGTTGTTCAAATAATTTGAGGGTCTATGTAGGAGTGTCATAGTCCTAGTAGGTTTTGATAGAGGGCTAATTGTTGATCTAGCTGGTCTGAGAAAAAAGTACTTAATACGTTGTCAGATTTCGAGCTCAAAAGTTATTCTTGTGCGTTTTCATAAAGTCTCTTCCAGTATAGTGAAGGACTTGTTCAAATAATTTGAGGGTCTATGTAGGAGTGTCATAGTCCTAGTAGGTTCTGATAGAGGGATAATTGTTGATCTAGCTGGTCTGAGAAAAAAGTACTTAATACGTTGTCAAATTTCGAGCTCAAAAATTACTCTTGTGCGTTTTCATAAAAAGTCTCTTTCAGTATAGTGAAGGACTTGTTCAAATAATTTGAGGGTCTATGTAGGAGAGTCATAGTCCTAGTAAGTTCTGATAGAGGGCTAATTGTTGATATAGCTGGTCTGAGAAAAAAGTACTTAATACGTTGTCACATTTCGAGCTCAAAAATTACTCTTGCGCGTTTTCATAAAAAGTCTCTTTCAGTATAGTGAAGGACTTGTTCAAATAATTTGAGGGTCTATGTAGGAGTGTAATAGTCCTAGTAGGTTCTGATAGAGGGATAATTGTTGATCTAGCTGGTCTGAGAAAAAAGTACTTAATACGTTGTCAAATTTCGCGCTCAAACATTACTCTTGTGCGTTTTCATAAAAAGTCTCTTTCAGTATAGTGAAGGACTTGTTCAAATAATTTGAGGGTCTATGTAGGAGTGTCATTGTCCTAGTAGGTTCTGATAGAGGGCTAATTGTTGATCTAGCTGGTCTGAGAAAAAAGTACTTAATACGTTGTCAGATTTCGAGCTCAAAAATTACTCTTGCGCGTTTTCATAAAAAGTCTCTTTCAGTATAGTGAAGGACTTGTTCAAATAATTTGAGGGTCTATGTAGGAGTGTCATGGTCCTAGTAGGTTCTGATAGAGGGATAATTGTTGATCTAGCTGGTCTGAGAAAAAAGTACTTAATACGTTGTCAAATTTCGAGCTCAAAAATTACTCTTGTGCGTTTTCATAAAAAGTCTCTTTCAGTATAGTGAAGGACTTGTTCAAATAATTTGAGGTTCTATGTAGGAGTGTCATAGTCCTAGTAGGTTCTGATAGAGGGCTATTTGTTGATCTAGCTGGTCTGAGAAAGAAGTACTTAATACGTTGTCAGATTTCGAGCTCAAAAATTACTCTTGCGCGTTTTCATAAAAAGTCTCTTTCAGTATAGTGAAGGACTTGTTCAAATAATTTGAGGGTCTATGTAGGAGTGTAATAGTACTAGTAGGTTCTGACAGAGGGATAATTGTTGATATAGCTGGTCTCAGAAAAAAGTACTTAATACGTCAAATTTCGAGCTCAAAAATTACTCTTGTGCGTTTTCATAAAAAGTCTCTTTCAGTATAGTGAAGGACTTGTTCAAATAATTTGAGGGTCTATGTAGGAGTGTCATAGTCCTAGTAGGTTCTGATAGAGGGATAATTGTTGATATAGCTGGTCTGAGAAAAAAGTACTTAATACGTTGTCAAATTTCGAGCTCAAAAATTACTCTTGTGCGTTTTCATAAAAAGTCTCTTTCAGTATAGTTAAGGACTTGTTCAAATAATTTGAGGGTCTATGTAGGAGTTTCATAGTCCTAGTAGGTTCTGATAGAGGGATAATTGTTGATCTAGGTGGTCTGAGAAAAAATTACTTAATACCTTGTCAAATTTCGAGCTCAAAAATTACTCTTGTGCGTTTTCTTAAAAAGTCTCTTTCAGTATAGTGAAGGACTTGTTCAAATAATTTGAGGGTCTATGTAGGAGTGTCATAGTCCTAGTAGGTTCTGATAGAGGGCTAATTGTTGATCTAGCTGGTCTGAGAAAAAAGTACTTAATACGTTGTCAGATTTCGAGCTCAAAAATTACTCTTGCGCGTTTTCATAAAAAGTCTCTTTCAGTATAGTGAAGGACTTGTTCAAATAATTTGAGGGTCTATGTAGGAGTGTCATAGTCCTAGTAGGTTCTGATAGAGGGATAATTGTTGATCTAGCTGGTCTGAGAAAAAAGTACTTAATACGTTGTCAAATTTCGAGCTCAAAAATTACTCTTGTGCGTTTTCATAAAAAGTCTCTTTCAGTATAGTGAAGGACCTGTTCAAATAATTTGAGGGTCTATGTAGGAGTGTCATAGTCCTAGTAGATTCTGATAGAGGGCTAATTGTTGATCTAGCTGGTCTGAGAAAAAAGTACTTAATACGTTGTCAGATTTCGAGCTCAAAAATTACTCTTGCGCGTTTTCATAAAAAGTCTCTTTCAGTATAGTGAAGGACTTGTTCAAATAATTTGAGGGTCTATGTAGGAGTGTAATAGTCCTAGTAGGTTCTGATAGAGGGATAATTGTTGATATAGCTGGTCTGAGAAAAAAGTACTTAATACGTCAAATTTCGAGCTCAAAAATTACTCTTGTGCGTTTTCATAAAAAGTCTCTTTCAGTATAGTGAAGGACTTGTTCAAATAATTTGAGGGTCTATTTAGGAGTGTCATAGTCCTAGTAGGTTCTGATAGAGGGCTAATTGTTGATCTAGCTGGTCTGAGAAAAAAGTACTTAAGACGTTGTCAAATTTCGAGCTCAAAAGTTATTCTTGTGCGTTTTCTTAAAAAGTCTCTTCCAGTATAGTGAAGGACTTGTTCAAATAATTTGAGGGTCTATGTAGGAGTGTCATAGTCCTAGTAGGTTCTGATAGAGGGATAATTGTTGATCTAGCTGGTCTGAGAAAAAAGTACTTAATACGTTGTCAAATTTCGAGCTCAAAAATTACTCTTGTGCGTTTTCATAAAAAGTCTCTTTCAGTATAGTGAAGGACTTGTTCAAATAATTTGAGGGTCTATGTAGGAGTGTCATAGTCCTATTAGGTTCTGATAGAGGGCTAATTGTTGATCTAGCTGGTCTGAGAAAAAAGTACTTAATACGTTGTCAGATTTCGAGCTCAAAAATTACTCTTGCGCGTTTTCATAAAAAGTCTCTTTCAGTATAGTGAAGGACTTGTTCAAATAATTTGAGGGTCTATGTAGGAGTGTCATAGTCCTAGTAGGTTCTGATAGAGGGCTAATTGTTGATCTAGCTGGTCTGAGAAAAAAGTACTTAATACGTTGTCAAATTTCGAGCTCAAAAATTACTCTTGCGCGTTTTCATAAAAAGTCTCTTTCAGTATAGTGAAGGACTTGTTCAAATAATTTGAGGGTCTATGTAGGAGTGTCATAGTCCTAGTAGGTTCTGATAGAGGGCTAATTGTTGATCTAGCTGGTCTGAGAAAAAAGTACTTAATACGTTGTCAGATTTCGAGCTCAAAAATTACTCTTGCGCGTTTTCATAAAAAGTCTCTTTCAGTATAGTGAAGGACTTGTTCAAATAATTTGAGGGTCTATGTAGGAGTGTAATAGTCCTAGTAGGTTCTGATAGAGAGATAATTGTTGATATAGCTGGTCTGAGAAAAAAGTACTTAATACGTCAAATTTCGAGCTCAAAAATTACTCTTGTGCGTTTTCATAAAAAGTCTCTTTCAGTATAGTGAAGGACTTGTTCAAATAATTTGAGGGTCTATGTAGGAGTGTCATAGTCCTAGTAGGTTCTGATAGAGGGCTAATTGTTGATCTAGCTGGTCTGAGAAAAAAGTACTTAATACGTTGTCAAATTTCGAGCTCAAAAATTACTCTTGTGCGTTTTCATAAAAAGTCTCTTTCAGTATAGTGAAGGACTTGTTCAAATAATTTGAGGGTCTATGTAGGAGTTTCAAAGTCCTAGTAGGTTCTGATAGAGGGATAATTGTTGATCTAGGTGGTCTGAGAAAAAAGTACTTAATACCTTGTCAAATTTCGAGCTCAAAAATTACTCTTGTGCGTTTTCTTAAAAAGTCTCTTTCAGTATAGTGAAGGACTTGTTCAAATAATTTGAGGGTCTATGTAGGAGTGTCATAGTCCTAGTAGGTTCTGATAGAGGGCTAATTGTTGATCTAGCTGTACTGAGAAAAAAGTACTTAATACGTTGTCAGATTTGGAGCTCAAAAATTACTCTTGCGCGTTTTCATAAAAAGTCTCTTTCAGTATAGTGAAGGACTTGTTCAAATAATTTGAGGGTCTATGTAGGAGTGTCATAGTCCTAGTAGGTTCTGATAGAGGGATAATTGTTGATCTAGCTGGTCTGAGAAAAAAGTACTTAATACGTTGTCAAATTTCGAGCTCAAAAATTACTCTTGTGCGTTTTCATAAAAAGTCTCTTTCAGTATAGTGAAGGACTTGTTCAAATAATTTGAGGGTCTATGTAGGAGTGTCATAGTCCTAGTAGGTTCTGATAGAGGGCTAATTGTTGATCTAGCTGGTCTGAGAAAAAAGTACTTAATACGTTGTCAGATTTCGAGCTCAAAAATTACTCTTGCGCGTTTTCATAAAAAGTCTCTTTCAGTATAGTGAAGGACTTGTTCAAATAATTTGAGGGTCTATGTAGGAGTGTAATAGTCCTAGTAGGTTCTGATAGAGGGATAATTGTTGATATAGCTGGTCTGAGAAAAAAGTACTTAATACGTCAAATTTCGAGCTCAAAAATTACTCTTGTGCGTTTTCATAAAAAGTCTCTTTCAGTATAGTGAAGGACTTGTTCAAATAATTTGAGGGTCTATGTAGGAGTGTCATAGTCCTAGTAGGTTCTGATAGAGGGATAATTGTTGATATAGCTGGTCTGAGAAAAAAGTACTTAATACGTTGTCAAATTTCGAGCTCAAAAATTACTCTTGTGCGTTTTCATAAAAAGTCTCTTTCAGTATAGTGAAGGACTTGTTCAAATAATTTGAGGGTCTATGTAGGAGTGTAATAGTCCTAGTAGGTTCTGATAGAGGGATAATTGTTGATCTAGCTGGTCTGAGAAAAAAATACTTAATACGTTGTCAAATTTCGAGCTCAAAAATTACTCTTGTGCGTTTTCATAAAAAGTCTCTTTCAGTATAGTGAAGGACTTGTTCAAATAATTTGAGGGTCTATGTAGGAGTGTCACAGTCCTAGTAGGTTCTGATAGAGGGATAATTGTTGATCTAGCTGGTCTGAGAAAAAAGTACTTAATATGTTGTCAAATTTCGAGCTCAAAAATTACTCTTGTGCGTTTTCATAAAAAGTCTCTTTCAGTATAGTGAAGGACTTGTTCAAATAATTTGAGGGTCTATGTAGGAGTGTCATAGTTCTAGTAGGTTCTGATAGAGGGCTAATTGTTGATCTAGCTGGTCTGAGAAAAAAGTACTTAATACGTTGTCAGATTTCGGCGCGTTTTCATAAAAAGTCTCTTTCAGTATAGTGAAGGACTTGTTCAAATAATTTTAGGGTCTATGTAGGAGTGTCATAGTCCTAGTAGGTTCTGATAGAGGGATAATTGTTGATCTAGCTGGTCTGATAAAAAAGTACTTAATACGTTGTCAAATTTCGAGCTCAAAAATTACTCTTGTGCGTTTTCATAAAAAGTCTTTCAGTATAGTGAAGGACTTGTTCAATTAATTTGAGGGTCTATGTAGGAGTGTCATAGTCCTAGTAGGTTCTGATAGAGGGATAATTGTTGATCTAGCTGGTCTGAGAAAAAGGTACTTAATACGTTGTCCGATTTCGAGCTCAAAAATTACTCTTGCGCGTTTTCATAAAAAGTCTCTTTCAGTATAGTGAAGGACTTGTTCAAATAATTTGAGGGTCTATGTAGGATTGTAATAGTCCTAGTAGGTTCTGATAGAGGGATAATTGTTGATCTAGCTGGTCTGAGAAAAAAAGTACTTAATACGTTGTCAAATTTCGAGCTCAAAAATTACTCTTGTGCGTTTTCATAAAAAGTCTCTTTCAGTATAGTGAAGGACTTGTTCAAATAATTTGAGGGTCTATGTAGGAGTGTCATAGTCCTAGTAGGTTCTGATAAAGGGCTAATTGTTGATCTAGCTGGTCTGAGAAAAAAGTACTTAATACGTTGTCAAATTTCGAGCTCAAAAGTTATTCTTGTGCGTTTTCATAAAAAGTCTCTTCCAGTATAGTGAAGGACTTGTTCAAATAATTTGAGGGTCTATGTAGGAGTGTCATAGTCCTAGTAGGTTCTGATAGAGGGATAATTGTTGATCTAGCTGGTCTGAGAAAAAAGTACTTAATACGTTGTCAAATTTCGAGCTCAAAAATTACTCTTGTGCGTTTTCATAAAAAGTCTCTTTCAGTATAGTGAAGGACTTGTTCAAATAATTTGAGGGTCTATGTAGGAGTGTCATAGTCCTAGTAGGTTCTGATAGAGGGATAATTGTTGATCTAGCTGGTCTGAGAAAAAAGTACTTATTACGTTGTCAAATTTCGAGCTCAAAAATTACTCTTGTGCGTTTTCATAAAAAAGTCTCTTTCAGTATAGTGAAGGACTTGTTCAAATAATTTGAGGGTCTATGTAGGAGTGTCATAGTCCTAGTAGGTTCTGATAGAGGGCTAATTGTTGATCTAGCTGGTCTGAGAAAAAAGTACTTAATACGTTGTCAAATTTCGAGCTCAAAAATTACTCTTGTGCGTTTTCATAAAAAAGTCTCTTTCAGTATAGTGAAGGACTTGTTCAAATAATTTGAGGGTCTATGTAGGAGTGTCGTAGTCCTAGTAGGTTCTGATAGAGGGCTAATTGTTGATCTAGCTGGTCTGAGAAAAAAGTACTTAATACGTTGTCAAATTTCGAGCTCAAAAATTACTCTTGTGCGTTTTAATAAAAAGTCTCTTTCAGTATAGTGAAGGACTTGTTCAAATAATTTGAGGGTCTATGTAGGAGTGACATAGTCCTAGTAGGTTCTGATAGAGGGCTAATTGTTGATCTAGCTGCTCTGAGAAAAAAGTACTTAATACGTTGCCAAATTTCGAGCTCAAAAATTACTCTTGTGCGTTTTAATAAAAAGTCTCCTTCAGTATAGTGAAGGACTTGTTCAAATAATTTGAGGGTCTATGTAGGAGTGACATAGTCCTAGTAGGTTCTGATAGAGGGCTAATTGTTGATCTAGCTGCTCTGAGAAAAAAGTACTTAATACGTTGTCAAATTTCGAGCTCAAAAATTACTCTTGTGCGTTTTAATAAAAAGTCTCTTTCAGTATAGTGAAGGACTTGTTCAAATAATTTGAGGGTCTATGTAGGAGTGACATAGTCCTAGTAGGTTCTGATAGAGGGTTAATTGTTGATCTAGCTGCTCTGAGAAAAAAGTACTTAATACGTTGTCAAATTTCGAGCTCAAAAATTACTCTTGTGCGTTTTCATAAAAAGTCTCTTTCAGCATAATGAAGGACTTGTTCAAAAAATTTGAGGGTCTATGTAGGAGTGTCATAGTCCTAGTAGGTTCTGATGGAGGGATAATTGTTGATCTAGCTGGTCTGAGAAAAAAGTACTTAAAACGTTGTCATATTTCGAGCTCAAAAGTTATTCTTGTGCGTTTTCATAAAGAGTCTCTTTCAGTATAGTGAAGGACTAGTTCAAATAATTTGAGGGTCTATGTAGGAGTGTCATAGTCCTAGTAGGTTCTGATAGAGGGATAATTGTTGTTCTAGCTGGTCTGAGAAAAAAGTACTTAATACGTTGTCAATTTTCGAGCTCAAAAATTACTCTTGTACGTTTTCATAAAAAGTCTCTTTCAGTATAGTGAAAGACTTGTTCAAATAATTTGAGGGTCTATGTAGGAGTGTCATAGTCCTGGTAGGTTCTGATAGAGGGCTAATTGTTGATCTAGCTGGTCTGAGAAAAAAGTACTTAATACGTTGTCAAATTTCGAGCTCAAAAATTACTCTTGTGCGTTTTTATAAAAAGTCTCTTTCAGTATAGTGAAGGATTTGTTCAAATAATTTGAGGGTCTATGTAGGAGTGACATAGTCCTAGTAGGTTCTGATAGAGGGCTAATTGTTGATCTAGCTGCTCTGAGAAAAAAGTACTTAATACGTTGTCAAAGTTCGAGCTCAAAAATTACTCTTGTGCGTTTTCATGAAAGGTCTCTTTCAGTATAGTGAAGGACTTGTCCAAATAATTTGAGGTTCTATGTAGGAGTGTCATAGTCCTAGTAGATTCTGATGGAGGGATAATTGTTGATCTAGCTGGTCTGAGAAAAAAGTACTTAATACGTTGTCAAATTTCGAGCTCAAAAATTACTCTTGTGCGTTTTCATAAAAAGTCTCTTTCAGCATAATGAAGGACTTGTTCAAAAAATTTGAGGGTCTATGTAGGAGTGTCATAGTCCTAGTAGGTTCTGATGGAGGGATAATTGTTGATCTAGCTGGTCTGAGAAAAAAGTACTTAAAACGTTGTCATATTTCGAGCTCAAAAGTTATTCTTGTGCGTTTTCATAAAGAGTCTCTTTCAGTATAGTGAAGGACTAGTTCAAATAATTTGAGGGTCTATGTAGGAGTGTCATAGTCCTAGTAGGTTCTGATAGAGGGATAATTGTTGTTCTAGCTGGTCTGAGAAAAAAGTACTTAATACGTTGTCAATTTTCGAGCTCAAAAATTACTCTTGTACGTTTTCATAAAAAGTCTCTTTCAGTATAGTGAAAGACTTGTTCAAATAATTTGAGGGTCTATGTAGGAGTGTCATAGTCCTGGTAGGTTCTGATAGAGGGCTAATTGTTGATCTAGCTGGTCTGAGAAAAAAGTACTTAATACGTTGTCAAATTTCGAGCTCAAAAATTACTCTTGTGCGTTTTTATAAAAAGTCTCTTTCAGTATAGTGAAGGATTTGTTCAAATAATTTGAGGGTCTATGTAGGAGTGACATAGTCCTAGTAGGTTCTGATAGAGGGCTAATTGTTGATCTAGCTGCTCTGAGAAAAAAGTACTTAATACGTTGTCAAAGTTCGAGCTCAAAAATTACTCTTGTGCGTTTTCATGAAAGGTCTCTTTCAGTATAGTGAAGGACTTGTCCAAATAATTTGAGGTTCTATGTAGGAGTGTCATAGTCCTAGTAGATTGTGATGGAGGGATAATTGTTGATCTAGCTGGTCTGAGAAAAAAGTACTTAATACGTTGTCAAATTTCGAGCTCAAAAGTTATTCTTGTGCGTTTTCATAAAGAGTCTCTTTCAGTATAGTGAAGGACTAGTTCAAATAATTTGAGGGTCTATGTAGGAGTGTCATAGTCCTAGTAGGTTCTGATAGAGGGATAATTGTTGATCTAGCTGGTCTGAGAAAAAAGTACTTAATACGTTGTCAAATTTCGAGCTCAAAAATTACTCTTGTGCGTTTTCATAAAAAGTCTCTTTCAGTACAGTGAAGGACTTGTTCAAATAATTTGAGGGTCTATGTAGGAGTGTCAAAGTCCTAGTAGGTTCTGATGGAGGGATAAATCTTGATCTAGCTGCTCTGAGAAAAAAGTACTTAATACGTTGTCAAATTTCGAGCTCAAAAATTACTCTTGTGCGTTTTCATAAAAAGTCTCTTTCAGTATAGTGAAGGACTTGTTCAAATAATTTGAGGGTCTATGTAGGAGTGTCATAGTCCTAGTAGGTTCTGATGGAGGGATAATTGTTGATCTAGTTGGTCTGAGAAAAAAGTACTTAATACGTTGTCAAATTTCGAGCTCAAAAATTACTCTTGTGCGTTTTCATAAAAAGTCTCTTTCAGTATAGTGCAGGACTTGTTCAAATAATTTGAGGGTCTATGTGGGAGTGACATAGTCCTAGTAGGTTCTGATAGAGGGCTAATTGTTGATCTAGCTGCTCTGAGAAAAAAGTACTTAATACGTTGTCAAATTTCGAGCTCAAAAATTACTCTTGTGCGTTTTCATAAAAAGTCTCTTTCAGTATAGTGAAGGACTTGTCCAAATAATTTGAGGGTCTATGTAGGAGTGTCATAGTCCTAGTAGATTCTGATGGAGGGATAATTGTTGATCTAGCTGGTCTGAGAAAAAGTACTTAATACGTTGTCAAATTTCGAGCTCAAAAGTTATTCATGTGCGTTTTCATAAAGAGTCTCTTTCAGTATAGTGAAGGACTAGTTCAAATAAATTGAGGGTCTATGTAGGAGTGTCATTGTCCTAGTAGGTTCTGATGGAGGGATAATTGTTGATCTAGCTGCTCTGAGAAAAAAGAACTTAATACGTTGTCAAATTTCGAGCTCAAAAATTACTCTTGTGCGTTTTCATAAAAAGTCTCTTTCAGTATAGTGAAGGACTTGTTCAAATAATTTGAGGGTCTATGTAGGAGTGTCATATTCCTAGTAGGTTCTGATGGAGGGATAATTGTTGATCTAGCTGGTCTGAGAAAAAAGTACTTAATACGTTGTCAAATTTCGAGCTCAAAAGTTATTCTTGTACGTTTTCATAAAGAGTCTCTTTCAGTATAGTGAAGGACTAGTTCAAATAATTTGAGGGTCTATGTAGGAGTGTCATAGTCCTAGTAGGTTCTGATAGAGGGATAATTGTTGATCTAGCTGGTCTGAGAAAAAAGTACTTAATACGTTGTCAAATTTCGAGCTCAAAAGTTATTCTTGTGCGTTTTCATAAAAAGTCTCTTTCAGTATAGTGAAGGACTTGTTCAAATAATTTGAGGGTCTATGTAGGAGTGTCATAGTCCTAGTAGGTTCTGATAGAGGGCTAATTGTTGATCTAGCTGGTCTGAGAAAAAAGTACTGAATACGTTGTCTAATTTCGAGCTCAAAAATTACTCTTGTGCTTTTTCATAAAAAGTCTCTTTCAGTATAGTGAAGGACTTGTTCAAATAATTTGAGGTTCTATGTAGGAGTGTCATAGTCCTAGTAGGTTTTGATAGAGGGGTAATTGTTGATCTAGCTGGTCTGAGAAAAAAGTACTTAATACGTTGTCAAATTTCGAGCTCAAAAGTTATTCTTGTGCGTTTTCATAAAGAGTCTCTTTCAGTATAGTGAAGGATTAGTTCAAATAATTTGAGGTTCTATGTAGGAGTGTCAAAGTCCTAGTAGGTTCTGATAGAGGGATAATTGTTGATCTAGCTGGTCTGAGAAAAAAGTACTTCATACGTTGTCAAATTTCGAGCTCAAAAGTTATTCTTGTGCGTTTTCATAAAAAGTCTCTTTCAGTATAGTGAAGGACTTGTGCAAATAATTTGAGGGTCTATGTAGGAGTGTCATAGTCCTAGTAGGTTCTGATAGAGGGCTAATTGTTGATCTAGCTGGTCTGAGAAAAAAGTACTGAATACGTTGTCAAATTTCGAGCTCAAAAATTACTCTTGTGCGTTTTCATAAAAAGTCTCTTTCAGTATAGTGAAGGACTTGTTCAAATAATTTGAGGGTCTATGTAGGAGTGTCATAGTCCTAGTAGGTTCTGATAGAGGGATAATTGTTGATCTAGCTGGTCTGAGAAAAAAGTACTTAATACGTTGTCAAATTTCGAGTTCAAAAGTTATTCTTGTGCGTTTTCATAAAAAGTCTCTTCCAGTATAGTGAAGGACTTGTTCAAATAATTTGAGGGTCTATTTAGGAGTGTCATAGTCCTAGTAGGTTCTGATAGAGGGGTAATTGTTGATCTAGCTGGTCTGAGAAAAAAGTACTTAATACGTTGTCAAATTTCGAGCTCAAAAATTACTCTTGTGCGTTTTCATAAAAAGTCTCTTTCAGTATAGTGAAGGACTTGTTCAAATAATTTGAGGGTCTATGTAGGAGTCATAGTCCTGGTAGGTTCTGATGGAGGGATAATTGTTGATCTAGCTGGTCTGAGAAAAAAGTACTTAATACGTTGTCAGATTTCGAGCTCAAAAATTACTCTTGCGCGTTTTCATAAAAAGTCTCTTCCAGTATAGTGAAGGACTTGTTCAAATAATTTGAGGGTCTATTTAGGAGTGTCATAGTCCTAGTAGGTTCTGATAGAGGGGTAATTGTTGATCTAGCTGGTCTGAGAAAAAAGTACTTAATACGTTGTCAAATTTCGAGCTCAAAAATTACTCTTGTGCGTTTTCATAAAAAGTCTCTTTCAGTATAGTGAAGGACTTGTTCAAATAATTTGAGGGTCTATGTAGGAGTCATAGTCCTGGTAGGTTCTGATGCAGGGATAATTGTTGATCTAGCTGGTCTGAGAAAAAAGTACTTAATACGTTGTCAAATTTCGAGCTCAAAAGTTATTCTTGTACGTTTTCATAAAGAGTCTCTTCCAGTATAGTGAAGGACTAGTTCAAATAATTTGAGGGTCTATGTAGGAGTGTCATAGTCCTAGTAGGTTCTGATAGAGGGATAATTGTTGATCTAGATGGTCTGAGAAAAAAGTACTTAATACGTTGTCAAATTTCGAGCTCAAAAGTTTTTCTTGTGCGTTTTCATAAAAAGTCTCTTTCAGTATAGTGAAGGACTTGTTCAAATAATTCGAGGGTCTATGTAGGAGTGTCATAGTCCTAGTAGGTTCTGATAGAGGGCTAATTGTTGATCTAGCTGGTCTGAGAAAAAAGTACTGAATACGTTGTCAAATTTCGAGCTCAAAAATTACTCTTGTGCGTTTTCATAGAGAGTCTCTTCCAGTATAGTGAAGGACTAGTTCAAATAATTTGAGGGTCTATGTAGGAGTGTCGTAGTCCTAGTAGGTTCTGATAGAGGGATAATTGTTGATCTAGCTGGTCTGAGAAAAAAGTACTTAATACGTTGTCAAATTTCGAGCTCAAAAGTTATTCTTGTGCGTTTTCATAAAAAGTCTCTTTCAGTATAGTGAAGGACTTGTTCAAATAATTTGAGGGTCTATGTAGGAGTGTCATAGTCCTAGTAGGTTCTGATAGAGGGCTAATTGTTGATCTAGCTGGTCTGAGAAAAAAGTACTGAATACGTTGTCAAATTTCGAGCTCAAAAATTACTCTTGTGCGTTTTCATAAAAAGTCTCTTTCAGTATAGTGAAGGACTTGTTCAAATAATTTGAGGTTCTATGTAGGAGTGTCATAGTCCTAGTAGGTTCTGATGGAGGGGTAATTGTTGATCTAGCTGGTCTGAGAAAAAAGTACTTAATACGTTGTCAAATTTCGAGCTCAAAAGTTATTCTTGTGCGTTTTCATAAAGAGTCTCTTTCAGTATAGTGAAGGACTAGTTTAAATAATTTGAGGTTCTATGTAGGAGTGTCATAGTCCTAGTAGGTTCGGATAGAGGGATAATTGTTGATCTAGCTGGTCTGAGAAAAAAGTACTTTATACGTTGTCAAATTTCGAGCTCAAAAGTTATTCTTGTGCGTTTTCATAAAAAGTCTCTTTCAGTATAGTGAAGGACTTGTTCAAATAATTTGAGGGTCTATGTAGGAGTGTCATAGTCCTAGTAGGTTCTGATAGAGGGCTAATTGTTGATCTAGCTGGTCTGAGAAAAAAGTACTGAATACGTTGTCAAATTTCGAGCTCAAAAATTACTCTTGTGCGTTTTCATAAAAAGTCTCTTTCAGTATAGTGAAGGACTTGTTCAAATAATTTGAGGGTCTATGTAGGAGTGTCATAGTCCTAGTAGGTTCTGATAGAGGGATAATTGTTGATCTAGCTGGTCTGAGAAAAAAGTACTTAATACGTTGTCAAATTTCGAGCTCAAAAATTACTCTTGTGCGTTTTCATAAAAAGTCTCTTTCAGTATAGTGAAGGACTTGTTCAAATAATTTGAGGGTCTATGTAGGAGTGTCATAGTCCTAGTAGGTTCTGATGGAGGGATATTTGTTGATCTAGCTGGTCTGAGAAAAAAGTACTTAATACGTTGTCATATTTCGAGCTCAAAAGTTATTCTTGTACGTTTTCATAAAGAGTCTCTTTCAGTATAGTGAAGGACTAGTTCAAATAATTTGAGGGTCTATGTAGGAGTGTCATAGTCCTAGTAGGTTCTGATAGAGGGATAATTGTTGATCTAGCGTGTCTGAGAAAAAAGTACTTAATACGTTGTCAAATTTCGAGCTCAAAAGTTATTCTTGTGCGTTTTCATAAAAAGTCTCTTTCAGTATAGTGAAGGACTTGTTCAAATAATTTGAGGGTCTATGTAGGAGTGTCATAGTCCTAGTAGGTTTTGATAGAGGGCTAATTGTTGATCTAGCTGGTCTGAGAAAAAAGTACTGAATACGTTGTCAAATTTCGAGCTCAAAAATTACTCTTGTGCGTTTTCATAAAAAGTCTCTTTCAGTATAGTGAAGGACTTGTTCAAAAAATTTGAGGGTCTATGTAGGAGTGTCATAGTCCTAGTAGGTTCTGATAGAGGGCTAATTGTTGATCTAGCTGGTCTGAGAAAAAAGTACTTAATACGTTGTCAAATTTCGAGCTCAAAAGTTATTCTTGTGCGTTTTCATAAAAAGTCTCTTCCAGTATAGTGAAGGACATGTTCAAATAATTTGAGGGTCTATGTAGGAGTGTCATAGTCCTAGTAGGTTCTGATAGAGGGTTAATTGTTGATCTAGCTGGTCTGAGAAAAAAGTACTTAATACGTTGTCAAATTTCGAGCTAAAAAATTACTCTTGTGCGTTTTCATAAAAAGTCTCTTTCAGTATAGTGAAGGACTTGTTCAAATAATTTGAGGGTCTATGTAGGAGTGTTATAGTCCTAGTAGGTTCTGATAGAGGGCTAATTGTTGATCTAGCTGGTCTGAGAAGAAAGTACTGAATACGTTGTCAAATTTCGAGCTCAAAAATTACTCTTGTGCGTTTTCATAAAAAGTCTCTTTCAGTATAGTGAAGGACTTGTTCAAATAATTTGAGGGTCTATGTAGGAGTGTCATAGTCCTAGTAGGTTCTGATAGAGGGATAATTGTTGATCTAGCTGGTCTGAGAAAAAAGTACTTAATACGTTGTCAAATTTCGAGCTCAAAAATTACTCTTGTGCGTTTTCATAAAAAGTCTCTTTCAGTATAGTGAAGGACTTGTTCAAATAATTTGAGGGTCTATGTAGGAGTGTCATAGTCCTAGTAGGTTCTGATGGAGGGATATTTGTTGATCTAGCTGGTCTGAGAAAAAAGTACTTAATACGTTGTCATATTTCGAGCTCAAAAGTTATTCTTGTACGTTTTCATAAAGAGTCTCTTTCAGTATAGTGAAGGACTAGTTCAAATAATTTGAGGGTCTATGTAGGAGTGTCATAGTCCTAGTAGGTTCTGATAGAGGGATAATTGTTGATCTAGCGTGTCTGAGAAAAAAGTACTTAATACGTTGTCAAATTTCGAGCTCAAAAGTTATTCTTGTGCGTTTTCATAAAAAGTCTCTTTCAGTATAGTGAAGGACTTGTTCAAATAATTTGAGGGTCTATGTAGGAGTGTCATAGTCCTAGTAGGTTTTGATAGAGGGCTAATTGTTGATCTAGCTGGTCTGAGAAAAAAGTACTGAATACGTTGTCAAATTTCGAGCTCAAAAATTACTCTTGTGCGTTTTCATAAAAAGTCTCTTTCAGTATAGTGAAGGACTTGTTCAAAAAATTTGAGGGTCTATGTAGGAGTGTCATAGTCCTAGTAGGTTCTGATAGAGGGGTAATTGTTGATCTAGCTGGTCTGAGAAAAAAGTACTTAATACGTTGTCAAATTTCGAGCTCAAAAGTTATTCTTGTGCGTTTTCATAAAGAGTCTCTTTCAGTATAGTGAAGGACTAGTTCAAATAATTTGAGGTTCTATGCAGGAGTGTCATAGTCTTAGTAGGTTCTGATAGAGGGATAATTGTTGATCTAGCTGGTCTGAGAAAAAAGTTTTTTATACGTTGTCAAATTTCGAGCTCAAAAGTTATTCTTGTGTGTTTTCATAAAAAGTCTCTTTCAGTATAGTGAAGGACTTGTTCAAATAATTTGAGGGTCTATGCAGGAGTGTCATAATCCTAGTAAATTCTGATAGAGGGCTAATTGTTGATCTAGCTGGTCTGAGAAAAAAGTACTGAATACGTTGTCAAATTTCGAGCTCAAAAATTACTCTTGTGCGTTTTCATAAAAAGTCTCTTTCAGTATAGTGAAGGACTTGTTCAAATAAATTGAGGGTCTATGTAGGAGTGTCATAGTCCTAGTAGGTTCTGATGGAGGGATATTTGTTGATCTAGCTGGTCTGAGAAAAAAGTACTTAATACGTTGTCATATTTCGAGCTCAAAAGTTATTCTTGTACGTTTTCATAAAGAGTCTCTTTCAGTATAGTGAAGGACTAGTTCAAATAATTTGAGGGTCTATGTAGGAGTGTCATAGTCCTAGTAGGTTCTGATAGAGGGATAATTGTTGATATAGCGTGTCTGAGAAAAAAGTACTTAATACTTTGTCATATTTCGAGCTCAAAAGTTATTCTTGTACGTTTTCATAAAGAGTCTCTTTCAGTATAGTGAAGGACTAGTTCAAATAATTTGAGGTTCTATGCAGGAGTGTCATAGTCTTAGTAGGTTCTGATAGAGGGATAATTGTTGATCTAGCTGGTCTGAGAAAAAAGTTTTCTATACGTTGTCAAATTTCGAGCTCAAAAGTTATTCTTGTGTGTTTTCATATAAAGTCTCTTTCAGTATAGTGAAGGACTTGTTCAAATAATTTGAGGGTCTATGCAGGAGTGTCATAATCCTAGTAAATTCTGATAGAGGGCTAATTGTTGATCTAGCTGGTCTGAGAAAAAAGTACTGAATACGTTGTCAAATTTCGAGCTCAAAAATTACTCTTGTGCGTTTTCATAAAAAGTCTCTTTCAGTATAGTGAAGGACTTGTTCAAATAATTTGAGGGTCTATGTAGGAGTGTCATAGTCCTAGTAGGTTCTGATGGAGGGATATTTGTTGATCTAGCTGGTCTGAGAAAAAAGTACTTAATACGTTGTCATATTTCGAGCTCAAAAGTTATTCTTGTACGTTTTCATAAAGAGTCTCTTTCTGTATAATGAAGGACTAGTTCAAATAATTTGAGGGTCTATGTAGGAGTGTCATAGTCCTAGTAGGTTCTGATAGAGGGATAATTGTTGATCTAGCGTGTCTGAGAAAAAAGTACTTAATACGTTGTCAAATTTCGAGCTCAAAAGTTATTCTTGTGCGTTTTCATAAAAAGTCTCTTTCAGTATAGTGAAGGATTTGTTCAAATAATTTGAGGGTCTATGTAGGAGTGTCATAGTCCTAGTAGGTTCTGATAGAGGGCTAATTGTTGATCTAGCTGGTCTGAGAAAAAAGTACTGAATACGTTGTCAAATTTCGAGCTCAAAAATTACTCTTGTGCGTTTTCATAAAAAGTCTCTTTCAGTATAGTGAAGGACTTGTTCAAATAATTTGAGGGTCTATGTAGGAGTGTCATAGTCCTAGTAGGTTCTGATAGAGGGGTATTTGTTGATCTAGCTGGTCTGAGAAAAAAGTACTTAATATGTTGTCAAATTTCGAGCTCAAAAGTTATTCTTGTGCGTTTTCATAAAGAGTCTCTTTCAGTATAGTGAAGGACTAGTTCAAATAATTTGAGGTTCTATGTAGGAGTGTCATAGTCTTAGTAGGTTCTGATAGAGGGATAATTGTTGATCTAGCTGGTCTGAGAAAAAAGTATTTTATACGTTGTCAAATTTCGAGCTCAAAAGTTATTCTTGTGCGTTTTCATAAAAAGTCTCTTTCAGTATAGTGAAGGACTTGTTCAAATAATTTGAGGGTCTATGCAGGAGTGTCATAATCCTAGTAAATTCTGATAGAGGGCTAATTGTTGATCTAGCTGGTCTGAGAAAAAAGTACTGAATACGTTGTCAAATTTCGAGCTCAAAAATTACTCTTGTGCGTTTTCATAAAAAGTCTCTTTCAGTATAGTGAAGGACTTGTTCAAATAATTTGAGGGTCTATGTAGGAGTGTCATAGTCTTAGATAGAGGAATAATTGTTGATCTAGCTGGTCTGAGAAAAAAGTACTTAATACGTTGTCAAATTTCGAGCTCAAAAGTTATTCTTGTGCGTTTTCATAAAAAGTCTCTTCCAGTATAGTGAAGGACTTGTTCAAATAATTTGAGGGTCTATGTAGGAGTGTCATAGTCCTAGTAGGTTCTGATAGAGGGGTAATTGTTGATCTAGCTGGTCTGAGAAAAAAGTACCTAATACGTTGTCAAATTTCGAGCTCAAAAATTACTCTTGTGCGTTTTCATAAAAAGTCTCTTTCAGTATAGTGAAGGACTTGTTCAAATAATTTGAGGGTCTATGTAGGAGTGTCATAGTCCTAGTAGGTTCTGATAGAGGGCTAATTGTTGATCTAGCTGCTCTGGGAAAAAAGAACTTAATACGTTGTCAAATTTCGAGCTCAAAAATTACTCCTGTGCGTTTTCATAAAAAGTCTCTTTCAGTATAATGATGGACTTGTTCAAATAATTTGAGGGTCTATGTAGGAGTCTCATAGTCCTAGTAGGTTCTGATAGAGGGATAATTGTTGATCTAGCTGGTCTGAGAAAAAAGTACTTAATACGTTGTCAAATTTCGAGCTCAAAAATTACTCTTGTGCGTTTTCATAAAAAAGTCTCTTTCAGTATAGTGAAGGACTTGTTCAAATAATTTGAAGGTCTATCTAGGAGCGTCATAGTCCTAGTAGGTTCTGATAGAGGGCTAATTGTTGATCTAGCTGGTCTGAGAAAAAAGTACTTAATACGTTGTCAAATTTCGAGCTCAAAAATTACTCTTGTGCGTTTTCATAAAAAGTCTCTTTCAGTATAGTGAAGGACTTGTTCAAATAATTTGAGGGTCTATGTAGGAGTCATAGTCCTGGTAGGTTCTGATGAAGGGATAATTGTTGATCTAGCTGGTCTGAGAGAAAAGTACTTAATACGTTGTCAAATTTCGAGCTCAAAAGTTATTCTTGTGCGTTTTCATAAAAAGTCTCTTTCAGTATAGTGAAGGACTTGATCAAATAATTTGAGGGTCTATTATGGAGTGTCATAGTCCTAGTAGGTTCTGATGGAGGGATAATTGTTGATCTAGCTGGTCTGAGAGAAAAGTACTTAATACGTTGTCAAATTTCGAGCTCAAAAGTTATTCTTGTGCGTTTTCATAAAAAGTCTCTTTCAGTATAGTGAAGGACTTGATCAAATAATTTGAGGGTCTATTATGGAGTGTCATAGTCCTAGTAGGTTCTGAGAGAGGGATAATTGTTGATCTAGCTGGTCTGAGAAAAAAGTACTTAATACGTTGTCAAATTTCGAGCTCAAAAATTACTCTTGTGCGTTTTCATAAAAAAGTCTCTTTCAGTATAGTGAAGGACTTGTTCAAATAATTTGAAGGTCTATCTAGGAGTGTCATAGTCCTAGTAGGTTCTGATAGAGGGCTAATTGTTGATCTAGCTGGTCTGAGAAAAAAGTACTTAATACGTTGTCAAATTTCGAGCTCAAAAATTACTCTTGTGCGTTTTCATAAAAAGTCTCTTTCAGTATAGTGAAGGACTTGTTCAAATAATTTGAGGGTCTATGTAGGAGTCATAGTCCTGGTAGGTTCTGATGAAGGGATAATTGTTGATCTAGCTGGTCTGAGAGAAAAGTACTTAATACGTTGTCAAATTTCGAGCTCAAAAGTTATTCTTGTGCGTTTTCATAAAAAGTCTCTTTCAGTATAGTGAAGGACTTGATCAAATAATTTGAGGGTCTATTATGGAGTGTCATAGTCCTAGTAGGTTCTGATGGAGGGATAATTGTTGATCAAGCTGGTCTGAGAAAAAAGAACTTAATAGTGTGTCAAATTTTTTAGTTGACCGAACCAGCGGTAAATCTGGGACCACCCAGCCCCGGGTATCAGGGGACACCACCAAGTGTAAACTGGGAACACCACCACAGGTCGAAGTGGGACCTCCCAGCCCCGGGTATCAGGGGTATAGGCTTTAGGGGTTAATTTAGGTTCCAGGTCAAATTAGTTTTTTTTTTGCTTTAGATGTGGAAACGAGTTGGTGTTCCTTTTGCGAGTGACCCGGAGGCTGTTCGACGTAAGAAATTCAAAGAGACGTTTTCGCCAGCACAAATTCAGGGAAAGATTGTTAAAGCCAAAGCTGGTGGTCGCTCTCTAGAATTCATCTACTGCAATTTCTCAAACGAGAAAGAGGTGCACACTGCCATTATAGGTGACTCTATTGTAAATGGAGTTTGTATCGATAGTTGTTCTGTATTCTCCTTGTCTGGAGGAAAAGTCAATGACTTCTACGAACTTTTGCCCACCACGAAGAGCTACAGGAATGTGATTGTTGCCGTTGGAAGCAACAATTTATCTTTGTGGGGTGAAGCTGGGGAAGATCCACATCTTGTGTTGGAGCAAGTTAAAGACCTACTTTCCTCAATTGCGTCACTGGAGCATCGGCCAAACGTTGTCATCTGTACAGTTCTCAAGCGTTTACATGCAAAGCATAGCAATATCAGTGATTTCAATGCCTTAGTTGTGAACTCAAATATGAGGTATCTGAAGCTTCATAGAGAAGTCCAGAGTTCTACTTGTTTTAAAGACGACGGCGTACACTTAAACGACAGAGGCTTGCAGCAGCTAGCATGTGCCTTTAATAAGGGACTGAGAGATCATAAGTTGAAATAAAGCGTCTGTTTTGCCCTTATTATTTGATGTTTGATGCTTCTTTGTTGTTTGAATATTTTTTGATCAATTGAAGCTAAGCACTTTCTCTTAAACCAAACATTTATTTTAAATTTTTTTAGTTCCAAAATTTACTGAAACATAAGTGTTTAAAAAGGTGCATCTCTTGGGAAAGATTGTGGGTCTTGAACCATTTGTAAGTGATCACCTCCGTATCATGAGATTCATTTTTTGGGAGCAAATATTTTATCGGTTCTATTTATCTTCTAATGGAAACAGTTAGAGGGCGGTTTGCCTTCTTCTGTATCCTCTGAACCTCTAAATTTTGGGAGCAAATATTTTATAGGTTCTATTTATCTTCTAATGGAAACAGTTAGAGGGCGGTTTGCCTTTTTCTGTATCCTCTGAACCTATAAATTTTGGGAGCAAATATTTTATAGGTTCTATTTATTTTCTAATGGAAACAGTTAGAGGGCGGTTTGCCTTCTTCTGTATCCTCTGAACCTCTAAATTGAATTAACAATAACTGAATCACATGGATCTGAAGCACCAACTTTAATACTTGTTAATCCTTGATTTTCATAATTCTCCACATGCCCGTCGTGTTTAATAGTCTATCGAAGCTTTCCTTGTGCGCTTTCAATATTTTGAATATTTTAGAGTCAGTATTATTTCTAAATAATACTAATGCTTTGCTGTGACTTTTTATCATATTGGAAATTTGAGGACAGTTTGTCTGCACAACGTAATTCTTTAAGAGACTGCTTTTCGGTTTTTGCATTGAAAGTTGACTTTTGTCAGGCAATTGTTTGATAGAGAAAATCAGTTTGAGGGCGGTTTGCCTTCCTCTGATTTTTTCTAAGTGTTAAGTTAAATCTTTTGTGTGAGCGGGTTGCTCGCACCTGGTACTCAAACTTTTTACGGGTGGTTTGTCTGCACACAGTGTGTCTTAAGGGTAGTCACTCTCATGTTTGTCTGATTTCTCAAAGTGCCAATTTCAATGTTTTGGGTATAAGAAAACAGTAAGAGGGCGGTTTGCCTCCTTCTGGATTCCCTAAAGAGTTAAGTTTAATGTTCTGTGTGAGCGGGTTGCTCGCACACTTTAGTTAGAAAAAAAATATGCAGGCTGTTTGTCTGCGGAAAGTAGTTCTTTAAGGGAATGCTTTGCGATTTGTTTTGTATATTGGGATTTTTTAGACAATTGTGTGCTAGTGAAAAGACGTTTTACCGCTTTCTTTTATCCTCGAAGTGATGAATGTATCTAATTTTTAGTTATCCAGTAGTTTGTCTCCATATTCTGGGCTTAGTTTCCTTTTGCATTGACGTTTCAGTTACTCGAAATGCCAGCATCTTTTTCGCAACCAGCACTTAATCCAAAAAATAGAGAAAACAGGGGCCTAAAAACACGAGATTACGAAGCGTTGGTTCCCGACGGGGATCTACGACGTGCTCTGAAGCTAAGCTGGATTTTCTTTGTAGGTACGATTAGTCCGTGTTCGGGTTAAATCTGAACCACCGTTCATGGCCTCAGGCTTGGGGTTTTTATGATAAAATGAACATAAATAAGCGCACAGTGATCAATATGAAAACTGAGATTGGCTTGCATGATTGCCAGTTCGTGGAGATGTGCCTGGAGAGAGATTACAAAGTACGTTCACTCAGGGCTCTAGATATCATTAACGAGGCGAAGATGAGAAACGAATCAATTGCTGAAATCACCTTATCACTTGAGTTAGTGTTTTTAATTTTACTACTTTGTGGCTCTTTTCCACACTCACAAGTGATAAGTGATGTCATTTTTTGTTTTTGCCACAGAGAGAAGATTGATGAAAACATCCCATCAGAGCGGTCGGTCGGTGATCTGTTTGAGAAGGATCTTGCTAATAGCCAGAATGATCTTACTAGTACTCAAAAGAAGAAGACTAAAGCGGTGACAGAAGTGCCTCAAAATTCTACGTTAAAACGATTCGTTGCGGAACCCGTAGTTCAACTTGGTGTAGAGGAAAGCATTGAGCGAGTTCGGGAGAAAAATGGGGACCTTGCCCTGGAGGAGAATAGTAAAGCATCGGAAAAAATAAATGAGGTTTTATAGATTGTTCTCTCCTTTTTTAAAACTTTTTTTGTGAGCAGCACTTTAATTCATAGCCTTTTCTTTCTTCTGTTCCCTGCTATTTTTCTTGCTGTCAACCATCCATGCTTTTAAGTAACAAAATTTAAAGTGAATATATGCGCAAATTTAGTTCGTAAGCCTATTTCGTTTAGAGTCTTCTTTCGGGTATAAGAGAGATAGTTGAGAACCAAAAGAAATACATGGAGGAGATGGCTGCGAACCAAAAGAGGTTACAGGATCAAATGCTTAAGATTAGGAAAGCTGAAAAACGGGAGTTTCTGAATATATTAGCGGTTCACCTAAAGGTTGACACGTCGGATCAAAAAGAACCTTGCAACAGTTCAAGTGATCCGTCTCTGCCTCCACTGATTTACAAAGGCTTTGATCTAATGTCCATTTACGCTTCTGAGAAGTCTAGTATCTTCGGACGTGAGCTGGCCCGTCGACTTTTTGGCCATGGAAAACAATGCGAGCTAATTCGACTGATCATTGGCAAGCAAACGACCCGAGAATCTTGCCGAATTCCTTGCGATGAGGAAAGATTCAACCTTTTCAAAGGTACCTTTATTTTTGATCCATTAAAATTTACTGTTGAGCTTAACATTTTCAAATGCTCCCAAACATAGTCTAGCAATTATATTAGTCGTGTTGCTCCTTTTGCGATTTTTTGCTTGACCGATTTTTGTCTGACCCATTTGGCTTTCGTCCTCAAAAACGAGATAAACAGTTGGCGGGCATTATGTGCTCTTATAGCTTTTCAGCTCATTACCCTGTAGCCACGCGATTCACAGCAAGTGTTTTTGAGACTTACTTATGGTGCGAAGGGTGATTCTTAGAAGTTAAAGACCCCCCCCAACCACCGTTGCCCACAAGCCCCCCCCCCCGCGGTTGCCTGCTCAGCAGCCCCCAGTACACCCCCATGGCTAGCTACTGAAAAAATCAACCGCTCGCAGGTCATTTGAGAGCATTTCTGCTGACGTTCTTCTGTTTAGAATGTGTCACGAGAAAATATCCGCGGGCTCCCGAGGCGGCTTTTGCTAGTGCACGTGATGCAGCTAATCAGTACGGACTCGATCAAAAAGGAAAGCATGGCATGGAGTTCATAAATGAGATGATAACACAACCCAGAGTTCAAGACACTGACGACGAGCAAGAATCTGAATAGCCACTTCCCCTTTGGCCACTTTCTATGTTCTAACGGCCATCTTTGTACTTTCAAAAACTCTTGTCTTTAAAACTGTCTACATAGAGCGCTAACTGATTAACATGGTTCTGAAGCTTCAACTAATGTTTATTCTTGATTTTCACTAAATGAGTTTTACAATATTCCACATATTATTGCTCGTCTTGTCTAATAGTCTATTGGAGCTTTCCTTTCGCGCTTTCAATGTACTTTAAGTTTTGGAGCAGTAATGCATTGCTGTGACTTTTTAGTTTTGAAAATCTTGTTTCTGCGAAGTGCTTTCATACGTTATGGACTGTTATTGCTTTATTCTGTTATTTGTAAACTTAAAAATTTCTTGTTTCCTTTCGTCCTTGTTCTTCTTAATAGTGATCGCTTAAAAAGTGCTTTGTAAGTCTTGGGTTTACCTTGGCTCAAGTGTTATAGGCCACTGTTTGCTATGGGAGAACAGTTAGGGGGCGGTTTGCCTCCTTCTGTATCCTCTGAAAAGCTAAATTTAACTAACGTTAGCCGATTCACATGGTTCTGAAGCAGCAACTATTTTGTTCATTCTTTATTTTCAATATAATTTTCACAATATTCCACATCTTATTGCTTGACTTGTCTAATAGTCCACCGGAGCATTTCTTTTGCGCTTTCAATATTTTATATATGTTAAAAGCAGTATTATTTCTGAAGAATAGTAATTATCTGCTGTGACTTCTTAGTTCTGGAAACCTGTTGTTTCCCCGAAGCAATTTAAACAATGGAAAGATTTTGCGTTATTCTGATATTTGTAAACTCAAAAAGTTCTTGTTTACTTTTATGTTCGTCGTTATAGTGTGTACCTAATAAAATACTTTGCAAGCCTTTATTTTTTCATCAACTCGAATACTCTGACCTTTACTGCGGAAAATATTCTTTAGATCAAGCGTTATTGGCAACTGTTTGCTTTTGGAAAATAGTTAGAGGGTGGTTTGTTTCCTGAAATTCCTGAATAGTTAATTCTAATGTTCTGTGGGAACAGGTTGCTCGCACTTTGTTATCATATTAGAAATGTGAGGACAGTGTGTCTGCACAAAGTAGTTCTTTAGGAGATTGCTTTTTGGTTTTTGCATTGAAATTTGACTTTTGTCAGGCAATTGTTTGATAGAGAAAATCAGTTTGAGGGCTCGCATCTGGTACTCAAACTTTTTTGCGGTTGGTTTGTCTGCACGCAGTGTGTCTTAAGGGTAGTCACTCTAATGTTTGTCTGATTTCTCAAAGTGCCAATTTCAATATTTTGGGTATAAGAAAACAGTAAGGGGGCGGTTTGCCTCCTTCTGGATTCGTTAAAGAGTTAAATTTAAAGTTCTGTGTTTGTTTTCAAGTTTGAGTTTTTAGCCCACTGTCGTTCCTAGGAAAAATAAGAGGACGGTTTGCCATCTTTTGGACTCCTCAACGTTCTGAGTTTAATAATTTTGTGAGCGGTTTGGTTGCATTTGTTAATCAAACGTTTGTGCGGGCGGTTTGTCTGCACACAGTAGGTCTTTAAGTAGCCCTTTTTATGCTTGTTTTCAAGTTTGAGTATTTAGGCAATTGTGTTCCGCACGTGAGAAAACAATTAGAGGGCGGTTTGCCTTCTTTTGGATTCCTCAACGTGTTAGGTTTAATATTTTGTTTCAGCAGGATGCTAACACCTTGTAATCAAAATCTGCTTGCACCTGTAATCAAAAATTTGTGCGGGCGGTTTGTCTGCACACATTAGGTTTTCAAAGTATTCACTGTCCATTGTGTATTCATGTTTGAGTATTTAGAACATTGTTTGCTCGTGGTAAAACAAATAGAAGGCGGTTTGCTTTGTTTTTGTCTGTGCTAAAGTAAGTATTTTGTGTGAGCGGGTTGCTTGCACCAGGTAATCAAACATTTGTGCGGGCGGTTTGTCTAGCAACAGTAGGTCTTTAGTTTAGTCCTTTTCGTGTTTGTATTCAGCTTTGAGTTTTTAGGCCATTCTGTGCTCTTGGGAAAAAAATTAGAGGGCGGTTTGCCTTCTTTTGGGTTTCTCAATGTATTAGTGTTAATAATTTGATCCTCAAATAGAGCCTCTTCTACATCAATGTTTGCGAATGTTATAAACTTAGAAAAATTGAACTTTTCACCTTGCTTCCTTAACGATTTGAGAAAAATTCGTGTTTCTCAAAATTGTTCTCTACCGTGAACTTTTAAACTTCAATCTAGAAATAGTTTCGTCTGAACGCTTTAAAGTAGGGTTAAAATTTTTCTTTTCTGCCGGTAGAATTTGGGATAAAATGTATCTTGTTTTATACGCAGGCGTTAAATTTCTGGCACCCAAAAGGCCGTAGTTGATTCGTTTTTGTTTTAAGATTGATGAGCGTCTTGAGTAATCACAAAAGGCATCTTCAGCTTTGCCAGATAGATGGTCAGATCTGTCGGCGTTTTGGGTTCTCTAGTCCTGAAATTCAAAATTTCGTTGACCTGATTCCAGACGAATTGTATTGCGAACAGAAAAGAGAAGATCGACATTTAACAAAAATTTTGGTGGTTATGGGCTATGTTACTACGGCAGCGCTTCAATTTCAAAAGGTCAACGACTTAATGTGTATGGCTATTTAGAGTTCATTCCTGAAGCCGAAGAGAGAACTTTTTCTAATTTGTCTGTAATGGCTCCTCGTGAAGGCTCCAAACGTAGCCGAGTAATGGTAGGACCCGCTAGGTTTGTTAATCACTGCTGCAGCTCAAATTGTGAGTACTTGGCAGTTGAGTTAAATGGAAGAAAGGCTGTGCAGATTTCAGCCATTACCGAAATTTTATATGGGACAACTTTGTCGACGTATTATGTTGAGAATTTTTTTTTGGCAAATGCAACAAAGACTGCAAATGTCCTCATGTAGATTTGCATCCTGTTGAAAGTCCTGTTTTGCCATCTGAAATGGAATCAGAAAAACCTTCATTTGAGTTGAGAACACCAGCTCCACGGATTCAGGCAGCAACGGTTCTCAAAATGCGAAATGTTAAGCGCAGGTTGAACCTAAAATATCCTTTAGCGACGGCAAAAACCTGTTATTGCTGATCTCAGGTATTTAAGCGATGAAAACAGTGAAAGTGAAGCAAGTGAAGTGTCAATAATAGAACATCCTACAAGAAGTTCTCCATGTCCCAGTGCCGCTGAAAATGCAGAAAATATCCAGAACAGTCCTCAATTATTTGACAGTGGCGATGATGTGGACGAGGATATAGCGGAAGAGTATATGTCGGACGATAGTTCGGAACAAAACAAGGATTATGAGGAGAAAGAGGTTTATGAAGCATTGGGTGCTGGATCTCAATCTTCATGCGAAAACTTTGTTCACTGTGTGGAGAGTATTATAACCAAGCATGGAACATCTGACAAAGAGGATGTTGAATGGCTGCAGTTAACTCGCTTGGCTTTTCCCAATTTAAGGTACCAGCTTTCAAAACTCTCAAAAGAAGAAACCTTTTGCGTATGGAAAATCACATTGTGAAGAAGAAAAAATGTGCAAACGGGGAATGGCATGTGCTCAATTTCCAAAGCGAGCTCCAGGAAGTTCTGCGTCGCAATATCGTGCATATCGAAAAGTACGAAAACGAAAAGAAGGAAGGTAGTGATTTAATTCTACCAAGAGCACTAAGCAGGGACAATCGAAAACTAATGGTGTTTCTGGTTCTGAACACAGATGGTGTCAAAATTATCAAATCAAAAAATAATTCTCTTTGGCCTATATGGTGCGCTGTTGCAAATCTTCCGCCAATTTTGCGTTCCTCTTTCAACAACATTTTACTCTGCGGTCTGTGGTTTGGTACAGAGAAGCCAGACTGGCCTGATTTTTTGCAGGTAATGCTTTTTTAATGTTTGTTTCATATGCCTTTCATCAAGTAAAACTAGTTGCTTTTCACGGGTTTTGGTATCGTGTTGAAGAGGCAGCAAAATTTGTCGCTCTAATTTTCTCTGATGAAATTTTCACTTGTCATTCAGGCTTTTTCCAAGCTTCAGAATGATCTCATTTTCATATCTGAAAGTCTTTTAATTTTCCATTGCAGGCTGTTGGTGAGCAACTGGCGCAGTTCGAGCTTAAACTGTCTGATGAGACGTTTGTTGTCATTCCAAAGCCAATTCTTATAGTGGCTGATACTCGTGCTAGATATTCTGTACTGAACTGGATATCTTTTAATGGTTATTACGGTTGCTGTTACTGCTATAATTCTGGTACACGAATTGGTAAAACACACTATTATCCCCATCAACCCTATGGTATGCGTTCTATAGAAGATTACAACGCAGATTTGCGAGCTGTTACCACTAATCCGTCACTGAAATCATCACGAGGTGTTAAGGGCCCGAGCTCGTTGTCAAAATTTGTGCCCAATTTACCGTTATCTGCTCCGATAGATTATATGCATCAGGTTGCGCTAGGAGTTGCGCGCGTTGTCCTTGACTTACTTAGAAAAGAGATTAAAGTTCAGATGCGAGAGGAATTGAAAAGAATCGTTAGCAAAATAAAGGTGAGTATCTTTGATAGAACGTTGGAAGTCTTTTAAACAGTAGTGTTCTGTTCAAAAACGTCTTTTGAGAATTGCAGCTTTTAAAATTGTAACTTTGGTTTTTTGGTTTGGAATTTTTAAACATATATATACGCGGATTGTGAATTTTGTTTAGGTTCCGTTTGAAATAAGAAGATGTCCACGATTGCTTACTGACCTGCAAAACTTCAAAGCAAGCGAGTGCAAGGACTGGCTCCTCTACCTTGGTCCTCCTATTTTATACGGTAAAGTGAGCAAGGAGGCCTACACTCGCTTTATGTTGTTGAGTTACTCAATTCGCTTGCTGCTTACGAATTCTTGTTTTTGCGATGAAGCGGAACCTCTGATTAAGAAGTTTCTCAACCTAACTGTGGCCCAATACGATGAATATTGTTTTACAATAAATGTTCACTTCTTGAACCATTTATGCTGGCAAGTCCGGAATTACGGACCTTTGTGGTGCACATCTGCATTCATGTTTGAATCCGCCAACCATCTTCTTAGTAGACCCCTTACTGGTACTGTCAATCACCTGGATCTCATAACTGAACGATATTTAAGGCGAAAAAAATTTCTTTCAACCAAGCTAAAGAAGGATAATTTGGTTGGATTTGCTCAAACATTAGGGAATACAAGCAAAGAATTTATTGAGCGACGCGTTGTGGATGAAACTGCTTTACCTTTGCATTACAACCCTGATGATGACTGTCTTCGATCAACAATGCAAGTAAACTGTTTGAAGTTGGACTCGCTAACGTACTCAACCAATGCAAATGCCTATATAAGCTTTGAGGACTGTTCAGTTCTGAAGTTTGGTGAAATCGTTGTTTTCGAAAAGTCCGAAAACTCTACTTGTCTTGTGAATTTGTTCAATGTAAAGCAAACTATCGGCGTTGAAAAATGTTCAGCTCCACCTGACGTCATTAGCTTTGTCATTGTTGAGTACTCGGGTTATCAACAAGAAGTGTTTGTAAACTCAATAAAAAAACAAATTGGTAAGAATTGATGTCGATGATAAAGTTTGTCTGTCTGTTTTATTGGACCACTTTGAGCATGATTAATTTTGATGTTATCTTTGAATCAATGTTAATTGCGTTCTCTTCTCAATTCAGCAGTTCTTTTAAAGTGAATTTAGGATGTATTTAGGATGAATTTAGGATTATATGCGTAAGGATGTAATGCAAAACTTTGATGGAATCAATGATTTTTTGTACAATTAAGCTTTTCAATTATTATTTTCTCCCGGATCACTTAAGAAAAATCTTTGTTTTTGACGTGTCAATGTTTCCCTTATTCAGTTTGTGGGAAAAAAAGCTTGTTCAGTGCGAAAATTAAGGACCATAATCTATGTAGAATAGGCTCCAGTAAAAGAAAGGCTTCATCTGTCTTTTAAAAAAGTCTTCTCCCGAAACTCTTATAAATTTAGAGGTCTGTTGAATCTTGGATATTTTAGTTTTTTGGCCATTTATGGTGTTCCCTCAACTGTACGGACGTTTTGAATTGCATTTAACGTAAAAGTTCCGTCAATTATCAAATTTTGCAAAAAATGTTAAGATTTTTGAAGAAAAATCGTTTTTTGAAAAAGTGGATTCATTTTTATTTTTTCTCGGTCAAATAGATCAAAATTTTGTAGCCTTTGACCGTTGATCATTAGTCTACCCAGTCTCTACACCTATGAGCTCGACGAAATTGGGTCACAAAGTTGTATTGTATCTTTTTTCTTTGTTTTCATGTTTGCTTTGTTAGGTGTACTGACTCCTCTAATATATAGCCTCTTTTTTGCAAATATATCTCTAAGTTGGGTTTATATCGGCCCCATGACGTTGGTAACCTGTTAGTTATCACTAGTAGACGTGTCTAAGTTTAAAAAGAACCATAATTGGTTTAGAAAAGGCTCCAGTAAAAGAAAGACTCTCTCTATGTTTTGAAAAAGTCTTCACTCGAAAGTCTTCTAAATTTAGAGGCCTGTTGAATCATGGATGTTTTATTTTTTTCGGCGATTTTTGGTGTTCCCTCGACTTTACCCACTATTTGAATTGCAATTAACGTATAAATTCCGTCAATTTTCAAATTTTGCAAATATGTCAGGATTTTTGAAGAGAAATTCTTTTTTGAACAATTTGATTCATTTTTACTCTTTCTCGGTCACCTAGAGTAAAATTTCGTAGTCTTTGACCGTTTATCATTAGTCCACCCGGTCTTTACACCTATGAACACGATGAAAATGGGTCACAAATTTGTATTTTATCTTTTTTCTTTGTTTTAATGTTTGCTTTGTTAGGTGTACTGACTCCTCTAATATATAGCCTCTTTTTTGCAAATATTTGCAGTTGAGTTTATTTGGGCCCTATGACGTTCGGAACCTGTTAGTTATCAATAGTAGACGTGTCTAAGTTGAGAAAGGACCATAATTATTGTAGAAAAGTCTCCAGTAAAAAAAGGCCTTCTCTATGTTTTAAAAAAGTCTTCTCTCGAAATTCTTCTAAATTTAGAATCTTCTTGAATCTGAGATATTTTAGTTTTTTGGCCAATTATGGTGTTCCTTCAACTGTACCCACTATTTGCGCTGCAAATAGCTTAAAAATTCCGCGGAATTTCACAATTTCTGTAAAATGTTAAGATTTTTTAAGGAAAAGTCGATTTTTGAAAAAAAAGTGGTCATTTTTAATTTTTCTCGGCCCCCTATAGCCAAATTTGGGAATGTAAATCTTTAGATGTTTAATCTACTCATTCTTAAAACTAACGGACACCACAGGATTTGATTTTCTAAATAGTATGGTATTTTTTTTTTTTTTGGATTTCCATCTTAGCTTTATTAGGTTTATTGACTCCTCTAAAATATAGCCTCTTTTTTCGCAATTATCTCTCTAAGTGGGACTTATTTCGGCCCTTTGAGGTTCGGAACCTGTTAGTTATCACTAGTAGACGTGTGTTAGTCGAAAAAGGGCCATAATTTATGTAGAAAAGGCTCCAGTAGAAGAAAGGCCTTCTCAATGTTTTAAAAAAAGTCTTCTCTCGAAAGTCTTCTAAATTTAGAGGCCTGTTGAATCTTGGATGTTTTAGTGTTTTCGGCCATTTATGGTGTTCCCTCGACTGTACCCACTATTTGAATTGCATTCAACGTAAAAATTCCGTCAATTTTCAGATTTTGCAAAAAATGTTATGATTTTTGAAGAAAAATCGTTTTTTGAAAAAGTGGAGTCATTTTTACTTTTTCTCGGTCACCTAGAGCAAAATTGCATAACGTTGACCGTTGACCATTAGTCTACCCTGTCTGTACACCTATTAAGACGACGAAAAACGGTCACCAAGTGGTATTACATCTTTGTTCTTTGTTTTCATGTTTGCTTTGTTAGGTGTACTGACTCCTCTAATATATAGCCTCTTTTTTTGCAAATATATCTCTAAGTTGGGTTTATTTTGGCCCTATGACGTTCGGAACCTGTTAGTTATTACTAGTAGATCTGTCTAGTTGAGAAAGGACACTAATTGAGGTTGAAAAGGCTCCAGTAAAAGAAAGGCTTTCTCTATGTTTTAAAAAAGTCTTCTCTCGAAACTCTTCTAAACTTAGAGGTCTGTTGAATCTTGGTTGTTTTACATTTTTTGGCCATTTATGGTGTTCCCTCGACTGTACGGACGTTTTGAATTGCATTTAACGTAAAAGTTCCGTCAATTTTCAAATTTTGCAAAAAATGTTAAGATTTTTGAAGAAAAATCGTTTTTTGAAAAAGCGGATGCATTTTTACTTTTTCTCGGTCACCTAGAGCAAAATCGCGTTACGTTTGACCCTTGATCATTAGTCTACCCAGTCTGTACGCTCAATAGCACGAAGAAATTTGGTCACAAAGTGGTATTATATCTTTTTTCTTTGTTTTCATGTTTGCTTTGTTAGGTGTTTTGACTCCTCTAATATATAGCCCATTATTTTGCGAATATATCTCTAAGTTGAGTTTATTTCGGCCCTTTGACGTTCGGAACCTGTTGGTTGTCACTAGTATACGTGTCTAAGTCGAAAAAACTCATAATTTGTGTAGAAAAGGCTCCAGTAAAAGAAAGACTTCCTCTGTGTTTTAAAAAAGTCTTCTCTCGAAAGTCTTCTAAATTTAGAGGTCTGTTGAATCTTGGATATTTTAATTTTTTCGGCCTTTTATTGTTTTCCCTCGACTGTACCCACTATTTGCATTGCATATAACGAAAAATTTCCGTCAATTTTTAAATTTTGCAAAAAATGTTAGGATTTTTGAAGAAAAATCGTTTTTTGAAAAAGTGAATTCATTTTTATTTTCTTGGTCACCTAGAGCAAAACTCCGTAGCCTTTGACCGTTGACCATTAGTCTACCCAGTCTGTACGCTCAATAGCACGAAGAATTTTGGTCACAAAGTGGTATTATATCTTTTTTGTTTGTTTTTATGTTTACTTTGTTAGGTGCACTGACTCCTCTAATATATAGCCTCTTTTTTTGCAAATATATCTAAGTTGGGTTTATTTCGGCCCCATGACGTTGGTAATCTGTTAGTTATCACTAGTAGACGTTTTTTAGTCGAAAAAAGACCATAATTTGTGTAGAAAAGGCTCCAGTGAAAGAAAGGGTCTCTCTATGTTTTAAAAAAGTCTTCTCTCGAAAGTCTTCTAAATTTAGAGGCCTGTTGAATCTTGGATGTTTTAGTTTTTTTGGCCATTTATGGTGTTCCCTCGACTGTACCCACTATTTGAATTGCATTCAACGTAAAAATTCCGTCAATTTTCAGATTTTGCAAAAAATGTTATGATTTTTGAAGAAAAATCGTTTTTTGAAAAAGTGGATTCATTTTTATTTTTTCTCGGTCAACTAGAGCAAAATTTTGTAGCCTTTGACCGTTGATTATTAGTCTACCCAGTCTCTACACCTATGAGCTCGACGAAATTGGGTCACAAAGTTGTATTATATCTTTTTTCTTTGTTTTCATGTTTGCTTTGTTAGGTGTACTGACTCCTCTAATATATAGCCTCTTTTTTGCAAATTTATCTCTAAGTTGGGTTTATTTTGGCCCTATGACGTTGGGAACCTGTTAGTTATCACTAGTATACGTGTCTAAGTCGAACAAGAACCATAATTTGTGTAGAAAAGGCTCCAGTAAAAGAAAGACTTTCTCTAGGTTTTAAAAAGTCTTCTCTCGAAAATCTTCTTAAATTTAGAGTTATGTTGAATCTCGGATTTTTTCGTTTTTTTGGCCATTTATGGTTTTCCCTTGATTGTATCGAATATTTGAACTTAATTAACGTAAAAATACCGGACATTTTCATATATTGCGAAAAAATGTTAGGATTTTTGAAGATTTTGTTTTATTTTAAATTTGTCTGTTTTGGAGAGAGCTTTTCGAGCCTAGTATTTTTTTAGCTAGTGCTCTGCTCAATTCTCCTATAGCTTTAGTTTGTAACTCCGCCGTAGCCGGTCCCCAGCCCGGATGAGAAAGGAGGAGGGAAACACACCCAGAACATACTGGAAAAGTCTCAAAAGTCGTATTATTCAACTTGACTGGATCCTTTTCCGACAATTTTACAGGTTTTATTTTATATTATAGTTGTCTGTTTTGGAGAGGGCTTTTCGCGCCTAGTTTTTTTAGCTAGTGCTCTGCTCAATTCTCCTATAGCTTTAGTTTGTAACTCCGCCGTAGCCGGTCCCCAGCCCGGGTGAGAAAGGAGGAGGGAAACACACCCAGAACATACTGGAAAAGTCTCAAAAGTCGGGTTATTCAACTTGACTAGAGCCTTTTCCGACAATTTTCCAGCTATTATTTTACCTTAAAAACCTTATTAATCTTGCTACGGCCTTGCTACGGCACCTTATTAGTCTTGATATGGCATTAGCACGGCACCTTATAAATCTTAGTACGGCCGTAGTACGGTGCCGTAGGAAACTTGACAAGACTTAGTAGGTTTTTTTTTCTAAGACTTATACGGTGCCGTAGTAAGGCCTTAGTAAGTTTTCCAAGTCTGGTCAACCTGGGCATCTGCATATCTGAATGCATTACATTGTGTTAAGGTTGTTGTGTAAAGATCTTAAGAGTGAGCCTTAAAAGACACCACCGGTTACTGTGTGTGTGAGAGAGAGAGAGAGAGAGAGAGCGACAGACCACTAATCGCTAGAGTAGTTTCATATATGTAACTATTAACCTTAAAGTATCGTTTTCGCAGCTAAGATAGCTCGCAATTTATTCTAGGAAATTAACTCCAAGTCCTAAATTTTCGACAGTTTTCAAAAGTCTTTTATGTGGTATACTATTGAAAGTTTTATCGAGATTGAGATCTATGTCTCCAGACAGCGTGTTGAGCATTGTGTAAAACTATCTTTAATGTCTCGTATAATTCGTGAATTTTTGATATCTCAAGAAGTTTTGACACATTGTTGAGTAGGATTTTCGGCGATACTCTCCAATCAATGTTTCGTTTTTATCCTTAATTAGCGTATGACCTCAAACATTTTCCAGTGATTCTGCAAAAAATCTTTCATCAAGGCAGACCTAAATTTCAAAATCAACGATTTAGATAATGCTGCCAAATTCGTCAATATTGTGTTGTCTATAATATCAGGATCACATGCCTTATTTGTTAAAGGCTTTCTTCGAAAGTACCTTAGGCAGGGATGACGTTGTAGGCGTTTTCACATGTGCTCAGGGTAGCAATAAGATATTGAATTTGCCAACGTCCAGATTGAACGGATGCGAGTCCGACAAAATAAGAACTTTGTCGGCGCTCGCTTGAAGATATGAAATCACAATCTCCTCAAAAATGACAAAACTTGCCTCTGAAATCATCTATTGGAGGCCCTCCATACAAGTTTTGAATCATCACAAACATTAAACTATTTATGAGTCCGAAAAATTCCAGTTTTCCTTTCCTAGGCAATCGGTCGGTTGAACAGACTTTAACTAAGAACGAGAGAAATTTTCATCACTCAAAAATGCAGACTTTAAGTCATTCCAATTTTCCATAACAAAAGCGCAAAAACAGTCAAGCAACATTTTTTCGTAAACAAAATTTTGTTGCTTCAAACTTATTGCTTCAAACTGCATCAGATCAATGAAAGTGATACCTAAGCATCCCACGCGCTCCTATTAAAATTAGCGTGATATATTATGAGATGTAGGTGGGCCCATAGGCTGGTATTGGGTGCGGTTAGGGGAAACAAAACAAGATAAAGTTTCTAACCTCTAAAAGAATTCGAAATATTGATTCTATGGAGGCAAAGCAATCGATATTGCTGAACCCGTCCGAAAGATCAAAGCACACAATATAGATTTCTTGTTTGTCAATAGGAGAAGGCACTCTTATAAAGTTCGCTGTTTCTTCCAAAACCATTCAGCTCAGAGTGAACGACAATCCGAGCATTTTAATGAAAACATCTTTTGAAAGGAGATCTAGTTTCATCTGGACATCCTTCGTTACGTCGCGTTCTCCAGCGAGACCAAATATTTGATTAACTCCAGCTCTGTTTATGGCACTTAAAATCGAACTGAGCAAGGTTGTAATTTCTGCAGTGGCTCCGGAAAATCCCCTTATGTTGTTCAATGATAAAACGACAGGCTGTCATGCAGCTTGTATTCATTTTGACAATTATGTCTGATCGAAATAGGACTTCTGATCAAAGAAACTGATACTTTAGCACACCACGCGCTATTTCTAAGTAATTACGTGCTAGAATTAGGCAAGTAATTTGAGCCTTAATGTGGTATTGGCTGCGGTGAGTAAAAAACAAACAAATTTTTAATTTTTTCGGGAAAACCAATTATAAAATAGCATTTTCACTGCCAGGACTACCATGTGTCATGGTTGCCACTCTGATGTTTCCGAGTACAAATGCTAATCGGTTGAGAGTTTCTTTGCTTAAGAACTTAGCCAGGCGATGGCACATGCAGGCTTTCTGATGCGTCCACAATTAAAGGCATCTCATTTTTTTCACCTTTCTGAAGTGTTTTTATCAGTGCTGCTTTCAGGTACACTTGATGAATCTTGTATCTCCAAAGGGCTCCTTGCGTTCTCAATTTTGTTCATATTAGTTCGGACTGTCACCAGAAGTTGGCTCACGGGAACACTCAACGGAGCAAAAAATACAATCAGCTCAAATAGTGAAGACGCGGGAGACAGAATCTTCCTCTGGGTTATGAGCGTCTGAACATCTTCGTTGGTGCTTCCACCAATCTAAAGATTTTTGTCAGCAAAATTTCAATGGAGCCCAATTCGATGGTCCCATCTACGTGCCTAAACATCAATTCGATTGGTTTCTCAGACCGATTAGAAGTTGTCCCGTATTGCTGTGTTCAATTTATCGTTTTTGCTCCTCCATTTAAAAAGCATAAAAAAAGTGTTCTGAGAGATGTTGTAGCTGATTGAATATACAACAGCTTATTCAGGTGATTCTAAAGATTTGTTTAAGGTTTGCACATACTTAACTGTGGGGCACGAACGAAATAGATGTGAAAAATGTCATCAATTTCCTCGAGATTGATTTCAAACTTTCTGATTATATTGAATTGTTTACTGGCTTTTACCCAGAAATTTTCATCATCCTTCATGTTCTGTTTTTCAGCTCTTATGAGCACATTTTGACGTCTGATACTGCATTCGGTGATTTTTATTGGATATTATAATTGATTTTTAGCAGGTGTTCAATCATCAGTAGGTCCTGTAATTCGAAATAATACGATAAAGATAGTAGTTGCAGTTTAGTGTTTCCTTACTTTCCGTTGCGTGCGTTCAATTTTTGCACTTTCTGTTGTGTTCCAAAACAAGGCTTGAGATGCATAGCTAATTATTTGCATAACATAACCGATTATTTGCGTTTGTGCCCAATTGATTCTGTCCATAGACCAATTTCGTGGCTATGCCATTTTTAGGCTTCCGACCATCTGTATTCTATGTGGGCCATTTTCAAAAAAGTTGATTGAGCCTTCACTATTTGGTATTCCTTTTGTGCCAGTTGTTTATTGTCATTTCTTTGGTCTTTGCATGCTCTAGAATTGCTACCAGGTAGAATGGGTTTATTATTTTGATTTTTCTTCTTTCTAGAATTAAAAGAGCCTTGTTTAGAATTTTTTTCATTTGTCCTGGTTGACTTGTAACTGTTTAACTACCTAAAAGTTAATATTTACTCACAATTATATTCGCAATGAGACCAATGGACATGTACCCCTAGTTTTTGAGGAGCTCACCGGATACAGTTTTAAGTTGTTTATTATTTTTAACTTTTGCAACATTCTCACCCACCAATTTTCGTCAATCAGTTATTTCGTCAATCGGTTTTCAACTGAAAAGCACGCGTGACGTTATGTTCGGAATGCCTTGATGTGAATATGTAGGACAGGTTCCCGATTAGTATTTTCTTTTATCCAACACTCAACTCTGTGGAAAAATGTACTCTCGGTATCAATGAGTGCATTTTCTTTGTTTGTGTCCTTCTCCCCCCGCAACTTAGGGGGTGCATATCATTTTAACCCCCCGACGAAATTGGAATATTTTTACAATAAGATTCACTACTTAATGGCACGTGCTCTGTAACAAGGGGCTGCATAATGTATTAGTGGGTACAAACGGAAGAGATCCCAAATCCTACGTAGGGCGTTTGGCTGACGTTTGGCTTACAATCCCGGTTGGACGCCATTATCAGGGTTAGATTTTTCAGTACACATTAATTCTCCGGAAGTTTTGAGTTCGACGTCAACTGGTGTTTGCTATCTTTTTGCTTAACGAGCAGAACTTAGCATTTACTTCCGTTCATTTTCCTTGAATTTTTGCGACATCAATTTTCAATGTTCATCAGATAGTTTTGCATTTTTTTTTATTTTGAAGCAATTAATCTGAAATCATCTGCATATCCGAATGCATTACATTATGCTAACGTTGTTTTGTAAAGATATTAAGAGTGAGCCTGAAAAGACACCACTGGTTACGGTGAGGGAGAGAGAGAGAGAGAGAGAGAGAGAGAGAGAGAGAGCGGCACACCACTGGTTACTGTAACAGTTTCATAGATGCAACTATTAACCTTAAAGTAATGTTTTCGTCCGCTACGATAGCTAGCAATTTCTTTTAGGAAGTTGACTCCAATTCCTAAATTTTAGACAGTTTTCAAAACTATTTTATGAGGCTTTATCGAAGTTACATATTGAAAGCTTTATCGAAGTCGAGATCTATGCCTCCTGACACAGTGTTAAGCATTGTGTAAAGTTGTCTTTACCATCTCGCATGGTTCGTGAATTTTTAACTTCTCAAGAAGTTTTGACACATTGCTGAGTAAGATTTTTGGCGATACTATACAATCAGTGTTTCGTTTTTATCCTTAAGTAGCGTATGACCTAAAATACTTTCCAGTGATATGGCAAAAATCTTTCATCAAGGCAGACCTGAATTTCAAAAAACAACGATTCAGATAGTGCTGCCAAATTCTTCAACATTGTAATGCCTTTAATATAAGAACCACATACCTTATTTGTTTCAAGGCTTTCTTCGAAAGTACTTTAGGCAGCGATTGAGTTGTAGGCGTGTTTATTTTGTTCTCCGAGTAGCGACAAGATGTTGAATTTCCCCAAGTCCACATTCCATGTACGGGAGTCCGCCAAATTAGGAATTTGTCGGCACTTACTTGACGAAGTGAAATCACAATCTCCACAAAAATTGCAAAAAAACTTGCCTCTGAAATCTTCGATTGGAGACCCTCCATACAACTTTGAATCATCACAAACATTAAACTATTTATGGGTCGAAAAAATTCCAGTTTTCCTTTCCTAGGCAATTGCTCGGATGAACAGACTTTAATTCAGAACGAGAGCAACTTTGGTCGCTCAAGAATGCAGAATTAAATTCATTCTAATTCTCCAGAACAAAAGCGCAAAAAAAATTCAAGCAACATTTTCTCATAAACAAAACTTCGTTGCTTCAAAATTATTGCTTCAAACTGCATGAGATCAATGAAAGTGAACCTTAAGCATCCGACGCGCTGCTTTTAAAAATTAACTTGATATATTATGAGATATAAGTGGCCCCTAGATTGGTATTGGGTGCGGTTAGGGGAAATGAAACAGGATGAAATTTCTAATTTTTTTGAGAATTCGAAATATTGATCCTATAGAGGAAAAGCAATTGATATTGTTGAACCCATCTTTTAAAACAAATCCGCTCAGAGTTTTTTTTGCATAAAATCCGAGCTCAGGAATGCCGTTTAAGTACTGAGTTAGGTGAAATTGCGAACTGAACCAGACACAATGGTACGTCTTCTCGGTACCCGGGATTTTTTTTGGCACGCTTGACAGATTTGTCCCATGACTGATTGAACTGTAGCACCTCAGGGTACCTATCCCCAATCAATACAGGAATCGAAAGAGCTGGGATAATTTGTGCAATGGCACCTTAGGATACCTTTGCACAAAAGTTCGGTGGCGGGGGTTGAAACAGGTTAATGACCTTACGGTGGCACCTGAAGGTACCTTTTTGCAATCAATGAGGAGTTGAAATAGCAGCATACCAATGATTACCAGGAGCGAGCAGCACATTGGAAGTCCTTTTTTTTGGCACGTTGTCACCTTGGTGTTTCCGGCGTCGTTCAGTTCCTTTATGTAGTTGTTATACACAACTCTACCTTTCAATAGATTCTTGATATTCAGACTGTTGTAATTGAAGTATGTCTTGTCACTGCAGAAATAGCGCTTTCCCGTCACTAAACTGCTGACACCTCGGTATTTCCACTCGACAACTGGCTTAACCTTTGGCAATTTTCTCTCCATTTTCGCTTGCAGAATGTCGTTGACTTCTTTCGCTCCTATTTATTTTCGTCTCTTTCGGGTATTCCCTTGACAAGAACGCTGCTCTTTGTTCTCTTACCAAGAAAGTCAGCTAAATCAATAACTTCTTGGTCAATCTTCTGTTGTGACAAGACGCCTTGGGAATTGGTGGACGGTTTCAACCGATCGAGAAGCTCGCTACTACTTTTGTACGCGTGTTTAAACTGTGTTCCGGGTACGACAAGATGTCGAAGTTCATCGCCTCCAAATTCCGCTAAAAAAACTTCGTCGGCGCTGATTTGAAGCAAAGGAATTGTGATTTCCTCACAAATCACAAAAAAATTGACTCAAATCCTTCCATTTGAGGCCTCCACACAAGTTCTGAATCATCAGAAACATAAAATTATTTGTGGGTGCAAAAACTCCAACCCACAATGTGTTCGAACTAAGTATCTCCAGGTTGACAGTCTGACATCTTAACAACTCAGCTACAGAGGTTCAAGTTGCTTTCGCTAGCAATCGCTTTTTAGAACGAACTTTAATTCAGAAGGAGAGCAACCTAGTTCACTCAAAAATACCGAGCAAGAGTGAGAAAAAGTCCAACACTCTAGAACAAAAGCGAAAACGGTTAAGCAAAAGTTATTTATGAAGGACACATTTACAATAATTGCTTCAAACTTCGTTCAAGGGCAATTGATAATGCCTATCCGAAATGATCTTTTTCGGAAAATTTGTCACCAGTGAAAGTTTCGGAGAATTTTAAGTGGGGCCAATAGAGCGGTATTGGGGGTTGCGGGGAGGGGGCGGGGGGACAAAACAAAATACAATTTCTAAGCTTTTCGACAATTCCAAATATTGAAGCTATTGATGCAAGGCATTCGATATTGCTGGACTCGTCCTAGGGATCAAAGCACAGAATATATTTCTTTGTTTTTCATTAGGAGCTGGTACTTTTATAACCTTCTCATTTTCTTCCGAAACCATTCCGCACACAGTGAACGATGCTCCAAGCATTTTAACGAACACATCGTTTAAAAGGTCATCCAGTTCCTTCTGGTGATGCTCGGTTAGGTTGATTTCTCCAGCCAGGCGGCCATATTTTTAATAAACTCCAGCTCTCTGTGCTGCACTTGCACTTAAATTGCTTTGAACGATGTAAACTCGAACTGAGCAAAGTTGTAAATTCTCCAATGGCTCTGGGAAATCCCGTTGTCGTTCAATGATAAAAGGACAGACTGTCATAGAATTTATATCCGTTTTTACGATTGTGTCTGTTCGAAAAAGGACTTCTGATCAAGGAATGTGATACTTTAACACAGCGGGCGCTATTTCTAAATAATAACGTGCTAGAATTAGGCAATCAAGTTGGCTCCTAATGCAATATTGGGTGCGGTGAGGGGAGACCAAACAAGAAAAGAATTTTGAATTTTTTGAGAATTTCAGATATTAAATTGAACTGCCAGGACTACCATTTCAAGAGAGGTATTCAAAAAATTTTGACTTCATTGCCACTCTGCTTTTTACGAATACAAATGTTAATGGGTTGACAGTTTCGTTGCTTATGCACTAAGCCGGGTGATGGCTCACATAATGTTTTCTGCTGCATCCATAATTAAAGGAATCTCAATTTTTTCACTTTTCTGAAAGGCTTCTATCACTGCAGCTTTGCGGTACACTTGATGAATCTTTTACCTCAAACGGCTCATTGTGATTTCAATTTTGTTTATATTAGTTCAGATTGTCACCAGAAGTTGGCTCAGAGGAACAGTTGGTCCCTTCTAAGTGTCTAAACATCAAATCGATTGGTTTCTCAGATCGATTTGAAGTTGTCCCGTATTGCTGTATTCAAGTTATCGTTTTGCTACTCCGTTTACCAAGCAAAAAAAGTGTTTTTGGAGACAGTGTAGCTGATTGAACATACAATAGCTTCCTCTGGTGTTTCTAAAGATTTGGTAAAAATCGTCCATGTAGAAAAAGATGTGGATTAAATTCAAGGAATAGATTATGCACTATGATTATGCACTATGGCGCTATTGGCTAACAGTGCTATTGGTTTTTCAGAAATTCTGAAAAATGTGCAAGACAACTCATGCCGTAAATCAAGTTCGGCTAGTAGATAGCCGTTCAGGCATACGACTTTATATTACAATGCTGAGTTGCATTTACGGCGGCTTTGTTCCTGTTTGGTTTTTCAGTCTTGCAGTCCAATAATTTTTGCTGATCGTTATCTTTGCACAAAACAAATTCAACTTTCATCAAATTGAAGTTTTTGGTAGGGGAACAGTAATGATGATTTAGTTTCAGTTCGTTTGGTGATCGTTTTTATTGTCTCCATTATTTTTGGTCATTGTTTTTTGTCTACAGCAAAGGTTGCTAACCGAACGTCCAATGTTTAGTCGCGCACCAGCTTCCGCAAAAACGTCTTGTTCAATTTAAAATGAACGATGATAAAAGTTTAGGACTCGAGACATGTCTCTTCTTAGAAACTCAGTTGAAGGGTTGTATAATTGCCTCAAACAAGTGTATCACTTAAACTGGTGCTTTTAATTTCATAAAAACCTATATTGTTTTTAGCTCCATTTTTCTGGATATATTAAGTGTCACACCAGTGTCTTGATTTTAAATGTGCTATTGAACACATTGATCATTGATTGATCCTGTTGCTTCAATAGAGTAATTTAAAAATATCAAGTTCGTTGCCACTGCTCCGAAATGAGATACAAAGTGTTTGACAGGAGCTCGTAAAATCGTTGTTGTTTGTTACTTTTTCTCCGCTTCCTTTGACTGCGTGATTTCCCTCGTTCATTTGATTTTCATAGAGCAGCAACCGTTTGGACCCACTTTTTTGTGCATCCATTGGTATTACACGGTTTGACTTTCAGTTCAGCACATTGATCAATGACATTCATGTTGTTAAATAATTAGCACGTTCGAAACCTATGCATATCATTAGCTAGCGGAAATGAACCGCATAATGTTTGTTTTGTCCAATTGATATCAGCTAGCATTGAAGTTTGATGTTTTTGAAAAGAATCCTTTTTATATCTTTGAGTTACGTTGCTCTTCCTCTTTGCTTTCCCCTTTAAACGCCAATAGCATATCAAATGCCTTGTGCAATGGTGAAGATGTTTCTAGATCATCAATTTGTTTGCGTTCTTTAATTGCTTTCACAAATTTAGGTACAATAACAGAAGATTAAATGAGACTTGCTGAGTTTTGAGGCTTCACTTGATTTGCCATTCAAAAGTTTTCGAGCAGCGCATCTATAATAATATGCGTCTTTCAAATTTACTCTATGGGATGCTCCTGGCAGCACAATAAAGTTTTCTTATCCCATCCCTAAACTTGCAAATTTGGCATTGCCTGTTGAGAGAGAGCTGAATAGGCTTATTTTCGTTTAATTCGGAATCATGAATTCATCAACAGTTGCGATAATCTTGCTAGACTAATTATGCCGCTCTTGCAGGCTTGAAAACTTAGTTCAGTCCAGCGGTTTGGCAAACTGTTGTTGCTCGAATGTCCAATGTTTAGTCGCACACCAGCTTCCGCAAAAACGTCTTGGTCAAATTAAAGTGAACGATGACAAAAGATTAGGACTAGAGACTTGTCTATGTTAGAAACCCAAATGAAGGGTAAGTGAATGAGGACGTTTGAAGACAGAGAATGTAATTCATAGACTAAGAACTCTCCAATGTTGTTATTTTCAACATGTGTTTTAAATCCTGGTCTTTATTAACGAAGCTGATGCTGCATTTCCAGTTCTTTCATGTCCATTGCCGGCTACATATTCTTTCGATCAGAATGTGACAAATCGAAAATTATCGTTGCTTCGATATCGATTTTAAATTTTTCAATTCTTTTTTGAACTCTTTGTTTTGTTGACGATTTTGTTCGGTTTCCCGGTATCTTGATCAGTTGTTTCCACCTTAGGCGAAAGCATTTTTTTGTATGGCTAGAGATATTCATGTCAATGCTACAATTTTCAAATGAAGAGAAATGTTTTGATCTGAGAAATGCTTTGGTTGTGAATTATTTGCAATGGTTCAGTTGTCTGAAGAGTCTACTAACTTCTTTGATAAGTCCTAATTTCTTTTACCGTAGATAGATGGTAATCAGTCATGGTTTCAGTCATTGCAAAATTTGCATTATTCGCTTCTATGATTAAATAACGAGTCCAAGTAATTCATCTACTAAAGAGGTGTCAAAAACCGTTGTAAATATCTTGTACCTGTTGATGGACCCTTTTCAGTTTGCTGGGCCTATCATAGTTTTGAATAATACAATACCCTTCTCGGACGTTTACTCGAGTTTGTTCTGAGGAGGTCTGGAATTGCGTATTCAGATTGCTGCAACTTCCTGATTGAATCACGTTGCTTCATAATATAGGCAGCAGCTTCGAACTTCACTGGTAGCCTTGTTTATCACAAAGTTTGCCTTGTGATTTCATTGCTAACGTTTCGGTTATTCAACTGAGAGCTACTTTGTTTTTTGACATTTTCAATCTGCTCAATAAACTAACTGGACGGTAGTTTACATCCCACGTCTGGCTTAGTGAACGAATGTAACGGCTGCTCTTACTCACTCTTATGACCCAAGTAAGCTTTACAACGCCCCTGCTCGTTTAAGAGATTCAATATGTCCGAAAAATTCTTTCGTGCGCTGTGTAACGATTCATCCTCAATTTCTTCCACTGTTGCATTATGAGTTCGGTTTAAAACTATTTTCTCAGATCAGTTTTTTCAATAACAAATTGAATTTGATTTGCTACAGATCAGACAATGACGGATTTTTATATGTAAAACAGTTTTTTGCTTGTTTTTTGCTGTTTTTTACTCCAATTGTCCTTTTATCCATGTGAATTTAATAAATGTTATAAATCCAGCCATAACTATAATTATGCAAAAAATATAAATGTGACGCACGAGGTAAATGGTTGCTTTAGTACTAAAGAAATTGGAGAGTGTTATTCAAAACTCTCAGTATAGGGTGTTCTTGTTTTTGATTAGATTTTTGGTATTTGTGTAGGACTTTTTTGGTTTTTTTTGGTGCAAAAACAGCAAAAACCGAAGTCAAACCATTACTCTCTTTGTTAGAATCGGACTGTTTTTTTACACATACGCTCTATGAGGAAAATCCTAATTAATATTCAAAATCAAAAACTCAAGGTTCGAGTACTCAAAAAATAGATCATATACACTTGGCACTAGTTAGATAAACACTATTGACCTTTCAGTAGTAAATTTTCAGAAAATTTAGAGTTCATTAAACAAGTTCAGAAGTCATTTTTTGAGTTAGTGAGGTGAGTCACGCCAATGGGTTGAAACCAAAACAAATGATGGAAGTCACCCACACAAATTTTAACGTCAAAGCAATAGAAATAACTGAAATTGAAAAAGTCAATTGCACGAAGTCAGGTGGCAAGAATCTTCGATAGAGACGACGATTTAAAAAAAACACAGCAGTCCAAGTCCTGAAAGACAATCCAAAAAAATGAAACAAAAACTTTGAATTATTGTTCGTGACAGCCAAATCAATTGAACAATGCCAGCCAAAACACAAACAAAATCATCTCAAAAACTTGAGAAGCTAAAGCAATCAAACAGACTAAACCAAAATATACTCAATACTATAACTCTTGAAGCTTTTAGCTTTTACCCCGAAGGCCAAATTCGGTCCTTCTAGATATACCTATTTCAAAAACATGTTCAAAACCAACCTATTCAAGACCTGAAAAAATTCATTTGCGCTTGAAGATTGATTAACTCAGAAATTGACAGAATATTTTTTTAAAAAGAAGCCAACTGCAAATTTTAATTAACTGTTGCTAAAATTTGTGATATTAATATCTTAAGAATTATTTCTCATCTCTGGAGGATATCCAGTAACCCAAATCCACATAAATTATTTCATTAAAATGGAAATTCATTAATTAAATTGTTGAGACCCATTCCATTGCCCCCTAGCAACTATTTAATAGCATACTATCAAACTCTGGATGAGGTTACCTGGCTACTGAGGCAAGAAAAATTGAATAAAGACGAATTTCTTCTCAAAACAAGAAATTTCCAAATTTTATTTAAAAAATTTCTAAAATTCGAAATGTTGAATTGTTGAAAACAATTCCGTTGACACAAACAACTATGCAGTAACTTTTTATCAGAAGATTGAAATATATTGCATGTTTGTGTTTGTAGCACCAAAACATATAGTTCATAAGATGGTCATAACAAGGAATTTTTTCTCGGAGAAGACCTTTATCAAACAAAAATCACAAAAACATAAAAAACTGCACTGTTTTGAGCCCAAAACTCCTGAAAATGACCTTTTAACCTTAAACTAAGGCAATCGCAGCAGGTACACCACTCTAAGCAGTTGAAGGGCAACTAAAGACCACTTTGGGCCTCTACAGAAACTTAATGCCCGCTGGGCTTTACCTATTTATCCCGTTTTGAAAGATCAAAGTCATTCAAAAATTTACGAAAACATCTTAAAAAAACAACGATTTGAATTGCAAAAAAACACGGTGTCCCCAGTAAAAACCGCTATCACTTTATCGCTTCAAAACTTTGAATTACCTACTCTTGTTGTTTTACCCGCTCCAGTATCTTTGTACTCGCGGGTTGAATTACCAGAAGCTGGTACCTTAGCAGTTGAATTGCAGCTCAAGTAATTTGTAGATATACTGTATATTAAAAAAAAAATTACCCTTCACTGGTAATTGCGATACCTTACACAATAACAATTCATTAATCAAGAATAATTACAAAACAAGACACAATAACACGTTATTTACTGCTCAAATGAGTCCAGTTTCGCAAAATTTATAGGAAGAAAGCTGCGGTGTGCGGCTGCTGTTATGGAGTTCGTGTTTTGGTGCTGTTCCAGTCCCCGTTTTTATCTTTTTCCCCACGTGATAATTATAACTGTAATTCCAGCAATTACGTTAAATATGAATATTACAATGACGTAAACAGGCTATGACAAAAATAATGCCCAGGATGAAGTCCGCGACCCAAGGCAGGTATTGGTGATGACCATACCCAAAACAGGCATTGGCCAGACCGACAATACCCAAAGATAGGTATTGGCCAGACCGAGCAGACTTTGGCCACCATTGGCCAGACTGAACAGACATTGGACACCATTGGCCAGACTGACCAGACGTTGTCCAGACCATTGGGCAGACCGAACAGACCTTAGGCCAGACCGTTGTCCAGACCATCGGCCAGACCGTTGTCCAGACCATCGGCCAGACCGTTGTCCAGACCAATGGCCATACCGAACAGACCTAAGGCCAGACCATTGTCCAGACCGTAGGCCAGACAATCCGCCAGACCGTTGTCCAGACCATTGGCCAGACCGAACAGATCCTAGGCCAGACTATTAGCCAGACTCATTTAAACGTGTATAAGCATCCAAAGCATCCAATAAAATTTATAATTTATTCGTTTCATTTTTTGAATGACAAATGAATATGAGATTTTAAAAAGAAACTATTGAAAAAAAACCGTCGATTTAAAGACAAATGCAAATTTCAAAAGAAGGTTAATGAAGTATTCTAATCATCTAGAAGTAGATGTCGTTTACCATTTATGGGCTGCTATTTTGAAAAACAGTCAATACAGCACGCATTTATACAATTTGGCTCTTATTTGGCTGGACCTCTAGGCCTTGAAATTAGGTATTGGCCAGACCGAACAGACCGAAATATGGGTATTGGCCAGACCGAACAGACAGAAATATGGGTATTGGCCAGACCGAACAGACCGAAATATGGGTATTGGCCTGACCGAACAGACCGAAATATGGGTATTGGCCAGACCGAAATATGGGTACTCGCCAGACCGAACAGACTAAAATTGCCATTGGCCAGACGGAAGGCGCGACCCAATTTTTTCCCAGACCATTGTGGACGGTCGCACCGGACCCCCCTGTCCGCGACCCAAGTCGGTCTGGCCAATACCTGTCTTGGGTCGCGGACTTCATCCTGGGTGATAAAGAAGATCTGTTAGATCTGTTTTTTCCTTCTCCAACGCAAGCTCAGCTACAACAGCTTTTGTTATTATATGGTTGATTGAACTTGTAAAGATATGAGAGATAACAGATGTGAAAATACTTAAATAAAGACAACCCTCATTTTACTTTAATACTTAGATGGTAATGTTCAGACCTGCAGTCGGGTAACCGGTAAGTTACCATTTTTGGTGTTGTCTGGTCTTCATTTGTACGCAAAACCACTACTTTAAGGCATCAATAGAGTCCACGCTGTTTTCAAAACTTCAAAAAAGTTAGTTTGATATGTCGAAAAAGGGTTTTTACTTCAAAAAATTGGAGGGTGCTAATTAAATTTCGACATTCAGTATAAAAGAAGCATTGAATGTCAAGTCAACCAAAAATTCACTGGACACAAATTTTCAGATGCAGCACGCAGACTGAACAAAGAACAGCGAGAGAACTATGTTGGCACCAGATTGGCATACAAAATCAAACGCTTTTTTTCAACAACAACTTACGCCAATTTTTTTCAAAGCTGCTTCGGCACACTTTATTAACTACTCTTGCTTAACCTGCGCCTTAGTTTGAGCATATACTCATTCCTCACTCACCAGACATTCCAATATCAAGCGGGTGAAGAATCTTGCCAAGAATAAAGTTTTGAATATGAATTACTGAAAAGAAATTTAATCAATACATGCTCGAATAAAATTTTTAACAGAAATCTTGCAAGGATTTAGAGCTTATATCCTTCTTGTTTGGCATCTTTTGTAATCTCGGCTTGTACCTCCTGCGTGCCGCTTGGTCCTGGCTCCGGGGACTGATGTCCGGATTTATCCAGGCCCGCTAATTGTTCAGATGACTCTTTACTATTGTTGGAGCCACTCGGGTTCTTATTCTTTTTCTTCTTTTTCTTAGGAGATTTTTCTGGCTTTGGTTGCAAATCTTCTGTTGACGGGTTGACTAACTGTCCTTTCTCCCCTCCCACTTCGACATCTGGGAAGTTCTTGGAATAGGCTCCCATGACATCTTTTGCGGCGCTCCGTCTCATTTGCTCACTATTATTTGCACTTGTAACACTATCATGTCGTTTCCTCTTCAGACAACACCACACGACCAGAAGGATTGTAAAGGTGAGCAGAACTGATGATCCAATCACAGCCAGCACTAATATCCCTGCTTTGGCCATACTTTCCGCAAGTGGTGAGTAACAACTCTTATTTTCAGTTGCAACACTTCTATACACTCTTCTGCTAACCAATCGTTCAAACTTTTTTCGGCCAACCGGCTGCCTAATTTCAACAAAATCTTAAAACGTTAAAAAGGAAAAGAGCATAGTTAATATTAAACTGAATCCTTTCGCTATATGAAATGTATGACGACCCTACGTTCAGAAAACCGAGTGAAAAATTTGAACGTTTGCTTCTGTTGGTGTGTTTTTCGAGCGATAATTTTCTGCCGTGTCACAGACTGTTTGAGCCCTTGAATATGTTTCAAAGAGCGGTCATTGTCGAACTGCAATAAAGCAGAGTTTTCTGAGAAAAAATGCGGTTGAAGAAGTGATTGAGTATGTAACTACGTGAAGAAGTTATGATTAATTATCTGTATCGTGTGAAAAACTTGTGAATGGTTTTGACGCTCGCCATTAACAACGTTTACGGCATACAATTCAAAGGATAGTTTGCTTTAGTATATAACTTTCAAGACACACCATCCACCAATCACTCCCTTAAATTAAGAGCCTCCGTAAGTTAATGTTTCTGAAAAGTCTTCTTTCTTGGCGATGCCAAAATGACCATTCAATGGTTATACAAAACATTTTCAATGTCAAAACAAACACTATTTCTTTCGACATGGTATACGGGGGGGGGGGGGTATTAAAAAATTTAATACGGGGGGGGGGGTACTAGAATAATTTGTATGAGATATATCGCAATTTTTTAGGCACCCAAAACGAATATCTCAAATCCCTCAACATTTTTTTTTGGGGGGGGGGGGTTAGAAACGATGGGTGGCAGGGTTGGGTTGGGAGCTCTGGACGTGAGTGGGTCCAAATCGCCAGGTTGAGGACCGTGAATGGCGGGAGGGGGTGGTTGAGGGGTCAAAGTATTAAGATTATGTCTCTTCAAGAGTTTCGGTGAATCGTATACTTAGAGGCTAGTAAGGCAAAAAGTTTAAAGGGCAAGCCAAAGAATTGTTCAAGCGCAAGATTGCATAGAAAAGACGACTCGAGTAGTAAAACTTCGTTTGAGAGCAAATAAAAATTGGGATAACTCTATTCTTCTATAAAACCTGAAAATATTTGCAATTTCAGCCCCTAGCAGTTAGTTAAAGATAATTTCTTAGTTAAAAAGTGAGTCAGCTAACTACACTACAATATACTCCGATTTATAGGACGCCCGACCAAAATTCTAGTTTTAAAATTTTGAACTTCCCCAAAAAAAATTTTGAAAAATTAAACGTTTGCAGAAACAACAATCGTAAAATGAAAATGAATTTTTTTATTGGGTCATCGGCCAGTGTAGTACTTATAATATTCCCGCCAAAAATTGTATAGTTCAGTTTTCTAATAATATCTTTAAGCACAATAGTGGAGCGGAGGAAAAATTCACTTTCGTTATTTTTATATCTCAAAGTAAACTCTTCCCGCAAACAACGGGAGAGGGAGTTAACATATAGATAAAAAAATTAAAAACAAAAGCCTTAGAAGTTTGAAAAATCATCCTTCCTGCTTCTTAATATAAATTAGTAACAGCAAAGATTATATCAATTTTTTTTACTTATTTTGTGGTAACTTTATGATAAAACGGACAATAATAAGTCAATTATCGGTTTATCCGATTTCTCTTCTGGATTTTCACTATCGATCTTTTTAATTTTCGCATTTTTCTTATTTCAGCTATTGCTCAGAAAATCTACTGATTTATCTGAGACAAAAAAATACAACGCCGAAGAGGTACACCCAAATCGTTACAGGCAAATTTGCCCGGTCTGTGTATCTCTTGTTCGTTTTCCCATGTTAATATTTTGAAAGTGCAACAAAATTGCAAAAAACAGATATTTGAAAATATAGATACTTGCGCAACCCGTGTTCGCAAAAGACTCCAAAATTCAAAAAGTGTCCCAAATTGTGCTACAAACTAAGCTGTGCAACCATCTTTTTGCGCCCTATGTATCACGAAACTGTTCGGATCAAGTATCTTTTTTTCGCACACAACAAAACTCGATTTTGCACTGAAGGTGTCTATTTTTCGCACTGAATGTATCCATAATCCGGAATTAAGCCTAATTAAATGCGCATTTTTGAGCATATAAATCTGGTTTAAAACTTTATTTATTGATAGCAATTAGGTGATTAAAAGTTGCTTACAGATTAATAATATGTCATATCGTACAATCGTACAAGGTGCTGAAAAATTATTTACAGTTTAATAAAATACAATATCGTACAATATCGTATTGCACAGCAATCGCGAAACCTGTACGCCAGAGAAGACATGCGACACTTCCTGTTGATGTCATCAAATACTTCATCCGACACCTTGACAATGCTATTCAAGCACGGGCGACTGTAAAGGGAGTTGGTCTCTATTCAAATGGTAAGCTTCTGAGGAAACTATCAATTTGGATTGAGTGGAGCAAGGTAGTGCTCTGCTTGAGACAATTGAACATAATAATTACCAGCTGTTTTAACTTCTGAAAAATTCCTCAGTTATAATTTAGCTGACTGAATTTTCACCTTATGGTTTTTTAATTACCGCACTGACTTTTCAGACTCATCTTTATATTTAAGCATCATTGTTTTGAGATAATTTATTTAAAATACTTTATTTTCTGAAAATCACCGTCTGAATTTGGTGTTATGGAAAAACAAATAACTATCAAATAATATTCTTGATCGTCGCCTAACTACTCCTCATGGAATTTCAGGTTTTTATTTGTATTCAAGCATCATCCTTTTGAGGATATCTTATAGAATTTTGAAAAAAAAATAATTTCTTAAAAATCGCTTAATTTCTATTTAGGGTAAAAGAAAATAAAAATATCATCAAATGAGATTTTTGACCGTCGTCTCTCAACTTAAACGTAAATTTTTCTATCTATATAACGAGAGGTGTGCCTGCAGAAGTCTACCAACTTTTCTTGTTCGTCAATAACAGGATAAGATTGGATAGAGGGAAATTTCGGTCAAAAACAACACGTCAATTGATTTCTGTTTGTTTCTAGCTAAATTTGATTTAGTGAGTGATTTCTGATTGCATTCAACATTTGAAATAGTTAAATTGTGTTTAAACATTTTTTTCGTTTATTTACAGATCTAGAGGTGTTTAATGGTTTGTTTTTGAAAAATCAATCAGTTCCACGTCTGTTTCAGATTTTTATTATTATTTCTGAAAAGTCACTGCATTCCGCAACTTTTGCTTCTTTTTAGAGCCTTGGAGGTGTCCATTAATTCTTGACTTAACAAAATGTTGCGTCCATTTATAAATTTTTAGGTGTCTGTCAATTTCTTTGCGGAAAAATCCCGCCATTCTGTTCTCTCCCTCTCTATATATATAACTCTCACAGATGACAATTTCAGAAGCACTTATTGGAACAGAAACAGATCGATGGCAGTTTATAAACATTAGCAGTTCAACAAAAACATATTATTGGCAGTTTTATTTGATACGCAGGATTTAAATTTTTAAATTTTTAATAACAATTTTAGTTTTAAATAGTTCTGTGCTTTTCCATGAGTTGCCTCACTTCATTTGTTTTGTCCTAAAAATTCCGTCCTGATAATGTATCTGCTGCATTGGCACTTGAAAGGAAAATGGTGTATATCATATATGAAATGACCTGTGAGTAGTCTGAGAAGTCAGTCTAAGTAGTACTGAGAGTATTAGTCACGACGCACTGAGTGAGTAGTAATAATGGCGCATTGTTTGAGTAGTTTGTGCACTGGGAGGTTTCCCTCACTAAAGCAGACTGCATCTCCAGGGGTATCTATTCACTGAACAACGAAAGCAACCCCAATTCAAAACAAATAGGTCTTGTCGTGTCAATAATTCTACCTTTAAATCAATTTCAGAGCTTTAAAGAACTTTTGCATGCTCAATTTATAAAATTTGAAATCACTTCTGCCTGCGCATTCATTAAAGCTTTAAATCAGTGTTACTTGCACAATATCGCGCGTTTATATAGGTTCATTTGCGGATGAGAGATACATTTAATGTGAAAAACAGACACCTAAAATGAGCGAAAACTTCCCACAAGACTTTTCACCTATCTGACTTTCACCGTTCCAATGTATCTCAAGTTTGCAAAAATGGCGAAACCACTTTTGCTAAAAATGAGATACAAAGCTTTTCTCCTAATTTCGATCATTTTGTTCATATATTTTTCAAGCGATTTTGACTAAAGCAGAAAGTTTGGGATATACCTCTGCGGCGTTAGGAAGCTAACTTACAGAAAAGAGTTTTTATGTAAGTTCACAAAATGTAAATAATGGAAAGAGATAGAAAAAATTTGCTTTGTGCAAAAAGTGCGAAAGATAAATAGCGTCAAACAAAAAAGTGTCCTTGGAGTACCATGAATAGTCTGTGGACATAACAGTTTTTAAGATGTACAACCAAGTGTTGCGAAAACCTTTTGCTTCACCATATTGGAATATGGTCCAAAACAATTTATTGGATAAAAAGATAAATAATTTATGGATGGAAAAAAATAACAGTAAGATGCAAACTGACTGTTATTTCAAACAGTAAGATAACATTAAGATGCAAACTGATAGTAAGCTAGATAAAATAACAGGGAGAATGAATGTCGCCCACGAACAAAAAAATTTCATTATAACAATTGACGTTATCAACAACCAAAAGTTCTCGGTATAGTAAGAAAAACATGGGAGGGATTACACATAATTCCTGTCTTAAAAATTTGCACTTAAAAAGGGAATTGAAAAAATGCCTGAAGTTTTAATCGTATCACACTTCCTAGAAGGCAATTTCTAAACAAATTGTAGTTCTTAATTTTTTCATCAACTAATTTAACTAATTTAAACAATAATTACTTAAAAACAAGTTTCGGCTAATATTTCTTTCTCAAATCAAAACAAATTTTTTCTCAGGAACTAAATTGTGCTAACCTGCTAATTTTTAAAAACATTAAACTTGTTCAAAATCTCTGATAAATTGGCTTATACGATTTTTGACGATACCTAAGGAAAACGAATTGACAATAACCAGCTTTGCCGTTCCAAAATTTCAAAAAAGTGCTGCGACATAATAAGTTCCCACAGTGTTATAAAATAAGGTATCAGTAAAAAAATAATTATTGCAGCAATTTCTCTGTCACTGTGAAATGTTTGTTTGCTGTCATTCAGAAGTTCAATTATCCAGAGAACGCATATAACAGGCAAAAAATGAAGTGTGAATTTGCGGCTGAGATCAGCAGTCACAATAAACACAAAAACTGATAGTTTGAACTTGAGAACCTTGAATGACTTGAAAAAGTGGCGAAATGCCTCTCTCTCAATCCAAAAAGGGGTGAGATACAGTTCTCAGTACAATTAGGAAAGATTATTGCAAAAGTATATTAGAACCTACCGAGTATAGTTAAAAAATGTCGAATTAAATGTTGGTAAGTGTTCATGCTAGTCGCCAATTGGCCTTGCGGACCTAGAATATTTTCAGAAAATCTTTAAGTTTCTGACATTCTCAAAGTAGAATAGCAAAACAATCATATTTTGTATACTGATATATGGTAAGACAAGATATAGATGATGAAAGACTCGCGAAAATATTCGATAACCAGTGGTTAAAAATCGCTCAGTTTTAAATAGTCCTGTGTTTGCCCATGAGTTGTCTCACTCCCTTTGGTTTGTCCTAAAGTTTTGGTCCTGATGATGTATCTAGTGCACTGGCACTTGAAAGGAAAAAGGTATATATCATATATGAAATGACCTGTGAGTAGCCTGAGAAGTCAGTCTAAGTAGTACTGAGAGTAGTAGTCATGACGCACTGTGTGAGTAGTAATCATAGCGCACTGTTTGAGTAGTCTGTGCACTGGCAGGTTTCCCTCACTACAGCAGAATGCATCTCCAGGGGTATCCATTCACTGAACAACAAAAACAACTACAATTCAAAACAAATAGGTCTTGTCGTGTCGTTAATTCTACTTTTAAATCAATTTCAGAGCTCTAAAGAACTTTTGCATGCTCAATTTAAAAAACTTGAAATCATTTCTGCCTGCGCATTTATTAAAGCTCTAACATGCACAATATTGCATGCACAATATTGCGCGTTTATTTAGGGTCATTTGCTGATTAGAGATACATTTAATGTGAAAAACAGACACCTAAAATGAGCGAAAACTTCCTTCAAGACTTTTCACTTATTTGAAAGTTTTAATGTATCTCAAGTTCGCAAAAATGGCGCAACCACTTTTGCTAAAAATGAGATACAAAGCTTTTCTCCTAATTTCGATCATTTTGTTCATATATTTTTCGAGCGATTTTGACTAAAGCAGAAAGTTTGGGATATACCTCTGCGGCGTTAAGAAGCTAACTTACAGAAAAGAGTTTTTTATGTAAGTTCACAAAATGTAAATACTGGAAAAAGTGCGAAAGATAAATAGCGTAAAACAAAGAATTGTCCTTGGAGTACCATGAATAGTCACCATGAACTGTGGACATAACAGTTTTTAAGATGTACAACCAAGTTTTGCGACAACCTTTTGCTTCACCATATTGGAATATGGTCCAAAACAATTCACTGGATAAGTAATTTATGGATGGAAAAAAATAACAGTAAGATGCAAAATTTTCGATAGTAAGCTAGATAAAATAACAGGGAGAATGAAAGACGCCCACAAACAAAAAAATTTCATTATAACAATTGACGGGGTATCAACAATCAAGAGTTCTCGATATAGTAAGAAAAACATGGGAGGGATTACAGATGTTTCCCGTTTAAAAAATTTACATTTTTTCAAGGAAATCAAAAAAAGCCTGCAGTTTTAATCATATCAGACTTCCTAGAAGGTAATTTCTAAACACATTGTAGTTCTTATTTTTTTCAGCAACTAATTTAAACAATAATTACATTAAAAAAAATTCGGCTAATATTTGTTTTTCAAATCAAAGTAAGTTTTTCCCAGGAACTAAATTGTGCTATGCTGCTACCTTTTAAAAACAGCAAACTTGTTCAAAATTTCTGATAAATTGGCTTACACGATTTTTGACGATATCTAAGGAAAACGAATTGACAATAACCAGCTATGCCGTTCCAAAATTTCAAAAAGGTGCTGAGACATAATAAGTTCCCACAGTGTTATAAAATAAGGTATCAGTAAAAAAATAATTATTGCAGCAATTTCTCTGTCACTGTGAAATGTTTGTTTGCTGTCATTCAGAAGTTCAATTATCCAGAGAACGCATATAACAGGCAAAAAATGAAGTGTGAATTTGCGGCTGAGATCAGCAGTCACAATAAACACAAAAACTGATAGTTTGAACTTGAGAAACTTGAATGACTTGAAACAGTGGCGAAATGCCTCTCTCTCAATCCAAAAAGGGGTGAGATACAGTTCTCAGTACAATTAGGAAAGATGATTGCAAAAGTATATTAGAACCTACCGAATATAGTTAAAGAATGTCGAATTAAATGTTGGTAAGTGTTCATGCTAGTCGCCAATTGACCTTGCGGACCTAGACTAATTTCAGAAAATCTTTATGTTTCTGACATTCTCAAAGTTGAATAGCAAAACAATCATATTTTATATACTGACATGTGGTGAAACAAGATATAGATGGTGAAAGACTCGCGCAATTATCTGATAACCTGTGGTTAAAAACGGAAAACTCCCTGCTACAAATAATACAAAAGAAACAAGGTAAAACATTAGGTCAAATCTTCAGAAAAAATCTGAAGACTTATATATATATATATATATACATATATATACATATAATTATATATATATATATATATATATATATATATACATATATATATATATACTTTTATAAATATAAATATATATATAAATATATATATATATATATATATATACATATATATATATATATATATATATATATATATATATATATATGTGTGTGTGTGTGTGCGTGTGTGTGTGTGTGTGTGTGTAAATATAAAGAATAAATATATAAGCATAATTATATAATTATAATATAATATACATATAAATTTATAAGTATATTTTAATATAAGTAAAATATACAAATATAGGTATAAATATAAAATTTTGTTGAGTTTTTTGTTCCGACCCCTCTTGAGGAGGGGGAGGAACTATATACTCAACTGGTTTTTTTTGTTCAGTCAATTTTGGCCGATCGATATATTCATCGTAGAGAGTTGAGACTGGTATCATTAGAAAGCTTGTCCACCGTAGAATATGGACTTAAAAAGATTTTTTTGATTTTCGTTTTCAACAGGGAGATATCGAGGTTTAAACTTTTGAGAAAACAGAGTGAATTCCGTTGATTTCATTCACCTTTTTTTGGAATTTTTGACTAAAATTTCGCCAATTTTGATAAAATTTAATAAACTTTTTCATGAAAATGTTGTTGATTTTACGGTTTAAGACAAAATGCATTGTCGATTTCGATCATTTTGTTCATATATTTTTCGAGCGATTTTGACTAAAGCAGAAAGTTTGGGATATACCTCTGCGGCGTTAAGAAGCTAACTTACAGAAAAGAGTTTTTTATGTAAGTTCACAAAATGTAAATACTGGAAAAAGTGCGAAAGATAAATAGCGTAAAACAAAGAATTGTCCTTGGAGTACCATGAATAGTCACCATGAACTGTGGACATAACAGTTTTTAAGATGTACAACCAAGTTTTGCGACAACCTTTTGCTTCACCATATTGGAATATGGTCCAAAACAATTCACTGGATAAGTAATTTATGGATGGAAAAAAATAACAGTAAGATGCAAAATTTTCGATAGTAAGCTAGATAAAATAACAGGGAGAATGAAAGACGCCCACAAACAAAAAAATTTCATTATAACAATTGACGTGGTATCAACAATCAAGAGTTCTCGATATAGTAAGAAAAACATGGGAGGGATTACAGATGTTTCCTGTTTAAAAAATTTACATTTTTTCAAGGAAATCAAAAAAAGCCTGAAGTTTTAATCATATCAGACTTCCTAGAAGGTAATTTCTAAACACATTGTAGTTCTTATTTTTTTCAGCAACTAATTTAAACAATAATTACATTAAAAAAAATTCGGCTAATATTTGTTTTTCAAATCAAAGTAAGTTTTTCCCAGGAACTAAATTGTGCTATGCTGCTACCTTTTAAAAACAGCAAACTTGTTCAAAATTTCTGATAAATTGGCTTACACGATTTTTGACGATATCTAAGGAAAACGAATTGACAATAACCAGCTATGCCGTTCCAAAATTTCAAAAAGGTGCTGAGACATAATAAGTTCCCACAGTGTTATAAAATAAGGTATCAGTAAAAGAATAATTATTGCAGCAATTTATCTGTCACTGTGAAATGTTTGTTTGCTGTCATTCAGAAGTTCAATTATCCAGAGAACGCATATAACAGGCAAAAAATGAAGTGTGAATTTGCGGCTGAGATCAGCAGTCACAATAAACACAAAAACTGATAGTTTGAACTTGAGAAACTTGAATGACTTGAAACAGTGGCGAAATGCCTCTCTCTCAATCCAAAAAGGGGTGAGATACAGTTCTCAGTACAATTAGGAAAGATGATTGCAAAAGTATATTAGAACCTACCGAATATAGTTAAAGAATGTCGAATTAAATGTTGGTAAGTGTTCATGCTAGTCGCCAATTGACCTTGCGGACCTAGACTAATTTCAGAAAATCTTTAAGTTTCTGACATTCTCAAAGTTGAATAGCAAAACAATCATATTTTATATACTGACATGTGGTGAAACAAGATATAGATGGTGAAAGACTCGCGCAATTATCTGATAACCTGTGGTTAAAAACGGAAAACTCCCTGCTACAAATAATACAAAAGAAACAAGGTAAAACATTAGGTCAAATCTTCAGAAAAAATCTGAAGACTTATATATATATATATATATATATATATATATATATATATATACATATATATACATATAATTATATATATATATATATATATATATACATATATATATATATATATATACTTTTATAAATATAAATATATATATAAATATATATATATATATGTGTGTGTGTGTGTGCGTGTGTGTGTGTGTGTGTGTGTGTGTGTGTGTGTGTGTGTGTGTGTGTGTAAATATAAAGAATAAATATATAAGCATAATTATATAATTATAATATAATATACATATAAATTTATAAGTATATTTTAATATAAGTAAAATATACAAATATAGGTATAAATATAAAATTTTGTTGAGTTTTTTGTTCTGACCCCTCTTGAGGAGGGGGAGGAACTATATACTCAACTGGTTTTTTTTGTTCAGTCAATTTTGGCCGATCGATATATTCATCGTAGAGAGTTGAGACTGGTATCATTAGAAAGCTTGTCCACCGTAGAATATGGACTTAAAAAGATTTTTTTGATTTTCGTTTTCGACAGGGAGATATCGAGGTTTAAACTTTTGAGAAAATAGAGTGAATTCCGTTGATTTCATTCACCTTTTTTTGGAATTTTTGACTAAAATTTCGCCAATTTTGATAAAAATTAATAAACTTTTTCATGAAAATGTTGTTGATTTTACGGTTTAAGACAAAATGCATTGTCGATTTTTTTTCATTGCCAATTTTTTATCACAAATTCCGGCTAAAAATTTCACAAAATTCAGACTTTTTCATCAAAAACAGCACGAAATAAGTTCCTTTAGACCACTCTGGTTAAATTTGCAGGAAAAGCACACCCACACACCACTAAAACAACCTTTGTAGACTGAAAAAGGGGCTAATTCCACTTCAACTTCCGCTGAGAGTGCTCTGTAAATGAAACTTTGCCGTTTTTTGCTAACTTTATTGGTTGATTATTAAAAACGCAGCATTTACTTTTGATTTTTTAACAAACAAAATATCTATATCGATGAAATTCCCAAAATTAAAAATTCCTAATGGACAATCAACATTATCAGGACTAGTTCTGTACCAATCTTCGACCGTTACAATCCAAAAATAATTCGGATTGCCATCAGTCGGTTTTTTATAAAAAAAAAGTCGATCTTTTTTATATTAATTAAATAACAGAACATTTCAAATCAAAGCTCACTAGTGATAGGTCCTATTGGCTTCCTAATTAGCTCAAAATTAATTTATCTAGTTGGTTGCTTGAATGCTTTTGGTCGTTTTGACTTTTAAAATACTTGATTTTTAAATAAGAAATGGCTTATTGAACTTTGCCTCCATTTTTCTCTTACTTCGGTCTACTTGTAGCTTAGCGTCAGCAATCAGAGAGTACTCCTTCTTTCTGCTGAATTCAAATTTAGTCTTTATTGCGGTTTTACGCCTTTAAATATGGTGTTCTGGCTTTGATAAAACTAGATTTCACAAATTCTTTTAATCTATAGGTATTTGCCCATTTTTCATGTTTTCTAATTTTGTCATATTATCACGTTATTGTCAGTCCATATATCACATTTTTGCGTTAAAAATAACCCAAATTCATAATATTGAAATCGTTACAGACATAGATTGTGGTTCTTTACCGCTACGACAACACTTTCTCGAAGAATTTAATTGAATTTTTTAATTTTTTTCTTTAACTTTTGTTTTTACTTTCTCTTTTTAGTCGAATTTAATTTCCTGTACAATTACCCGGTTTGATTGGCTTCTGCTGGAAAAGTAGATGAGTCGATGTTCTGATATTAGGAGATACATTATGGCTGTCATGACTTTGAAAACAATTGTTTTCCAAAATTAAAAAAAAAACATTTCAAATTCCTAATTTTGTTCCTTTTATTGTCTGTTTGTTACCTGGTCTCTTTAATTAAAGGTTAAAGATGACATTATTTTTGTCAAGGGAAGGTGTCAAAAGGGATTGGTGTCACAAAATCTAATGTTTTTAAAGAATTCGTTATGAATTTACAGTCTTCGACACGGGTTTTTCACAAAAAAAAAGTAATCTAATTTTTGATTTTTGTCATATTTGACATTCTTTTTATGGACGAAAGACATGTTCTGGATAATTGCAGGTCTCGAGGGCTTCCTTCGGAAGAATAAACGAACCTTTTCAATTTTTTCATTTTGTAATTAACGGCTTTCATGTCTTTGGAAATAAATTTTTTTGATAAAAACAAGTTTTACATAATCTTGCTTTTTTTCCATCTGGTCTAATTGTTACCTAGTTTCATTAATGAGAAGTCACATAATACATTTCAAGGGAAGGTGTAAAAAGGGACTGGTGTCACAAAATCTAATATTTTAAGAGAATTCGTTATGATTTTACTGGCTTCAGCACAGGTTTTTCACAAAAAAAGGAAATTAATTTTTGATTTTTGTCATACTTGACGTTCTTTTTGTAGACGTAAGACATATTCTGGATAATTTTAGGTATCAAGGGCTTCCTTTGGAAGATTGGACGAACTAATTCAACTTTTTCATTTTGTAATTAATGGCTTTCCAGTCTTTGGAAATAAATTTTTTTCGAAAAAAAAACAAGTATTACATAATTTTGCATTTTGTTCTATTTTTTTCCAATTGTTACTTATTTTCATTAATGAGCAGCCACTTAATACATTATCGGTGTTCGACGAAGGTGCAATCGAACATATTTTGGGGGCCAAAGTATGGCTTTAAGGCTTCCAAAGCTTTTTCTGGCAAGTTTTAATTGATTTTTAGTTTGTTTAGTTTGTTGTCTGTTTGTTGCTCTTTTTGTAACTGCATAAAAAATTGAATACCAAGAGTTCTTATTTCCGTTCTATAGAAATATTAGTAATTGTAAACCTATGGGAGATTTTAGTTGATTCCTAATGGTTTTCATTGCTTTGAAATTAATTGTTTTTTTAAAAAAAAATTCACCGACCTAATTAGTTAAATTTAAAGTTTCTGTTCTTTTTTGTCTAATTGTTACCAAGCTTTATTATGAGTTGGTGAATAACCATTGTTTTCTGGTGAATTACAAGTTATTTTGTTTATGTTCAGTTTTATCTGACGCTAATTTGACTTTGTGATTAAGTTTTGTTTTTTAAAACGGACATAAATTTGTTGATGTAATTAATGTTTGTTGTTGTTGTTTGATTTTGCCGTTCGTCTTCGCTCGCTTTCCTAATATCGGCATATCTCATCAATCTAATGCATCATTTTTTACTCCACTGAGTTATTGCTTTGGAGGCCATCTTTTCGTTCATACATTCGTTATTTGAAAAATACTTGAATTTTTGTGTTTTTTTATCTGTTCCTCATTTGGTAAACAATTATGCCAAAATTGTGGATGAGCGGGGTCGGAACATTATGTGCGATCGCACATTACCGAGCCGCCTTGTTTGTACAACAGTTTTATTTCTTTTTCATTTAAACTCTAATATATCTTCGAAGTCAGTGAATATGGTCGATTGAACCTCCGGAGCACCTGACGAAAATTGTGGAAAAATTCAACTCGACGTCACTGCTGGTCTCAGAGCCAAACTGTAGCCACCTTGATGTCAACGATTCTGGCTATGTTGCCCGGAAACCCGTGAGCTTTTTTTCATTTTTTTCCTGTAGCCAGATGCCTCGTGGAGTAAAGACCTTCAGCACACAAATAATGTCGTCCTGACACATGTCCCCAACGCTGCGATGTAATTTTGACCTCATCGTAAGTCCTGGAACGCGCCTTCAACAGTCGGCTCTAGTAGTGGTCAAGCAGTGCCTTCGTCAGCTTGAAGTCTTTGGTAAAGAACCGCTACTGTGTGTTCACAATTAAACTTAGACAGACTTTCTACACAATTTTGGCGCAGAAAGCGACTCAATATGATTAACCATTGGTCAGAGAGGCGACAACCCACTTGGGTCAGTGGGTTTGTACTCATCATAGCGTTCACTTCTGAAACCAATGGCGGGAAAATTGCTGAAGTGAGTTGTCGACTTCCGGTCTCTATGCCGAGGCATCTTTTTAGTGGCTTCATTAATCTCTCCTTGTAGCGGCTGCTCAAGAATCTCAGCAAAACTGATATATCACAGCCCGGTTATCGAGTTTTACGCCAGCCTGGTTCCTCAAAGGGTTCGATTGACTATCAATCTTGTTGAAACAATTAGTCGCTCGGACGTATTAAAGGACTGCAACTTTAACTTGATCGAAGTTAAGAAAATCCTTAGTGAAAATCTATCTTCAATCTCGTGCTGAAGATTGTAAGGCTTCAGCCATTAGCTAGTATTGTTGCTAACGTTTTATGAGAAAGCTCAACTAACTTAGAGCTCGCGAGATCTTAAGATCTAGCAAAGATAAGCAAAAAGACTAAAGCCCAATCTGAGAGCCAACTGCTCTGTATAACAGTTTCTAATGGTTCTAAACACAATTCGGTTTCACTATTCAAAAAATTGGGTTAAACTAAATAATCAAATATTTATCATTCATAACATCATCGCTACTTGGTTCTGATTGGTTAATTTAGATCGTTCCGATTTAGGTCATTGTTTACATAATAAATGTCAAACGGGGCAATATTTCCCTTTATTAATATAAGCACAGAGGGTTATTACGTGGCTCTAAATGCCTCAATGGTACGGTATTTGACCTTTAATGGTCACCTAAAGTATAATAAAAAACAAATTAAGAAATTTAACAAAAAATAACAAAATACCAAAAATTGCCATTTTTGCACCATATAAGTGCTTACAGCCACACTTGTGGGTGTGATGCGATAACGTTCGTTGGGTCTATGAGTAATTTAGAGGCAAGCCTAACTGTAAGCCATAATCTCGGGTTGCTCAGGATTTCGCTTCCAAAAATCGGGGGTGTACAAAACTTCGGTCCCAACTTGTAAAAATTTTCAGTTTTGACCATTTTTAAATTTTGACAAATTCTAAACTTTTTCGGTTTCAAAATTTTTATCGTGCTGTCTGATGGCTTTTGTAGCTGATTTGAATTGGCGCCAACATTGCCGGCCCTGTTTTCGATCTCGGAAACACCATCGTAGAATACTGACGCTAACTTCACGACTGGCCGGTTTAGCTCTCCATGTGCCAATTTGACTCTCGCTGATCTCACAACACAGTCGTTGCCAGTGAAGATCTCAACGATTCGTCCCAGATTATACTCACCGCGTTTCACAGAGTCATCTACTAGCCATACTAAATCTCCTTCTTTCAGATTTCGCACATGTTCTTTTGACCACTTCGATCTCTGGTTCCATTGTGGAAGATACTCACGAGTCCATCTTTTCCAGATCATGTCGGCATATGCTTGAGCCATTTTGAATGATTTTTTTAGGTCGTGGTAGCGTTCACTAGATGGCACGAATGGTGCACTCGCGTTCTCTCGTCCTAGCAAGAAATGATTTGTAGTAAGTGCCGTCAAATCTTCAGGGTGGTCACTTACTGCTGTAAGGGGTCTTGCGTTGAGTGTTTGCTCTACAAGACACATTATTGTGCTTAGTACCTCGTCGTTGGGGCGTCGGTTGTTCACAATTGCAATCACGACCTTCTTGCAACATTGAACCAGTCTTTCTCAGATTCCACCAAAGTGTTGAGCTCCTGGTGGATTGAATTTCCAAACAATCTTTTTCTCTGCTAAGTCACTTTCAATCATAGTTTTGTCCTACTCGTTCATGAATGCTTTCAACTCATTGGCTGCTCCAACCAAGTTCATTCCGTTGTCACTGATGATGGTTTTCGGGTAGCCATGCCTTCCAATGAATCTTGTCACTGCAGCCAGACATGACTCGGTGTCCAGTGACAAGTGAAGAGGCAGCACCATCTCTTCAAATTACGTCGTAGGAACTTAAATTCGAAGGGTTCGAAGTAGTCGACGCCAGTATGGGTGAATGCAAACACATGTTCATCAAGTTGTTCTAGGGCTATGTCTGCCATCGGTGGTTGAATCGTTTTGGCGTTTCTGTGTCTGCATTTGATACATCTAGACTTGATTTTCCTTACGTTTCTCGCCTATTCTGTGCCCTCATGTAGGTTGTCACGATGTGTTTTCTGCAACATAAGTTGTACAACTGATTGTTATGCTGTCAACAAAAATAGTATGTTTTCCATTGTAAATGAGATTCGAATGTTTCCGTCGACCTTTCACTCTAATTGTTCCATCTTCTTCTATGAAGGCTGACAGTTTAGCGATGTTCAATGTTTTCGAGACTTCGTTACTGTTTGCTATTGACTTTGAAACATTCGGGAAGCTTTCTTTTGGACAAATCGAAACAGTATTTGATCGGCTTGATGAGTTTCGTCTGCTTTAAGAGGTCCCCTCTGTTTCGTCTTGAAAATCATGCAGTAGGCAATGAATTTTCTTATTTTGTTGAAAATACTATATCGTCTCCAGTCTAATAGTGGGTCTAAATTGGTTTCTGTAGCTACAGTACTGTTGACTTGCTCAGCTTCAGCTTCGTTCACTTGTCATCACGGCTTTGGCCACTTTTCTTTAACTGTCTGGAGCCATGCCGGCCCCTGTAGCCACCCAGAGTTTTTGAGGATTTCGATGAAAATCCTTCTTGTGCCAATACCTGCTGGGTTTTCGATGCCTTTAACAAGTCTCCATTGATCCATGGAAGAGTTTTCCAATATTTCTGCTGCCCTGTTGGCAACAAACACTTGCTGTTTCTTGTGAGCTGATTGTAATCACTGTAAGACTGTAGATGAAACTGTCCAATGATAGATTTTGTCAATTCTAACATCATGTTCTCTCAATATCTGCCTCCTGAGACGAACTCCGTAAACTGCAGCTTGAAGTTCTAACTTCGGAATCGTCGTGTGTCTGATAGGAGCCACACGGCATTTTCCTATCACATAGGTGAGTTTCAACGTTGCTTCGTCTTGCAGATATGCCACGATGAACATTTTTCTGATGCATCTGTGAAAATGTGTAGTCTCAAGTTTGTAAATCCGTTTTCGAAATAAAGTCGATTTATTGACATCGTCCTTTTTTCTCTCAACTCAGAGCACCAATCACTGAATAGTTTTGAGTGTTCAACTGACAACTCTTTGTCCCATGCTTGTTCCATTGCTGCCCAAATGCTTTTTAGTAGAAACTGTATTCTTATCGTGAAGGTTGAGCATATCCCAACTGGGTGGAACACTGCTGAGACAAAGGATAGGACAATTCTCTGAGTTATTTTTGCTGGAACTTCTTGCTCAGTTCCACAACAGACTATTAGACTGTCCGTGTCTACATTCCAGTTCAGTCCAAGGATTGATGATAATTGCGGCTCGTTCTCGAAAGTTTTCGCAACTTTTGTTGATCTGTCTGCTTCTGGGATTTGCAACTTGACTTCTTTGTCACTCGTTATCCATTTCGTCAAATTGAATCCAACCTTGCTAAGGAGATTTTGAACTTTTTGGCTGATTTGAATTGCTTTTTGGGTGTTGTGACTGACTTGAAGGAGTCGTCCATGTATAGGTTTTGATGAACAGATTTGACAAGATTTTCGTCGTCTTTCGCGTCATCTTTCGCCACTTGATACAAAGCGTAACTTGCACAAGTCGGCAAGCTCTTTGCCCCAAAAAAGTGTCGTGTATACTCGTAGACTTCTATCCTCTGCTCTGGATCTTCTCGCCAGGGAATTGTAAGCATCGGCGGCCATCGCTTGGGACAGCAACTTGAAGAGACATCACTTCTATGTCGGCTGAAAGTGCTATTTGTTGTTCTCGGAAGCAAAAAATAATTCCGATCAGACTCTGCAACAGGTCTGGTCCCCAAAAAAATTGGCCGTTGAGGAATACACCTTATTTGCTGCTATGCATTTTGCTGAGGTATTTTGCTGCTATGCACACACTTCTGAGTTTCTTGGGTTTGTGAGGGTTGATGACAGGATGATGTGGCAAGTACCATTGAAGCCTGTTTCTGGTTTCGTTCAGATCAACCTGTTGAACTCTGCGTACATAACCGATTTTGACGTCAGTGTCGAAAATTTCCTGAAAACGCTGTCGCATCACATCGTCTTTTGTAGGCGTCGTTCTAGGGACTTGAGTTGTCCCAGAGCAGATTAGAAGTTATTTCGTAACTTCACTTCCTCTTTCGCCACAGAAGTCCAAATTCGTATCTTTCCCGTTTAATCGAGTTGTTTACTCCAAAGATTTGATTGCTCTCTGCTCATCTTTCGAATAACCGGTAACATCACAGGTTGAGGCGTAGGATTTGATGTCCCACCATTTACTCAACTGGTTTGCTAACTTGTCCTCTGAGACTGAGGTTGCTGTTGTAGCAAGAGTTGCTGCTTGTTTCACTGGTAGGGGACCACCTATGGCCCATCCTATTTTCAATTTTACTACCCATTGTGAAGTTTTGTTGTCTGAAATTTTGGATTCTAATGGGTGATGGATGTCACAGCAGTCTTGTCCAAGAATTACTTCAACTTCGTTTAGGTTGTAGCTCTGATTTGGCAAGTTCCTCAGGTGTGGGTAGCGATCTTTCAACCCCTGAAGATCTACAATATGGTCACTCATATTCATTCAACAGTTTTTTACACACTACAGGGAGTTCTCCTTGTGTGATCGTTGTTGCTACTGCTGTCGTAGCTCTGAGGCACTTGTTGTAGCCTCTTTCTTTGGGAAGTCACTGTGCAAAAATTTGTTTTGTCGTCGTCCACAATTGGGCACACTGCATGTTCTACATTTGCAATCCTTCGACCGATGGCCAGGTCTCAGGTAGTTGAAAAACAGTCTGATCTTCAGCAAATGTTCGCGTCGTTCATTCAGCATCATTGATTTTAAATTCTCGCAACTCCAGATAGCATGCTGTCCACCATTGAACGGACAATCTGAATTCTTTGGTTTTGTAGAATGATCAGCGTTGGATGCGAAAGTACTGGTTTTTGGTCCCTTGTGGTTTTGACACTTGGAGTTGGTCTGGACGAACAAGACTTCATGTATGAAAGCAGTTGTTTCTAACTAGTCTTTGAAAACAATCATTTTCGCTGCTCGTAGTCGATGGTCCTGTAGATGTGGTAGCCACTGCTCTTTAAGCTACTGGAATCATCGTGTCTAACTGGCGGGTGTTTGTATATGTTCTTGAATTGAAATTCAACAATGACTTTTGGTCTGCCAAAATTTTTTCACAGAATATCACAGGCTTGATAATATGCCTGTGAGCTTAAACACAATCTAGAAATCGCAGCTTTTGCCTGAACAGTGAGGCTAACCTTCAGTATCGCTCAGCCGCTATTGATGCACAATGACATCGAAAAGTTCTCCCCACCCGGGCCACTCTAAGGGGTCACCTGAGAATTCCGTTAGCTTGAGTTTTGGTAATTCTCTGGAAACACCAATCGGTTGGTAAATTACTTGTCGGGTAGCTTGGCTCACTGTTGTTTGGTTTTGACTTTCTGTTGAGAGAGTTGAGCTTGGGACTCTGGCCTCTTTGCCTGTTTTGGAACGTTGACGGTCTTTGTTGCCGGAACGTCGTCTTGGGCAACAGCGTCTGTAGTTCTCTTGCCCTAATTGATTTAGGGATTTCAGGTTTCTTGAGAATACTCGAATCTTGCAGTTGCTTTGAAAAGAGTCCTGCACCCAGCAGGAACAACGGGGTATTTTTTTGGGGTAGGCCCTGAAGAGTTTTTCACCTCTCTCCTGTATGACATTCTTGGGATGGTTGATGACAACATTGGGAGATATTGGTCGACTAGGGCCAACCTGTTGGGCCACTGAATTTACCAAGCCTGCAGTTCTTTCTAGATTGTGTCTTGGTCCAACACTTTCTATGTTGTCTGCTTGTGATCCAGTTGCTTGTGAACTTCCTTTTGTCAATTCAATTTCCATGTGCATTTGCTCTTTGTCGGCTTCAGCTTTCTTTCTTTCGTTTTAAAGCTCTCGTTCATGTTGTCGCAAACGCTGCTCGTCTTCTTGTTGTTGCAACTGACGTAATTATTGTTCATGTTGTTCCTTTCGTCGACATAGTTCAACTTTCTCACGCGCCTGGTCTAACTCAAACCGCCACTCTCGCAGTCATAGCTCTGTTTCTTTCTTAGATCTTAGGTTTTCGAGCTCCATTTCGTCGATCCGTCGCCTTCTCGATGATCGAGAGTTGGCAATACTGGGTTCTTTTTTCTGCTTCCGTGTGTAGCAGAATGCCTTGAAGAGACCTCGACGTTCTCTTCAGCGTTTTCTATTGCTCCATTTCTAGTATCAATTACAGTTCCATTTGGATCTTTATCACCAGCGGATGTGGATGACACTAAGGACGTTTGGTTCCCACAATCCTTGCTGCGCCCGTACAGCTTGATCAGGCCTAGATAGTAACTTCTGCTATCACTCAGATTCACAAACAATTTGTTGCAGTCTTCTTGCTTTGTTTTTTGAATCATTTCTGCGTAATTCTCATTTTGTTTTTTTTAGCTCTTCCATTTGATTACACAATGTCTGATTTTTGGAGTCGTTTAAGTTTTCTGCCGTCAACTTCATTTCCAAAATTGGTAGTTCTTTAAAATTGTTATAGTAGCTTTTACTTATTGGTATGCTCGTAGTGTGTCTTTGCGACAGTCGACGGATTCTGTGCGGAAACGTTCAATGTTTCAACTACCCATCGCAAAATTTTACTATTTTCTTCTATGATACGCTTGGTGTCACTGTCGAAATTTTTGAAATACTTTGGTTTTAATAGTAACCTCTGCTGTTGTCTGTTGTCCTAAAGTTCATCGTAAGTTTCGAAGAAAGATTGATATGCTTTATCTGCAGATACTGCTTTCTTCTGAGCCAAGTGACCTTTCACATCAGCAAGTTGTCCCTCAAATGTTTTGAGTAATTCAATTGCTCACTTTCTAGTCTCTTCAGTTGGCCTGACATATTGTAGTCATCCATTTCCAAGGTCTATCGGGGTTCTTTCCAGCCATCGTAAAGATTTCGTTCTGGTCCACAAATTGAGTCGAAGATTCGTCACTGTTCGTGTTGTTGTCCGGGTCGGCGGACCAAAGGTTGCGGCTGCTAAAAAAAACTCAGCAAAACCGATGTATCACAGCCTGGTTCTCGAATTTTACGCCAGCCTGGTTCTTCACAGGGTTCGATGGTTGACTATCAATCTTGTTGAAACAATTAGTCGCTCGGACGTACTAAATGACTGTAATTTTGATTTTGTTGATTGATGTTAAGGAAATCCTTGGTGATAATCTATCTTCAATCTCGTGCTGAAGTTTGTAAGGCTTCAGCCAGTAGCTATTATTTTTGCTACTTTCTTATGAGAACACTCAACTAACTTAGAACTCGCAAGATCTCAAGATCTAGCAAAGATAAGCAAAAAGATTAAAGTTGTTAAAGAATCAAATTTTAAAGAATCAAATCAGTATAACAGTTTCTAATGGTTCCAAAAATAATTCGGTTTCATTATTCAAATTGGGTTAAAGTAAAAAAATCAAATCAAATATTTATCATCTATAACATAATCGCTACTTGCATCTGATTGGTTAAACAAGAAAGTGATTTAGGTCATTGTTGACATAGTAAATGTCAAATTATGGCAAAATTTACGTTTGTTGACATAAGCAGGGATGGTTATTAATCGGCTCTAAATGCTTCAAAGGTACGGTATTTGACATTTAATGGTCACCTAGAGTATCATAAAATAAATTTTTAATGGTCACCTAAAGTATCACAAAATAAATTTAACAATAAATAACAAATTATCAAAAAATGCCAATTTTGCACCATATAAGTTCTAAGAGCCACACTGTGGGTGTGATGCGATAACGTTCGTTGGGTCCATGACTAGCTAAGAGGTAAACCTAACCGTGTGCCATAACCTCGGGTTGCTCAGGTTTCCCTTTCCAAAAATCGGGGGGTGTACAAAATTTCGGTCCCAACTTGTAAAAATGTTCAGTTTTGACCATTTTTGAGTTTTGACAAATTCTAAGTTTTTTCAGTTTCAAAGGTTATATCTTGCTGTCTGATGACTTTTGTAGCTGATTGGAAGTGGCGCCAACACTCCTGGACTAATCCAAAGTGTGGTACCATTGTGGGAATGAATCTCCAAAGATTTTTTGGACCCATTCTGTTTTGGCCCCAAAGTTTTTTTATGGCCCCCCGTTACAAATTATTTTTTCCAATTAGCACGTTATTATGTAGGAAAATAGCACTTGCGACTTGGGGTTATAAAAAATTTATGCTCACTAAGCTGGGGTGAGCTCAATGAGGAAGTGCCCAAGCATGACTGCTTTGGATCCCTTGGAAAGCTGAGCTTCTGCGATAGGGCAATTTTTGATCTCAGAATGTCCGCTCTCCGGATGCAATTGAAGCAGTACTGCCTCAGGCTCCTGAGGACTCTTCGAGCTCCAATGATGAGGAATGTCTCTTGCAGATGAGCCCTCACCTGTTGCACTCCTCGATGCCCCAGTCCTGGTGTGTTTTTTCAATCGGTGACATTGTGATTTTGTTCCTGCTATGAGGAGCTAAAGAAAATTTGGTGTTCTCGGCCAGTGGTCCTTCGACTAGACTTCCGTCAGTTCTCTGATTGAATCACTGACCAGGAAGGCTGTTATCGGCATGAGTTTGTCCCGGGTCGAGAAAAAATTGGAAAAATATGTAAGATAAGCTGTGAAAAGTTAGTTTTTTCACCGCAAATTTCGTACATAATTTTGCGGTGAAATGCGGTGAAATTATGTAAGTTCACCGCTAGAGTAAGCGGTGATCTTTCAAAAATTCACCTCAATTCACCGCTAAAAAATGTAATTGCACCACCCATACAAGGGTTCGAACCTCGCACCTCCTGCATGTCATCCACTTCTTCTTCCACTACGCCATCTCTCACTAACTGCTAATAGTTTTGTTTTGAATATAAATCAAATTCATTCTACTGGCTGTAAAACATGCGTGGTGAATTTTTGTAACATTTGCGACTTTTAGCGGTGAAATTACATATTTTAGCGGTGAAAAGTGGCAATTTTTTGTACGTTAACCACTTACTCTAGTGGTGAAATTACATAATTTCACCGCTTAGAAAAAAGAGTCAAAAATGAAAGATTAAGGGGTAGTTTTAGTGGCAGGGTAAATCTAACAATTCCTCCCTTACTCCCCATTAATTTCACCGCATTTTTGCTGGTCTCACAAAAATTTAATAATTTTTTCCAAGCGGTGAATTTATGTAAGTTCACCACTAAGTTGAGCGGTGAATTTTTCTAATTTCACCGCATTCACCACTTATCTTACATAGTTTGGACACTTTTTTTCGAAGCGGTGAATTCATGTAATTTCACCGCTAAATTCAGCGGAGAAGTTATGTAATTTCACCGCTACAAGGCGACAAATGTTTTTTTCACCGCATTCACCGCCTGATTTATGTAATTTCACTGCATTCACCGCTTATATTATAAAAATTTCCGCATTCACCGTTTATCTTACATAACTTTTTGTTGAATGGCGGTGACACCTCGACCCGGGGTCTCTTCTGTCCAGACACTGGTCTCTCGATAGTCAGGAAGTAGTCTAAATGGAGAACCTGCTGCTGTGACCACGCGATGAGGGAAGTTTTTGAATCTTTCACATGTTGAATAGTTTGGTTGAGCCAGTTGGTCTTGTTATTTGAGTGCTACTCTTGAATCTGGTGCCAAAGTAAAAATACTTTTCCACATCATTCAGAGGAGATTGCAGCAGTTGAACTGTCGTCTGAGTTTCACAAACAAACAGAGAACGTTTTCTATGATGACATCCATGAGTCCTTGAGTGTCCGTAGTAAGCTGGGTGGTGTGAGCCAGACATTAGTTATTTGCGTTGGGATTAAAGCTTTTGACCCATGATCAGCTGATTTGAGCCTTCCAGTTATGGCAATTCAAGTTATCAGATCTTGAGATCTCGCGAATTTTTGACAAAGGATTCGCAAAATTTATTTTTTACTGTTGTTTGAATTGAGCCCATCAAAATGTGGACGTACTGTCAACCTAAGTTTATATTGAACTTAGCTTAACGGTCTTTTTTTGCAGAAATCACTGCAAGCGCATTTCCAACAATGCTGTCGCCAGTTCAAGCTTTGCGATGCAAAGTTTATTGGTTTGGGCTACTTTTACCCTGCTGATGACGCATTTTGTGTTGATGGTTCCTTTGGGTTGGTTGTTCTGATGTAGGCAATCGCAGCAACGGCCCTATTTGATGCGTCAATGAGCGTTTTGAGAAGATGTTTCCCAATTGCATCTGTAATCAATCACTTGGAAATCTGGAAATATAGCGTGCTATCATGATCATTCAACCTTTGTTCCGCTTCCTGTTGGTAGCTTCTCTTCAATCTTCAAAAATATTCTCTTCCCTCCTTAGTTATTGTTAACAAAAAACAGTGATTTTTGTGTCCATTACTCGATGCGCCCCCGATCGGTGAACTTTGATTAGAGCTACTAAAGTTCATATAACAGTGAATTTGAGATATTGTATGGTACAGCACGTTAGAAGAACCCTAACTAATTGAGTTTCTTTTTTGCCTGGAGTTGTATCCCCAGACAAAATAGGGGAAGATAGCTTCACGTGGCTACAAACCTTATTCTAGCAAGCGCATACCTAGCTTTCCTCTAACTCAATATTTTTTTGTGGCTAGAGCATTGAATTTCAAACTAGCAGGGAGGAGCTAATCTTTCAATTAAATCAAAGGCAGAAAAAAATGATATATATATACATATATATATATATATATATATATATATATATAAATATATATGTGTGATATATATACATATATATATATATATATATATATATATATATATATAAATATATATATATATATATATAATCGTTTAGGTATCGTCGGTATTAATATACATATATTAATATAAAACTGCTGAAAAACTCATTTAAATCTGGGCTTCGAAGTGTGTCATGAAAGTCCCTTAGCAGCACTACACACAATTTTAAATCTAGATTTCGCTGGCAAGCATTCTTCTCAAAAAATCTCTCATTAAAAATGACAGATTAACAATGGGATGGAACTTTTGTGACTGTGGTGTTGCAAACTTAAAAAACTTGAAGATTCAAATGCGGGCATGACAAATGGTTTAAGCTATCAAAAAGATAGGTGCCCCGATGCCTGCAGAAAAACTCCCAATTTTTTTGCGCAATTTTGAGGAAAATGCTGCAAAGATATAAAAGGCTGAACATTTTGCAACTCGATAGTCAGAAAGTGGCCTAAACGGAGAACCTCTTGATGTGACCACGTGATGAGGTAACTATTTGAGTCTTTCATATGTTGAATAGTTTGGTTGAGCCAGTTGTTCTTGTTACTTGAGTGCTACTCTTGACTTTGGTGCCAAAGTAAAAATACTTCTCCACGTCATTCAGAGGATATTGCAGCAGTTCAACTGTCGTCTGAGTTTCATAAACAAACACAGAGAGGAAATTTTCTAGATGACATCCAGGAGTCCTTGAGTATCCGTAGTAAGGTGGGTGGTGTGAGCCAGACATTAGTTATTTGCGTTGGGATTAAATTTTTTATCTTTTGCGCCATGATCAGCTGATTTGAGCCTTCCTGTTATGGCTTTTCAGCTATCAGATCTTGAGATCTCGCGAATTGTGGACAAAGGATTTGCAATATTTATTTTTTTTACTGTTGTTTGAATTGAGCCCATCAAAATGTGGACGTACTGTCAATCTAAGTTTATATTGAACTTAGCTTAACGGTCTTTTTTTGCAGAACACACTGCAAGCTCATTTCCAACAATGCTGTCGCCAGTTCAAGCTTTGTAATGCAAAGTATATTGATTTGGGCTATCTTTACCTAGCTGATGACGTTTCCCAGGCCTAGACCTCGACTTATGAAAAGACTTTAAAAGTCTAGTAGGGGGGGGGGAAATATTGACTATAATTACACGGTCGAGGTTCCTAGTTAAAGTCGAGCTAATATCTTTTCATGGGTCGAGCTTAAGTCTTTTCATAACGAAGAAAGTCCAGCTAAGGTCTTCTCATGGGTCCAGCATTAGTCTTTTAATAACCAGCGAAGTCGAGTTAAGGTCTTTTCATGGGTCCACCATTAGTCTTTTCATTAGTCTGTTTTATTTCAAAATTCAAAACTTTTTAAATTTTTTTCCTGCCTCTGTACATACAGAAGCACAACCGGAGCAAGACTAAATAGTTTTGCACCAGAGCAGTCCAACTTAAGAATCAGTTGGAAATCTGCCAAAAGCCTTAAGAATTTTGTCAAATCTTAAGATAAAGAGTTATAGCAGATCGAGTATATTACCACATTACTTGATTCTATGAAACCAGCTAGCTTATGAGTACTGGTCCTAGTCCCATTAGCCATAGAAAAGTTTCGGCGTTATTCAGTTTGTTTTCCTTCCGAAGATTATGAGCTCTCTTTTTAAAAAAACTAATGAAGGTTTTTGAGGTATTTGTCGTTCTTTTGAATCGTAAAAGGTGCAGGGTCATATATGCTGACTACGTTATATGCAATATTGCACGTAAAACGTTAATGGCAAAAAAGCAGACTTATGAAAAGACTAATGATGGACCCATGAAAAGACTTAAACTCGACTTTGTTTGCAAACATTGTGTCGAGCTTAAGTCCAGCACAAACTTTGGGTCGAGCCAAAGTCTTTTGTAAAATTTTGGGTCCAGCTAAAGTCTTTTGCGAAAAATCTGAGTCGAGCTAAAGTCCAGAATGTCTTTAAGTCCAGCTAAAGTCTTTTCAGAGCTCAAATGAGTCCAGTATGGTCTTTTCATAGCACATTTTGGTCGAGCATTGTCTTTTCATGGGTCGAGGTCTAGACCTGGGTTGTGTGCTGATGGTTCCTTTGGGTTGGTTGTTCTGATGTATACAATCGCAGCAACGGCCCTATTTGATGCGTCAGTGAGCGTTTTGATACGATGTTTCCCAATTGCATCTGTAATCAATCAGTTGGAAATCTGTATATTTAGCGTGCTATCATAATCATTCACCCTTTGTTCGGCTTCTTGTTGGTAGCCTCCCTTCAATCTTCAATAGTATATTCTTCCCTCCTTAACAAAAACATCCAATTCTGATTTGAAAGGTTGGAATCAGTCCAACGGGATGCAGCAAGGATATCGCAATTAACATTACTTGCCTTTGCGTGGAGTCTTTGTCCTTGACATCGCACAGCAAAAACAATGTGTTAGAATCCTATCAGATTTCCACATCTGTTCAAGAATTATATGTCGTTTCATCTCGGATTCGTCACTATGTATGAGCATTTTGAAGATATCAGTCTTAGTACATAAAAATTTGGCTAAGCTTAAACCTCCTGACCCAAGACAATTTCAATGTGATTTGCAAGTTTGCAGGCTTCTTCTCCACTGGGTTTGTCGTTCTGAAATAATGAATTTAGAACTGTTGCATGATTGCCATGGGAATCCTTCTTTGTTGTCACCTGCACATTTTTGGAGGGCACAGATTGTAAATAAGGTTGAACATATTCCTCCAAAGACGAAACGTCTGTTTTTGACTATTTCCAGGCCATTCTTTACAACCGAAAGGGCAGTCAGCCTTGATCATTGGGTTGGACTCCAACTTGCACGGATATTGCTTCAATGTCTGTAGTGAACGCCATTGGGTTTTGTCTTATTAAATGTATAATATTAAATGTCTGAATATGAAGGAATATACTCACTTGCTGATTTACATCTTTGTTGTCGAGAAAACAATGCTAATTTCACGTGCAGTTTATAATGATGTTTTCCAGAACTATTTCGTTTTATACGTGAAAACTTGATGTTGACGTTTGATTGATACCTATGATAAAATGCTAGTAAACATCACATGTCACCGAAAATCACTTATATGTAATGTAAAAGGGCGGTAATAACTGGGTATATAATTCGATCAAGATTTGTGCCTATTGCCACAGTTGTCACACATCAATTTTGATTGAATTATTTGATTACAAGAATTGTCTCTGCGTTCCCATTAACCAATAGGTTATGGGCCCAGAGCTTTTCTGAGATAAGTAATCAGCCCACCCTAAAAATGACACTATGCTGTTTTGTCTCTGTGCTGCATTAGAGGATTGCTGACGCCAATTGGCAAGCGAACGAGAGGACAAGGAGAGACAAGATTTGTTGTCAAGCAGTGGTCAAGAGTCAGAAGGAAAACAAGTGGGTCTGAAGCTCTAGTGTGCTCTAACTACGTTGGAGGACGAGTTTGTGTAGCTGATTAGAGGACTCTGTTTGTGGAGAGCAAGCATCTGTAGCTGATTGTGGACTCTGTTTGTGTGGAGGAGATTGTGTAACTGATTAGAAGACTCCGTTTAAGGAGAGTGAGCTTCTGTAGCTTATTGTAGACTCTGTTTGTGTGGAGGAGATTGTGTAGCTTGTTAGAGGACTCTGTTTGAGGAGAGGGATCATCTGTAGCTGTTTGTGGATTCTGTTTGTGTGGCGAAGCTTGTGTAGCTGACTGAGGGACTCTGTGTGTGGGGCTTTGTCTGTGGAAGCGTGTGGGGCTGTCTTGTGTCGGGTAGATGTTTGTGTAGCAGAACTTTCTACAAGGACTTCTCCGGCTTACTTAGTATTGCTGAAAACAGCTCAGTTTAATTTATTTTTTTTTACCCTCATTTCTCATTGTGCTATCCTCACTGTGCTCATAGTGCTATCTTGTTGCATTTTCAATGTGCTAAAGCTTTTTTCGACTTACACAACGACACACCGATTTGTCGCTTAATAACAAGGCCACCAACAGGCAACACATTTATCTAAACGCTAAAAAAACGGCTAGGAGTTTTGCTCTAAGTGCGAATAAATTTTCACCTTAAACTATAACAAAAGAGCAAATTCTTACGTAGATCAGTACTACCTTTCATTAAAGCAAAGTAACTCAGAGAACATAGGTTAAACTGCTAAAGTTTGGGTTATAACTAGGTAAAAAGGGAAAAACTATAAAAAAAAGAATTTAGAACAAACAGACACGTTAAAATTGAGGTCAGGGATGAGTTCAAAGTCAGAAAGAATAACTTTTAGTGGACTTCGGGATGATTTCGTATATTTTACAGAACAGTTTGAAGCTCGTATGCACTCGTTGAAATTAGAAAAAGTCTCAACTGGCGATGCCACACATGAAGATTATATGCCTAGTCTTAGGAGTGGCGCATCAGAGGAACAAAGAGCACAAGCTGTAAATAAAGGAAGGGAAGAACTAGAGGAGAGGAAAAGGGCATTATGGTACGAACCTGTTCAAGCTTTGGATAAAAAGTCAGTTCTGTTTCTGAGACCACATAAAGGTGATGTTACTAAAGCTTGGGATATACTTTGCAAAAGGTTTAAGAGTTTCGAGAGGCCGCAATTACATAAACTAATATCAGAATTAACTAGCCTTAAGAAGAACTCAAATGAAAGCAAAGTAGACTACTTAACAAGAGCAGAGGACATGAATTACATCTTGACACTGGTGAATGAAGGCTTGAGCGAGAAAATGTTTATTTGAATAATTATGAAGGGACTACCTAAAGAATATGAGAGCTTCACAACACTCGTAAAATTTAGTGAAGTAAAGAAAGTTTTAGAAGAAATTAATCGGGAACCTCTCAACTTTGATAACGAGAATGTTCAAAAGAAAAGTGAGAGTATATTCTAAAATAAGGAACGAAAATGCTTCTATTGTCAAAAGGTCGGACACATAGCTAAGGATTGCCGACTTAAGAGGGCAAATGCAGAACAAATAAGGGGGCAGCCAATAAAGTGTTTTAAATGTGGTGAGCACGGTCACATCTCCAAGTTTTGTAAGAAGCAGGAGCCAGAGAAAAAGTTTGTAAGCAAGAGCAGAAAGTTTAGTAATCAGTCGGGGTCTCAGAGTTTAGCTGAAGATACAAAAGCTGATTGCGAAGAATACTTCTCATTCTTTCAAACCAAAAGTAATAATCCTGCTTGTGAACTAGTGTTAGACTCTGGAGGAATAAGTCATATGATTAAGGATGAAAGTTTATTTTTTGAGATTGACAAAGAATTTACCGGGATAATAACTAACGCAAATAGTAGCACGAGTTCAATTGAAGGACGGGGGACAATTGAGATAGAACAGAGGACTCAAAAGGGTGTGATCGGAAAATAAGAATGTCAAATGCATTACTTGTACCTGATAACTCCAAAAATTTGGTCTCGGTGTCGTAACATAGAACGGCTGATAACGAGGTTTTGTTCGGTAAGGAATTAGAAATAAGAACTAAAAACGGAACAAATTTCCCGTTTGAGGAACATGACAATCTTTTCCTTTGGAAAACAGTCAATTCGACAGGTTCAGAAAACTGTAACTTAGCCAGTGGAGACCGGTTAAGTTTATGGCACAAACGTCTAGGACATAATAATATTGAAGATCTCTTGAAATTAAAGGATCATGCAATAGCACCTAAAATAAGTGAACATGACCTAGGGAATTGTAAGACATGTCAACTGGATAAGTCAAGGAAGCTTCCCGTTCCAAAAGATTCTAGAACAAAAGCCAAAGATGTCTTAAAAAAAGTCAATACTGATATATTAGGGCCTATCAGTCAAGAAGCTGTAGATGGCCATCGATATGCAATCGGTTTCGTAGACAGCTTTAGCAGGTATCCGAAAGTGTACTTCTTAAAGACAAGGGATGATGCAATAGAAAAGGTCAGGCAATTCTTTGCGGATATAGGAAAGCCAGGAACGTTGGTGTACGATGGTGCGGGCGAATTCTATTCGAACGAGATTAAGAAATTATGTATAAAGCAAGGCGTAAGATTAGAGTTTTCAGCACCTTATACACCTGAAGAAAATGGTAAAGTTGAACGTAATTGGGAAACAACAACACCAGTGGCGAGATGCCTAATTGAGCAATCAGGACTTGATAAGACATACTGGCCTTCTGCAATAAACATGTCAAGTGACAATAAAAACTTTTGTTACCATTCGGGGATCAAAAGAACACCATTTGAAGCAATGTATGGACAAAAACCAAACTTAGAATCTTTAAAAAATTTTGGTTGTACTGCTTACGTTCATATTGAGAAATCATTCCGAGGAAAACTAGATAGGGTTTCACAAAAAGTATATTCTTGGGATCATCAGATAACAGCAAAACATATCTTATAGGAGTAAAGGATGAAAAAGGCACATTTAAAGTTAGAAAGTCTAGAAACGTAACTCTCAACGAACAGAAAATGTTCAATAACAACTCATTGAGTGCAGGTTAAACACTTTTAGAACAGGAAGCAGATCTGAATCTAGTAGCATTCTTAAATGAATTAATAAATGATAATGCGTTACCCAAATCAACAGAAGAAGCAATAAAAGACAAAAATTGGTATAAAGACAAAAATTAACAGAGTTTAATTCATTAGTTGAAAACAACGTCTGGGAACTTGTAGATAACCAGGAAACCAAACCTATTGGTAGTCGTTGGCATTTTGCTCTAAAGTCGTTGGCGCGGTCCTAGCGGAGAAATAGTGAGATATAAAGCAAGATTGGTAGCTAAGTGTTTTAGTCAAGTACCAGGCAGAGACTACAACAAGACCTATTCACCGACAATGCGCCTCTCAACTATCAGGATACTTTTAAGTTATGCACTCTGCAATGATTCTGAGCTAAAACAAATGGACATTAAAACTGCATACTTAAATGCCGACATTGATGAGGAGATCTTTATGCAGCAACCCGAAGGTTTTGAAAAACACAATGACCAAGGAAGTCCATTAGTATGTAAGCTAAATAAAAGTTTATATGGATTAAAACAATCTGGTAGGAGTTTTTACCTAACAAAAAACGTTTTCTTGGTGGTTTGGGTTTTGTTCCATCTATTCAAGATGAGTGCCTCTTTATAAAAAAGGACAAAGGAGAAATAGAGGGAATGATCTGTCTTTTGGTAGATGATATGGTTATATTATGAACGCGACAAAACTTTTGCGAAAATTTCAAAAACAAAGTTAGTGGGAAGTTCAAAATAAGTAACCTTGGTGACTTGAGATGGTTCTTAAACATTAAAACAGAAAAGACAGAAAACAAAGTAATGCTAAGTCAAGAGGCTTATATAGACAAACTAATAGAGAAATATAAAATGAGTGACTGTAGGACACCGGAAACACCTCTAGATGTTAGTTCAAAGCTTTCAAAACTTGATTCACCAGAAATAGGAAGCAAAGAATATCAAGAAATGCAGTGTTGTGATTATAGGGGGATAGTAGGAGGTTTAAATTATTTAGCATTGACTACCATACCTGATATTGCACATACAGCTAATATTTTGAGTTTATTTGTAGAAAATCTGGGGAACAAGCATTGGAACGCCGCAAAAGCATGTCTACGCTACTTGAAGGGTACAAAATCTGAAAAACTTATTTAAAGGAAGTGTGATAAATTAGATCTAAAAGGTTTTTCGGATTCGGACTGGGCTGGTAACTTAGATAGCAGAAAAAGTACGAGTGGTTATTGTTTCAAGCTTAACAGTAGCTCAGGAGCAATAAGCGGGGCTAGTAAGTTACAAAAGTGCGTATCGACCTCCACAGCTGAAGCTGAACTCAATGCAGTAGTAGAGGCAAGTAAAGAGGCTGTACACTTAGCAAACCTTTTGAAGGGAATGAATATAGATGTTGAGCAACCTTTACAAGTGTTTGTAGATAATCAAGCATGTATTGCTCTTAGTAAGAATTCCATGAACCACGGCAAGACTAAGCACTTTGCGTTTAAAGTACACTTCATTCGGAACTTAGTCGAGACTAGACTATTAGAGCTCAACTACTTGCCTACCGATCGCATGCCCGCAGACACCCTAACAAAAGCTTTGGGGAAAAAAATTTTTCACTTTTCCGTGATGTTCTCTTAGGTTCTAACACTTAATATGATAGGAGGGCTATTAAATGTATAATATTAATTGTCTGAATATGAAGGAATATACTCACATGCTGATTTACATCTTTGTTGTCGAGAAAACAATGCTAGTTTCACGTGCAGTTTATACTGATGTTTTCCAGAACTTTTTCATTTTATACGTGAATACTTGATGTTGACGTTTGATTGATACCTGTGATAAAATGCTAGTAAACATCACATGTCACCGAAAGTCACTTATATGTAATGTAAAAGGGCGGTAATTACTGGGTATATAATTCGATCAAGATTTGTGCCTATTGCCACAGTTGTCACACATCAATTCTAATTGAATTATTTGATTACAAGATTTGTGTCTGCGTTCCCATTAACCAATATGTCTGAAGCAGAGGAGAAAGCCATGCATGTTGCAGTGAAGTACAGTTCAGCGATGTTTCAGCACGGGTCGTCATGCTCCAGCGATGCTTCATTGAAAGATATGTGCTGGTATATAAAAGCTGCATTTGTCAACCTTAGATTTTTGTCCAGCTCTTGCATGTTGATCATTGGATGCGGAGAAAGTTACCAGACAGGATTTGTTGATAAGGGTCGACAAGGCGGTTGGTCTTTGCTATGAAAATTTTTTCTAGTTCCTTCCTGACTGTCTCAGTGTAGAGTTGGTTCAGATTGTTGTCCCACATCAACCTCTCCTGCAGTTCTTCCCTTTTCTTCATCCCACTCAAGTTCTGCCGTGATCAGTTATTCGGAAGAATGATACATCTCATCCATGGCATGCCTATCTCCTATCTGACCCCCTGTGTATTTCGACATCTTCAAAACCCAGACAGCTTCGTTGTCTTCTGAAGATTTTCTTTTTCAGGAACTTTGGCAGAAGTTTACTCGCTCAAAGGTGCAACACAGTTATAGCAAAGGTTCATCTCGAATCAGCGTGTGTTTATTATGTGATTGAAGAATTTGACTTAACATGTTACTCGACTTCTGATCTCCATTCTGCAAGTACTTTAGGGTATGAGGCCGTTAGTGTCCATCCAAGCGGACTCTTAATCGAGCACCAGTTGGACCTGTTGTGAACTCCAAGAGTTTTTGTTGATTCCCGGTTCTGTTATCTCTTGTGTTCAGGTCTGGAATTTTGGCACTAATGTGCAGCTGCTCGCCACGAAACCATGCCAGTCATGACCTTTACTGTATTCACAGTATGCTCACTGCAAAGAGAAGCTAATGGAGTAGCATCTCTGTTTTTATTTTTTTGTTTGTTTTCACTCGCAAAATCTGAAAAACCATATATTTTCATGGTAAAATGTTTGCTCTAAAGTATGACTGGTAGGGCCTGCAACTGAAATTGAGGTCTAATCCGAGATGAATTTGGCTGACTTCCGAAGGTGTGGGACTGGTGTTGGTCTGTGTTGGGTTGTGGGGCTATCGTTCACTGACTGTTTGACTGTTACATGTTTGTTTTTCTGCTCTGTCAATTGTTGACGATTCTGTTCTGATTCCTGTTGCTTCTTCGTGAATTGTTGTTTGTGCAGTTTTTGGGTTGACAGTTTTAGTTTCCGTAAATTTGATTTTATTTTGAATTGTTTTGTTGCCTCTAGATATGTTTCTGCTGGTTTTAGGTACGACCCCCTGGTTCTTGTTTGTATTCTTTGAGACATGATGCTGTTGCTGCTTTCAATAATTTGATCGACGAAGAAATGAGTCGTGGAGGCCATTGCAACAAACCACGAGACGTCTCATCTTTGACGAACGGGAGGAAACTTTGTTGTGTTTTCGTGCAAGCAGTTAGAGCTGAGATTGAACCTATGCACGCATTTTTGCAGGTCATACAAAGAATTCTGATGGTAGACGGGACATCTGCCAATGTTGTTATTTTTAGTGCACAGTTGGCAGCCCAAGTCCGATGTTTCCTTTCGCAGAGTGATGATCATTGTAGGACTCTGACTTCGTTCAAGAGGATGTCTTCCAAATCTCTTGCATATGAGTCAATCCAATCAGCTAAATAGATATGGTTTGGCTCAGAATGTCGCTAGAGTCCTGTTTGCTCGTTCTTTCTTATAATCTTGGTTGCATTCAGCTTAACGCGGGTAATTTTCAGCACTGCTGATGACCTAAGATCTGCCTCAAATCAATGGAGACGGAAAATCTGAACAACCTCCTCAGAAAAAAAAGCGCTCTCAAATTTATGTGGTTCCTCAAATCGTCGTTTTGTTCACTTCACTAAATGATCAATATACTCTGACTCTCTGTGCTTTAGTCGACCGTGTTAACTCGTTGCCTGCTTCTCTGTGACTGCTGGTGGGTGCCAATGTCATATCCTCTTACTTTTCACATTTGCTCGAGGTCTACCGCTACATTCACATGCTTCCCTAAAACCATTTCTATTGTCTATACTTCCGTTTGAGTCCTCTTGACGACTCTGGAACGGATCTGTAGTGCAGCCATCACTGCCATTTAGTCCAAAACGATGACTCAACCAGTTTGTTGAGAGTTTGTTGAGAACGAAGACAAGTTTGTTGAAGACAACAAGGCTGGAGGCTGCTCATTTGAGTGGTGTCTGGACTTTTTAGTTAGGGGTTGTGTGTTTTTCTTGTTTCAAGGCTACAGTCAGATATTAGTTCTCTGTTTCTACAACTCTGTTCAAAATTGAGAAGCTCCTGAAGTTTATCGGGGCCATCAAAGACAATGTTAACCTGCTGCCTTAGTTGTTGGGTACTCGCCCAGACATGATTGTTCGCAGTTCTATGTCATGGCTAGTACTGTTTCATGAGTGGGCTTGGAGCAGCCCGTTGATGTGTTTAACACAGATTCATAGTCACTTTCTTCCAATCCTAGTGGCATTTATTTCGGCTTGTAATTAATTGTTGCAGTTTTTCTGTGGGTAATGTCTTCGGCAAGGGCTCTCAGTACGTCGGTCTTCATTTGAATGCTTGATGTAGTATTCTAGGTTTCGTTAATATTACTGTTGCTCCATTATTTCTTCTATTGCGTTCCATTCGGCAGTTGTTTGTTTAGAGTTCTTGGTTGAGGGCGTTCTTTTGCTGTTGAAAAGGCGTTAGACTCGATCGCCATTTCGATTTTGTTTGGTCTTTGAGGTTTACAAAACTAATTTACAAACTGCTACTGCACGACAACTGCACTTTTTGAAAGACTTATTTTATTAGGTCAGAGCCTATCCATTTAATGAGGCTGTTTTTATTTGTATTTGGTTTGCCTAATGCTCATGCTAAAGTATCCTTTTTTATACAAAACTCCCACTAAACAGTGATGTTCGTGTCCATTACGCACGATGCGCCCCTTATCGGTGAACTTTGATTAGGGCTACTGAAGTTCACCTATCAGTGAATGTGAAATACTGTATGGTTGAGCGCGTTAGAAGAACCCTAACTAAATGAGGTTCTTTTTTTGTCTGGAACTGTATCCCTTAACAAAATAGGAGAAGATAGCCTCACGTGCCTACAAACCTTATTCTAGCAAGCGCATACCTAGTTTTTCATTAGCTCATTATTGTTTTTGTGGCTTCTGCCTTGAATTTCAAACTAGCCGGGAGGAACTATTCTTTCAATTAAGTCAAAGGCGGAAAAAAATTATATATATATATATATATATATATATATATATATATACCCGGGCTGACCAAAAGTTATAATCATAGAATTTTCATATTATGGACCATTGACTTCATAATTCAAAAAAGTTTTAAAAGATTGGTAAAATTATAACTTTGCCATAAATGAAAGTTCTATGACTAAACTTTTTCATAAATGGAAATTTTATGATTACAACTTTTCCATAACATGGAAGTTCTATGGTTACTACTCTTCCATAACAACAGAAAGGAGGCATTTAAAGAGTCTTGGTTTTTTCGTGAGTCCTCATGAGCTTGTTAAACTACAAGGGAAAACAGTTTTGACTGTTTTTCTTGCAGAATAAGCAAAAATGGAGGCTCTTTTTTTCCAAGACATATAGCTAAAATCTAAAATCCCGGATAAGCCAGGAACATTATAGCACATCATAGAAGAAAGAAACAACGCACAATTAAAATACAGCACATGGGAGAAGGTGCCTGTAAGGGCACAAAGGGATGGATATTTAACAAAAAATCGGTTTTTTTTTAAAAAAATAAAAATTTTAGCCCCCAAAACTTAAACGAAAACGCCAAACAAAAAAAGCTGGTGCCTTACAATCCTTATTGATAGAAGGCACTGCCAAAACAATATGGGTAACATTGAACAACTAATTGACCCAGAAGGTCCCATTATATTTTTTAAATAAAATTGACTTTTTGAGAAACTCTTGACGAAATTGCAGAACTTGAACTTATACATCAATTATGGGAAATTTTCTTATTCCATAGCCAACGTTAGCCTAACACACGATTGTTATGTCAATTTGAGCAACCAAAGCCCAGTAGTAAAGAAATGAGAACAATTTTTACATAAAAAACGGTCGAAAAATCTGCGTTTCCGAACTACACAATTTTTTATGTATGAAAATTTAGGCTTTGACCCAGAAGAAAAATCTCTGGGTGTTTTACCATCCTTATGGATAGGAGGCATCGCCAAAATAGTATGGGTAGTATTGAACAACTAATTGACCCAGAAGGTCCCATTATATTTTTTAAATAAAATTGACTTTTTGAGAAACTCTTGACGAAATTGCAGAACTTGAACTTATACATCAATTATGGGAAATTTTCTTATTCCATAGCCAACGTTAGCCTAACACACGATTGTTATGTCAATTTGAGCAACCAAAGCCCAGTAGTAAAGAAATGAGAGCAATTTTTACATAAAAAAACGGTCGAAAACTCTGCGTGTCCGAACTACACACTACACACTTTTTTATGTATCAAATTTTAAGCATTGACCCAGAAGAAAAATCTCTGGGTGCTTTACCATCCTTATGGATAGGAGGCATCGCCTAAATAGTATGGGTAGTATTGAACAACTAATTGACCCAGAAGGTCCCATTATATTTTTTAAATAAAATTGACTTTTTGAGAAACTCTTGACGAAATTGCAGAACTTGTACTTATACATCAATTATGGGAAATTTTCTTATTCCATAGCCAACGTTAGCCTAACACACGATTGTTATGTCAATTTGAGCAACCAAAGCCCAGTAGTAAAGAAATGAGAGAAATTTTTACATAAAAAACGGTCGAAAAATCTGCGTTTCCGAACTACACACTTTTTTATGTATCAAATTTTAAGCATTGACCCAGAAGAAAAATCTCTGGGTGTTTTACCATCCTTATGGATAGGAGACATCTCCAAAATAGTATGGGTAGTATTGAACAACTAATTGACCCAGAAGGTCCCATTATTTTTTTTAAATAAAATTGACTTTTTGAGAAACTCTTGACGAAATTGCAGAACTTGGACTTATACATCAATTATGGAAAATTTTCTTATTCCACATCCAACGTTAGCCTAACAAACGATTGTCATGTCAATTTCAGCAACCAAAGCCCAGTAGTAAAGAAATGAGAACAATTTTTACATAAAAAACGGTCGAAAAATCTGCGTTTCCGAACTACACAATTTTTTATGTATGAAAATTTAGGCTTTGACCCAGAAGAAAAATCTCTGGGTGTTTTACCATCCTTATGGATAGGAGGCATCGCCAAAATAGTATGGGTAGTATTGAACAGCTCATTGAGACGAAAGGTCCCATTATATTTTTTAAATCAGATTGACTTTTTGAAAAACATTTGACGAAATCGCAAAACTTGATGTTATATACCTTTTCTGGAAAATTTTCTCAATTCATGGCCAGCGTTAGCCTAACGCACGCTTGTTATATCAATTTGAATAGCCTAGACTCCGTAGTAAAGAAATGAGACTACTTTTTACATAAAAAAGTTAGAAAAATTAGCGTTTCCGACCTTCACATGTTTTATGTAAGGATTTTTGAAATATTGACCCAAAAGAGAAATCTTGGGTAGTTATAACATCTGTATGGATAGGATGCACTACCGAAACAGTATGGGAAACATTGAACAACTAATTGACCCAGAAGGTCTTATTACATTTTTTAAATACGATTGACTTTTTGAGAAACAACTGACGAAATCGCAAAACTTGACTTTATAAATTATTCAAAATTTTCTCGATTCATGGCCAACGATAGCCTAACGCACGCTTGTTATATCAATTTTAATAGCCTAGACTCAGTAGTAAAGAAATGAGACTTCTTTTTACATAAAAAACGTTAGAAAAATTAGCGTTTCCGACCTTCACCTGTTTTATGTAAGAATTTTTGAAATATTGACCCGAAAGAAAAATCTCGGGTAGTTATAACATTTGTATGGATAGGGGAAACTACCGAAACACTATGGGGAACATTGAACAACTAATTGACTCAGAAGCTCCTATTACATTTTTTAAATACGATTGGCTTTTTGAGAAACATTTGACGAAATCGCAAAACTTGATGTTATATACCACGTCTGTCAATTTTCTTGATTCATGGCCAACGTTAGCCTAACGCACGCTTGTTATATCAATTTGAGTAGCCTAGACTCAGTAGTAAAGAAATGAGACTACTTTTTACATAAAAAACGTTAGAAAAATTAGCGTTACCGACTTTCACCTGTTTTATGTAAGAATTTTTTAGGTATTGACCCAAAAGCAAAATCTCGGGTAGTTATAACATCTGTATGCATAGGAGGCACTATCAAAACAGTATGGGAATCATTGAACAACTAATTGACTCAGAAGCTCCTATTACATTTTTTAAATAGGATTGGCTTTTTGAGAAACATTTGACGAAATTGCAAAACCTGACTTTATATATAAATTATTCAAAATTTTCTTGATTCATGGCCAACGTTAGCCTAACGCACGCTTGTTCTATCTATTTGATTAGCCTAGACTCAGTAGTAAAGAAATGAGACTACTTTTTACATAAAAAACGACCGAAAAATTAGCGTTTCCGAACTTCACCTGTTTTCTGTAACAATTTTTGAAGTATTGACCCAAAAGAAAAATCTCGGTTTGTAAAACCATTCTCATGGATAGGAAACACTACAAAAACAATATGGGTAACACTGCAAAACTCCTTGACACAGAAGGTCTTATAACATTTTCGAAATACGATTAACTTTTCGAGAAACATTTGACGAAACCGCAAAACTTGACGTTATGTATTACTTAAGAGAAATTTTCTTGATTCATGCTGAACCCTAGCCTAATGCAAGGTCGTCATGTCAGTTTGAGCAGCCTAGACATATCAGAAAAGGAATAAGACTAATTTTCACAAAAAATCCAATTGGAAAATTAGCGTTTCCGACCTACAACTGTTTTATGTACCAATTTTCTAAGCCTTGAAGTAAAAAAAAATCTCGGGTTGTTATACCATCCTTATGGATGGGAGGCCTTATCAAAACACTATGAGTAACAATGAACAACTCTTTGACACAGAAGGTCCTTTTGAATTTTTAAATAAGATTGAATTTTTGAGAAACATTTGACGAAACCACAAGACTTGACGTTATGTATCCCTCATGGGAATTTTTTTTATTAATAACCAACATTAGCAAACGCACGCTTGTCATTCCACTTTGAGCAGCTTAGACTCAGTAGTAAAGAATTGAGTCTCATTTTTACATAAAAAACAATCGAAAAAATCGCGTTATCAGACCTATACCTGTTTTATATTTTACCTGTGTTAACATTTTTTATGCATTGAGCCAACAGAAAAATCTCGTGTTGTTATACCATCCTTATGGATAGGATTCACTGCGAAAAGAGTATGGGTCACATTGCACAACAACTTGACGTAGAAGCTCCTATTATATTTTTTAAATACGGTTGACTTTTAGAGGAAAAATTTGACGAAATCGCAAAAATTGACGTTATATATCTATTATGGAAAAATTCCCCACATCATGGGCAACATTAGCTTAAAGCAAGCTTGTTAAACAAGTTTGGCCAGCATAGACTTAGAAGTGAAGAAATGAGACTAAATTTTACTATAAAAACTAAACAAATTCGCGTTTCCGATCTTCACCTGTTTTAAAAAACAATTTTGAAACTAAAAAATTTCATTGAAACTAAAAGCATTGAAACTAAAAAATTTCGGGTTTTTTAACATCCTTTTGGATAGAACGCACTACCCAAATACGTTGAGTTACATTGAACAAAAAATTGATCAGAAGGCCCATAATATTTTTTAAATATAATTGAATTTTGAGAAACAATTGACGAAATTGCAAATTCTGACGTTATATATCACTTATGGGGAATAAAACTATTCTAAGGCCAACGTTAGCCTAAGATACTCTTTACTTATCACTTTAAGCAGCCTAGATCTATCAGTAAAAAAAGAATAATCATTTTTTACATAAAAGACTGGCGAAAATTTTGCGTTTCTGAATAACAGGTTTCTTATTTACCACTTCTCATTTACCGTTTCTCATTTACCATTTTCTCATTTGCCACTTCTCGAAGTTTTGATCAAACACCAAAACATTCCAAAACCTTTGGATGGAAGATAATAAAAAACCAGAATGTGTTACATTCAACAATTCCCTCAACCAGAGGGCCACATCAGATTTTATATACAATACAAATTTGAGAAAAATTTTAGGAAATTGCAAAACATGACGTTATATATCACTTTTTTTCTATCATAGCCAAATTTATCCTAACGTACGTTTGTGTTATCGCTTGAACCCACCTAGACTCAATGATATATAAATGAGAAGCACTTCTAGATACAAAACGAAGGGCTTCTAGACAAAATTTGCGTTTCTGTACTACACTGTTCTCATTTACCTTTTTAGAGTAGTGACCCCAAATGAAAACTTTCCGGTGTTTTAAAAACAATTGTGGATATTAGAAACTACGAAAACAGTGTGGGTAACATTAAACAACGCCCTCAACCAGAGGGTCACATTACATTTTTCAAATCGGACACGAATTTTGAGGATTATTTGTTGACATTGCAAAGTTAGACGTTGTATCAATTTCTTTCTGTTATAACCCACGTTAACCTAAAGCACGCTTCCGTTATCACTTTGACCCACATAAACTCAATAATACAAAAATGAGAAACGCTTTTACATACAAAACCGACGAAAAGTTTGCGTTTCTGACATACACTTTCTCATTTACCACTTTCAAGTATTGACCTCAAAGCAAAAATTTTCAGTGATTTGCAAATCATATGCATAGAAGGTACATCTAGAACAGCAGGGTCAACATTGAACAACTTTGTCCTGCATCAACCAATACTGAATAAAAAAGAACTTATGACATTTTTTGCGATTAATAACAAAAAAGCGCACAACTAGCTAAAATATTGCGTCAATTATCCTAGACTGAAAACTTAGTTGAAAATTATTTTTGAGAATAATCAATTTCTAAAATTTCATCTCAGAAAATCTTAGTTATTTGCCACAGTCACAAAAAAGTTGTCAATCACTCATGACTTCTACCAAATCTTCGCAATCACAACACACTGACTTTTCACCATTGATGAAAAACTTGGGGACATGACTTCGACATACAGAACACATTGCAAAAACGTTAAATGACAACACTTCGTCAACATCCTGACGGCAAATAGGGCATGTCGGTGTCTGATTGAACAAAAACTGAGTGAAATTTTCGAGCCACTCCTTTATACATCTCTTGCAGGCAGCATGCTCAATGAGGTTATCTTTGTGTAGAGGAAAAACCTCAACTCCAAATTCTTCCAAACAGAATGGGCAGTCGGTGTTACTTGGTGGCATTATGTCTTTCTATGGATCATATGATACTTCCAGTAGTCTGAAAAAAATTGAACGCTGTTTTCACAAGCGTTTAGGATTTTTTGCAATTTTTTTCGAGACAGTAGTAGAGTAGTAGTTCTAATATAACGGATCTTCCAGTAGATAATGAACAAGCCGTGAAGTATTCATAAAAGCCCTTTGACTTCTCATATCTCAAGAAAAACTGTTTGCACAGCTGTGTAACAGGACATGAGAGAAAAATTTATCAAACTTTACAAGGAGAACAATTCCTTTTAAAAAATTTCTAAATTTTACAAATTCCGAACTTTGTCAATATCTCAAAAATTCAATTGAAGGGTTCAAATGTCCATTGTAAGACCTCATGCCACGCTAAATAGACAGCGATTTGAGCACAAAGAGCAAATCAAGAATCTCAACATTGACGAAAGCACATACAACAGCTGCTTTTCAAGAAATTGCACTTTATCCAAAAGAAGAATGAGCACTTAGGTATTTTAATTGTAGATATCTCAAAGTACATCAAACAAAGATAACACCTATAGCTTGAATCTATTTAATCAACTGAACAAAGAGAACAGCAATTTGCAGTATTTTCGTTTCTACATTCGTCGCATATTACTTCACAACAACGGTTGCAGAACGAAAAACCCATATCTCTCGAATGCGGCCAGCGGCAATTTCCACAAGCCACTGTGAGACAGGGTTTTCGGGCATCAGAATTTGCTGCCAGAAAATGCAGTATAAACCATTTTTTTGAATTAATCTGAGCCACCATTCATTCCCAGCAGCTTTGTTCTTTCTCCAAGATTCAGGCATTAGTATTCCGGACTTTACAGCAACACTGTGCGCAGCTTCTCTGACTTCTCGAGGAGTTTTCGCGTACAGAGCAGCAGCAATTATCACCTTGTTTAGTAGGCCGGCAGACAGCACGCACGGTCTCCCCTGTTCTACGTCTGACAAAACATGACGTCTTAAAGTGGATATTGGAACTCCATACATTTTAGATGCCCGTTGTATTGCAACGTTCTTGCGTCTAACGTCGCGGACCGCCAACTTTGAATCCTCGCCTGACTATTTTGCGTGGGTCTTACGAACGTAATCTCGCGGCATATAAAACTGAAAAATGACCGTTTGACAAATTATTTACTAGTCCTATATTCTATGAACCAGAGAAACATCATTATGAAAACTAAGAAAATATAATCCCAAAAAAAGTGTTTGGCTATAACAGAAACACCATTTCAATTAATCACAAGCACACTAGTCGTGTTGGAAGATAGTCAAAAGAGGTACAAAGAAAAGTTTTTCATCTAATTGAATCGGAAGAATTTTTTCAGACACAGAGTCTTGCGGAATATTTAAGATATTCCTTGTTTTCTTGACTTCATAAAATCTGCAAATTTCAGAGCTGCTTTGAGGAGGTTTAAAACTCTTTATCACATCGAAGACATACACAGAAACAAAATCCTGCTTATCGAGTGAATAGAACACGCGAACTTGACCGAAGCATTTTCTTCTATTGGAGATAAAAGAAACAAAGGAGTTCTTAGAGGAGACACAGTACGCGGAGTCAACTGTGAAGAATTCAAACTTTTGGCATGAGTAAAACTCTGCAGCAATATTTTGAAGATCTGTCGGAACTTCATGTACTGGGACTCTGCGTCGCTGGAGCGTTTTTTTTTCTCGAAATTGTCGACAGAGATCATATAACCTGTCTCTTTGAGGGCTCATTTGACATGAGTTTTTATTTCTGATATATCGTTCCACTAATACTTTGAGGTGACTGACGGTTCCAGTACACTTGCATCGCAGAAGATAATTGGCGGATTCGAACATGATAGCCGACGTACACCATAGTGGACCACAGCATTTGACTTGCCAAGCTAAATGGTTCAAGGAGTGAATGTTGGCAGAAAAAACCTTGTCTGTGTAGGCCTCATACGTACAAAAATGGAACTGTTTTATCAACTCATCTGTCAAATCGCAATTTTCCGAGGACAACAACAGCAAACGAATGCAAAACTCAATAGATGAAACCTTTTAAAAATTTTATTCAATGCTCGCATAAAAAACAACTGGTCCAACGTATAAAAGCAAAACTTTTAACTCATTAGCTTTGAAAAACTCCAAATCGTCCAGACTGCGAAGCACTCGTTTGAAATCTGAAGTCAACTGAATTGACGAAACGCAATCGCGGATTTTAACCAGTCCCGACCTGCATGTGTTGTTCCTTACAACGAACAAGAGAGCACGCGTAACACCAAGCAAAACTTGGTGCATATAATCAATTGGGGCCGTTAGGGGTATATCTTCCAACAGATCGGATACTGCACAAGGTCCTTTTATACCTCTAAACGATTCTAGCCCATCTTCTTCCATCAAATACAAATAAGATCTGTATTGTGAAGGTGTACGCATTTTAATTCGTTGATTTGAATAATAACGCCCCTTTTTTCCGTCTCCGATTTGTTTAGTCTCTATCAAACATAAAGTAAAGCCAAAGTACGCATTGAATTGGTTCATGTTTAGTATTGCCGCTTTTGCTGGCAAGTCGACAACTAGAAGCTTGATCTCAAAATTAACCTGCCAAAAACAATTATTCCAATCAAATGTTGAGGTCTCGCAGAATCTTTCCTTGATTTGACCAAAAAAGATCTCCCAATTAGGTTTTCCTCGTCCTAGCCATAATTTTGCCAAAACGATATTCACAAATGTGCAGCGCAAAATTGGTGGTAGATTGAGAACACTGAACCAGAGCGGCCATAGCGAACGCTTTTGGGAGTTTATTATTCTCACGCCGTCTGCATTCATAGCTAAAGCGATTGTAATGACATTGCTTTCACCAAAAGTGGGTGCAATCTTTATGTCTTTGTGAGGATTTCGGGTATTGGAATATTCTATAATTGCACTCATTTTGTTTTTGAGGACCGCTAACAAATCTGATACATAATTCATCGTTAAGACCTCGCCTTCCCCACACGAAGCACCGTTTTTAAAATAGGTGCTACCTTATTAGTTGTCTCTTGTTTGATCGATTTAAATGAGCGCAGTTTGTATTCTGGAAACGCTTTTTGCATAAACTTAAGCCAGTCAGCAAAAGCTGCATCTGACTCACCATGTTGAGCAGCTATTTCATTGACGCAGTAACAAAATTCTCCTGTGACAAAGTGCAGCTTGCTGCAGCAGAAGCATCCAAGTTTTTGTCCGACGACGAATCATCAACACGATCAGGAATGGTGCTGGGAGAGAAACACGGAGGTACGTGATTCAGCTCCCGAACGGGAGAAGACACCAGATTTGGCTCTTGAACATCTTCCGAAAAACTTGTTTCTTCTGAACTACTGGCATGATCTGAGGTATTATCTCCAGAGCTGCTATTGGCAGCAAAGCTACGCATCTCAATGTTGCGCTTTGGTGAAATCTTTCTTCGCTTGACTCGGAGAAAATGTTGCCGCCTTCGGCGAAAACTTGAAGAAATCAAAATAATTCGTTGTCTGAAAACCTCAGTTGGACGCGACGAACAAACTTTAACTTGGTGACTATCTACATGCGCACAAAAGCAACCCTGGTTACCTTCTCCGAAGAAGTGAGGCCCATAGCTGACAGTTATCTCCTCGTTTTTGTTGATAGGCTCTAGTATTTCCAAATGAATGCAACGTCGTGAACTAATTTCTTTCACAGAATACCGACAGTTAGGACGTCAGGAATGATTTGCGAAGCGAGTCAGGCGCAGCATAACACGATCAAACTTGCAAGCGTCCGTTTTCTTAAATATTGAGATATCTTTGAAGCTTGACGATGCATCAGGTGGTATTTTTCCGACAAACCCAACCACTGATGGCAGAAATTTTAATTGATCTCAATTGATCTGATTGAGCATTAATTTGATCTTCTCCCACGTAAAAAAGACCATAACCACCGTATAAATCGCGTTTGAATACAAACTTCTTTTCAATGGCAACACGATATGATTCCCGTATCAGAGAATCGAACTCCATAAGACAAGAGTCAGTCGACAGTGCATCGCGATATTCAGCAGAGGATAACATTTCCACAACGCGCTCAAAAGGATAGCCATCAATTTCAATAATTTCCGTTGTAAATTCTGCATCGGCTTGGGCTAGACTGAAGCATTTCAACATTTCTTAAAAAATGATATGATTAAAGCAACTGCTCGCAAAACCAAAATAACCATTTATTTGTCCCACTAACTACGGTAAAGCACTACACATTTTTAAACATCACGAATACAATCATCATCCGTAAACAGATGTGACAACTTTCGAAACCAATGAACGTTATTAACCAAAACCGACACCTTCCATCACTATGACGAATCATTATTTGGAAAGAAAAGTCAGCATAAAACTGAATTGCATGAAAACTGATTCGCCATTGCTCATAAAACCCAAATCCAAATTTATTGAACAAAATGTATAACTTTAAGCTATAAGATGATAAAAAAGATTGGGGGCGTATCAACCAAACAATAGCAAAGTTGTCACTGTATCGCATTTCCATTCAAAACCTTCAGCTTTATATCAAGGCCCATCTGATTCGCAGCATGCTGTGCATCTTTGTACGCAGCTTCCGGGAATTTAGGGTATTTCCGCCAAACTACCAACTCAAATTTAGCTCTTTCCTCTTCGGGCACTGGAGTCCGGGTATCCTTACGCCGACGATGCGAACCAAGCATCAATTTTTGCAGCATGAACTCGTCACCATTCCCATACATAGCGCAGCCGAGATGTCGCTCAAATTTAGCCGCACTGTGTCCTGCAGATATCTGCATCAGATTTATTCCCTCGTGAATTACTGGCAGATAAACTGTGGTGTTGTCAGCAGAAGGCAGCTCCCCTGTCTTCTGATAAGTAACCAGAGCAAAGAACTCCTAGTTGTTCGCTCTCTACTCTTGTCTTAACTTCTTGAGGCATGACTTATGTTCAGCAACCATTCCTGATAACATCTTTTCAAAGGCTTCAAAGCTACTTTTTCCCAAATGGCGTGCCGTCTGAACAGACGAACTTGATGAAGAGGGCACAAGAGTGCATTCAGCTTCGCAGCTTGAATCTGACTGAACTTCCGATTCTGTCTCATTGTCGGAGGGCCGGTTGTTAAGTTTTTGGGGCCCACTTCTTTTGCAGACAATTTCTTCGTCACTATCCGGGGAAAAAAGACTCGTATTAGCAGACATTGCTTACATGAAAAAGAACAATTACGAATAGAAATAGGATTTTGAGAAAATAAATCACTAACTAAGGTCTTGCTGCTCAAACTCCTGCGTGCTAAATTCTCAAAGGAGAACAATTTGAGCGCTAGATACAATTAGTATTCAACTTAAGACATCAAAACAGTCCCGGATGGAACGCAGAAGTAATAATTAGAACAGAAAAAGATGCATTAGGATAAGAAGCACAAAATTTATGAGCTGAAACACAGATGGAAAAACAAGAAAAGGATATTGAACAATGGCATTAGAGGAAACAGAATAAATGAACCCAACTTCAAGTGTCTGACAGGGAATAGATTTAACACTAAAGGAGACAGCATATGGAGAACAGCAAGTTCAAACAGCGTCAGGAAAATGCTTTTGTTTCATTTCAGTGCCAAACTGGTTGGCCCCAGCTATCGCGCGACTCAAAGTTTCGTCTGTGTCATTGATATAGTTTCTGTTCACGCACTGTATGAAGATGTCTTCAAATTCGCTGTCGCATGCACCCCGGGTGTTTTCTCTATGAACTTTTGGTGCAAGACGTCGATTGATAAACTTGCATTCCTTCTCATTGCCGAAAAGCTCTGCAGCTATGGTCCTTCCGAAAACAGATGGTCCTTCATCCGTCGGTATGAAACGCATCAAATCCTTCCCATTAAACATAAGTGGTTCGGGGTCCGCGCGATTCGCCTTTATGGCTTTCTTCAATTTTTTCAATGATTGCGGCTTACCACCGTCTCCCAGAACCTCCAGCACCCTTTTTCTCAACATCGTATTTTCTTTCATTATTTTCCGCATGTTATCTTCTTGAGCGTCCAGCACTTCTTTGAATTTGCTGGTTACCAGGTCCATAACGTCCGCTATCGTGTAGGTCTCAATGCCTTTGTTCTCATTGGCTGTTGTTTTGATAACATTGCTTGGTGTTGAGCATCTTGACTTTGCGAGGTCGATATGTGGGCTTTGGTAGTCATCTCCGGCCACCCCGATGTCATTGGCGAACTGGATCTTCCTCTTTGCAGCCTTTTGGCCTACCCGTTGTTTAGTTTGGGCAGTTGGATCCTCGTTCTCTTTGTCCCTGTGAAAAAATCGTCATCGAAACCAATGCAATTTTGTCGGTTTATTTTTATTTTTAGCAAAGAAATTTTGAGTACACATGTGCAAAAAAGACTCGGAACAATTTAAAAACCTGCATTTAAATTTTGTTTAGAAAAAATATTTTTAACAACTCACACAGCAGATTTGGATGCCAGCTTTGGCGCATTTTGGACGTCTTCGAGTTCCACGTTCTTAGAGCTTGTTTCACTAAAGAGAAAACAGACCTGCCGTAAGTCAGTTTAAGACCGTTAAACATTTGAAACCCTCCCTAAGATTGACATTACATACTGATAAGTTGGCTTCCAATTGGAAGCAAATTAAAGGTACAAACAGGCAATCAGACAATAACTTCAGCCCTAATACTACAGCTTATTTTTTTGCTTCATAATAGATAAATTGGAAGCAAATTGAAGGTAGAAACAGGCAATCAGAGAATAAGTTTATCCCTAATGCTACAAATCAATTTGGTGGAGAATTTGTGGACTAACGCTATTGAGCTAATGTCTGACAGGCTCTTGTTTGAATTGGCGATTTTCAAAGAGACATCTGCAACAAACTGTTGAACTTCTGCTGCGGGCACCATCTTGACGAAGGAAGCCCTGAACATTCCTGTGTCAGTCGATTTGAAATTAATTTTATGGCCTTTGATCAACGACAGCTTGTCGGCAAGAGAAATCTCTCTCCAAGGATAGTATGAACCATTATGAGCAAGCACGAAGGGATTCGGAACATATTTGTGATAGAAGATCCACCGCAGACCCTGTGCTTTATTTAAAGCACTCGGCGATTCTATAAAATTTCTGATGGGCCTGCAGCCCTTTGTTGAGCGCGGTCCCTCATCAATTAGATCGGCGTTGGTCTTAGAAAGCGACATTATTCCTCTAAAAACGAATATTGATGAAGCAAGAGGTACATCTGATTGAAAATGTGACCATCGAGACTATCGACAATTTATCTAGCTTCAGATGATATTTTTTCATGTAAGTTTTACCTGTCGGTGGAGACAGATGCCAAATCCAAAAAAATAAATACTGTCACTTTGACGAACGATTAACCCTTCAAGTACATCATTTTTTATTTATTAGTCACCTCTCAGACCATCAACTGTTTACCATTAAACTTTCAACACGTTGAATATCAATCAGATAAGATTAACCCGAGGAATCAAATCGAAATAGCCAACAACCGTTTAGCAAAAAGTTGTAAGCCGGTTGAATGACAATCGGATAAGATTTCCTCGAAGAGTCAAATTGAAATCGCTTGCAATTAATTAGAAAACATGGCTATGGATTATGGAGTCAAATTAGTGATTTGAACCTCCAACTATCGGATGGAACAAATGGAGAATTGAACTTAACCTTCGGATAATTTTAAATTGGTGTCATTTCTAAAGTTATATTATAAGGACGGAGCAATACAAGTTTTTGTTTGTTTATAATTCTCTCCAGCTATCAGATGAGACAGTATTACTAATGATTTGAACCTCCAACTATCGGATGGAACAAATAAAGTGTTAGACTTAACCTTTGGGAGAATTTCAAACCGAATGTCATTTCCAAAGTCAATCGCAATATTATCAATGGACGGAGCAACACAAGGTTTTGTTTGTTTATACTTCTCACCAGCTATCGGATGAGACAGTCTTACTAATGATTTGATACTCCAACTATTGGATGGAACAAATAAAGACTTAAACATAACCTTCGCATAATTTTAAATTAGTGTCATTTCTAAAGTTAGTCGCAATATTGTCTATGAACGGAGCAATACGGACGGAGCGATACAAATTTCTGTTTGTTTATACTTCTCTCCAGCTATCGGATGAGACAGTTTTATATATAATTTGAACTTCCAACTATCGGATGGAACAAATAGAGTGTTAAAATTAAACTTTGGGAGAATTTTAAATCGAATGCCATTTGTAAAGTAATTCGCAATATTATCTATGGACGGAGCAATACAAGTTTTTGTTTGTTCATACTTCTCTCCAGCTATCGGATGAGACAGTATTACTAATGTTTTGGACCTCCAACTATCGGATGAAACAAATAAAGAATTAAACTTAACCTTCGGATAATATTAAATTGGTGTCATTTCTAAAGTTAGTCGCAATATTGTCTATGAACGGAGCGATACGGACGGAGCGAAACAAGTTTCTGTTTGTTTATACTTCTCTCCAGCTATCGGATGAGACAGTATTACTAATGATTTGAACCTCCAACTATCGGATGGAATAAATAGAGTGTTAAACTTAACCTTTGGAAGAATTTTAAATCGAATGTCATTTGTAAAATCAGTCGCAATATTACCTATGGACGAAGCAATACAAGTTTTTGTTTGTTTATACTTCTCTCCAGCTATCAGATAAGACAGTATTACTAATGATTTGAACCTCCAACTATCGGATGGAACAAATAGGGTGTTAATCTTTACCTTTGGGAGAATTTTAAATCGAATGTCATTTATAAAGTCAGTCGCAATATTATCTATGGAGGGAGAAATACAAGTTTTCAAATTTTTGTTTGTTCACACTTCTCTCCAGCTATCGGATGAGACAGTATTACTTATGATTTGAACCTCCAACTATCGGATGGAACACAAAAAGAATTAAACTTAACCTTCGGATAATTTTATTTTGGTGTCATTTCTAAAGTCAGTCGCAATATTATCTATGGACGGAGCAATACAAGTTTTTGGTTGTTTATACTTCTTTCCAGCTATCGAATGAGACGGTATTACTAATGATTTGCACCTCCAACTATCGGATAAAACGAATAGAGTGTCAAATTTAACCTTTGGAGAATTTTAAATCGGATTGTTATTTCTAAAATTCTGTCGGAACATTATCTATGAATGGAGCGATGCAAGCTTTTGTTTGTACATACGGCTCTCTGGCTATCGGATGAGACAGTATTTCTACTGATTTTAATTCAAAACTATCGGATGGAACAAATAAAGAATTAAATTCAACCTTTGGATAATTTTAATTTAGAGAGCCATTTTAAAAGCCAGTCACAAATTTATCAATGAACGCAGCGAAACAGGATTTTTTTGCACAAATGTCTCATCAAATACAGGAAGAGACCGTTAGTTGACTGATCTAAACTACTTGTTCAAGAAAACATCTTGGTTGAAAACAGCAAATAAGAAAAGGGTCACAAAAGAAAAACTTCAAAATGAATTAATTTCAATCATAGGAGCTAAATTAATTAACATTTTGCAAATCAAATTTAACCAGATCAGGTCTAGCAACTGGAGCAGTATTGTAATTATTTCCAAGGTCGATTGAAGCTTCTTGGTACCACCATTCTTTCATATGCACACCATCACTAATAAAATCTTCACTATAAGAGAATGTCCGAAAATGCAATTTGAGTTTATTGTCAGCAAGACGGTTGTTTAGAGCTCGGATAACATCAAAACCAGCATCTACTGAGGCAACACGGTTAATGGCTTGCCAGAAAATTAGGCGTATCGAATGCTGGTTACAGAAATTCCTCAACTGTGTAAGCTGGCCTAAGACATTTTTGATCTCCTCTTTGTACGCAATGGGGTCACCAGGCTTGGGCAACAGATTGTTCCCCCCCAACATTACCATGCAGATGTCATGCTTTTTGATCTCCTCCTTTCTTTCAGTCCGCACTCGCACATGCTCGCCACCTTGCGCCAGAATAGTGAAGTTTGGGGGAAATACGAAAACGTCCTCCATTCGCCTTAGGTGTGAATCTCCAATAACAATCACATTCGACATCTTAAAGAAAAAGTTTTATCATAAAAAGTTCTAGCCTACCTAATTTAGAGCCCGAAGGCGCCACCACGACCCGTGTGGCTGGGAGCTTGCTAAGCTCTAAAAATTTACAAATAAAACATACATCAACGGTACATAAAACATCATTGGGGGTTCATCTGCAGACCCAAAATAGACCCCGTGAAGCCCTAAAAACCCTATATAAACTATACATGGGGAGCTTTACCGTTACAAAAGGAGTTCAACACGCCTAATAAGGCACTCAAAATCAGCAATTTTCATCATTTTACAACTAGAAACGCGAAACGTGCCGGTCACAAAAACGTCAAAATGACCGTATGTTTCTAGGCCAATTTCTCGAAAACGACTGAAAGAAACAAAACGCCGTTTACATGGATTAAAGTACAGCTCAGGATGAGTTCAAATCAACAAACAGATCCAAAATTGGTTAACTCTACGACAAGTTATTATCAAAACTAATTACGGTACCAAAGTCCAAAATTGACCTACGCCGACTGACGTTTCGCTAAAATACACACTTATTTCTCAATAACGCCTGAAGGAAACAACACCAAATTTACAAGGATGAAAATACGGCTCATGGTGAACTCAAATCAACAAACAGATCCAAAATCGGTTCACTCTACGAGGAGATATTTCAAAATTAAGGTACCGTACCAATGACCGAAATTGACCCTGTACGACTGACTAATACTACTATATCTACTACTAGTGCAACTGAACTATGCAACAAATATATATGGGGATACTCCCCACTAACTGGACAATCTGAAACACTACAATTAACTGTCGAATGCTGGCATGTGGAAGATTAAAGTGGTCATCAATGTAGTGTTTCTCTCCCCAGGAGGTCAATCTGGGGTCAAGTTTCCCGGTCAATTTCTCAAAAACGGCTGAACAAAAACAAACGCCCTTAGTACCGTTTGTAGCACTGCTTGAGATACGCATCATATTAAAAAATGAGCTCAATCGGTGCACTCGTCAAGGAGTTATAGCAAAAATAATGTACCGTACCAAATCACCCCAGACGAGAGATACAGCACATTCAGAGCTAAAATTGACATTCTGAACTGCACAAAACGACATGTAAAACATATATGGTAACAATTCACATTATCAGGCAAATCTAACGCGCCAACAAACAAGCTTTAAATCGCATTATAGGTGATATGACAGAGCTCTGTATGTACCGGTACCCTGCTTCAGCAGGTAAAAAATTGGGTACCTGTCCTGGCCAATTTCTCGAAAACGGCTGATCGAAACGAAACGAAACCTATATCAAGACAAAGCTTAGCTCAAGCTGGGTTTAACGAAAAATTTTCGTCAAAATTGGTTCATTCTACAACGAGTTATTCCAAAGCAAAGGTACAGTACCAAATGACCAAAAAAGCAGAGTACTCCGGCTGCTGAGCCAAAATTGAAGATCTAAACCTGCGAAAGCGCTATATAAAGTATACATATTCGGAATCTACGTTAGACGGGCTATTCAAAACACTATTTTTGTCACCAGAAGTAACAAATTTCAAAGCTTCAAGGTGGTGTCGGATGGTGTCAACTGCTTCTGGGGCTAAAACTGAAGGCAAGTTTACTGGCTATTTTCCCTAAAACGGCCTAACAAAAATAAACCCCCTTAAAACAGTTTGTAGGACCGCTTGAGATACGCATCATATTAACAAATCGGTGCACTCTAGAAGAAGTTATAGCAAAAAGTAGGTACCCTGACAAATGTCCAAAAAAGCGCGGTGACCTGATTTCAGAGCCAAATTTGACTATCTCAATTCCGTAAAATTCTATAGAAAATATATATGGGGATACTCCCCACTAACTGAGTATTCTGAAACACTAACATTTGTAGGGTAAATGGCGTGCTTTGTTGTACCGAAATTTGGGTCATCCCGAATAGCCCAAAAATTCTACCTATTTCAACTTTGAACATTATTAACTCTTTGATTAGGCCAATTTGGGAAACCAACCGAACACTGCAAGCAAGAGGCGTTCAGTGCTAACAAAATGCGACCACTCCCATTAAATTTGGTCCAGTACTTTAGCAGATATTAACAAAATACTGTTCTGTACCCCATTTTTTGGGCTAAAATCGAAGCCCAAGATCTCCGGAACCGATGTAAAAGAACGTGAAACAGTGTTCCCCGAGCTAATCGAGGTTCGGCGCCAATAGAGCAAAAAATGACCCACTCCAATCCATAAAACCAGATACAAAATATGTATGGGCACACTCCTCAATACAATTAAAATCCAACGAACCCATATATGTAGGGATACTATGTTATTTTGGGGTACGCATATTTGGTGAACACAAAATTGACAAAAAAGCAACACCAACAAGAAATTCCTTAATTCAAAAAAATTGAAAAATTACTATAAACCATTGGTTCAAATAGCTTCATGGACTAAACAGAAGAGTAAATACTACACAATGCAAGTCACAATAACACTGAAGGCAAGAGAAATAACATCTAATCAGGATAACGCAAAGTTCATAAACAAAATCAACACATAAAATTATTAAATTGACGAAAAAAGAAAAATGTAGAATTGCTTGAAACTGTTAGTTCAAATAGCCTCAAAAGTTTCTTCAACTTTCTTCAGGGGAGACTGAATAGCAGCATTTGTATGCATCTGTAGCACCCTGAATTAGTAAAACATCAGACATGCTTCGAAATCACGGATGACATTTTTTGAAAGCTAAAAGTCGAACTAAGCATTTTGTCGGCGCAATAAGTAACGCAAACCAATTAGACAAGCTGGTCCAGCTACTAGTTCTAAAGCACGACCTTTTTAAACCATTTTGGTGACAAAGTTGAGAGAAAACTATCAAAATTGACTCCTAAAATTTTCATTACTCTGAACTTTTGCTCGAACAAATTAATCTGAAAATGCTTCTGTAAAGATCTTCACACGTGTTTTTAACGGTTAATTAGATGCATTGTTTGACGAAGTAGATATACCAGCGTTTAAAATGAATTGGATGGCCACTTTTCACATCCACAGAAGTGTCAGACTATTTGAAAGGAAAAAAAATTTACATAAAAACTCCGAATTTCATAATGAGAAAAGTGATGAAAATCCAGATTAAGGAAAGAAAATAGAAAAAAAGAATTAGAAAATTTAGTGAGCTTTGTGATTAACTCCATAAAGATTTTTTTACTTCCCGGAAACTCTCAGAAACAAAGAAAAATCAAATTATCTACAAAAAATATTCGAAACATTTTTTTTGCCTTTTGAAGTCGAATAAAGTTTCTTCCTCAGCCTAATAGACAAAATTCCGTTTTTCCTAATTCTTTCTAAACTAGTGCTCTTAGGTTGTATTACATGGAGATCATGACGAACATTTTGAATCCATAGTTGAAAAAAAATCATTACAGCATTAAAAACAGATCTACTTTTTTCAATTGTTTGGGACGCGTTCTCGTACAAATTCATTTGAAATGGAATCCAAAAAAACTTTCAGAAGTAATCCTGAATTTTATTTGGCTGTGATTTGAAGCGAGGCAGACAACAATGTTTTTAATATAAATGGGTGTGCTTTTCTTACATCGACAAACCTGTCAGACCACTTGCAGTCCAACGCAAAAAAAAACAAATAAGAAGTTCCAAAGTTCTTCGTGGTAAAATTTGATCCAAAAGCCCACTTTTGAACTAAAACGCAGATTGTGGAGTGGGGCACTGTTACTCTTGATGGTTAATTATTTGCGCGAGACGCTCAGAATTGATTAAAACAAAAACTTAAACAAAACTTGCTGAAGTTTTTTTTTGCAATTGTGAAGTCCATTGAAATTGATATCAGCTTAAAACCAAGAATATGCTTCAAAAACGTCTCATATCTTGACAAAATCTAAGTTTAATAGCAATCAGTCTATTCAAGTAGGAATTTGCTACATTAACTGAAAATTTTGGTGTCCGATTTACCCCCAAAAATTCTTTTTTGGGAGGAAAATTTTTTTCTATATTCCCTCGAGTTTTCATTTTCCCATAAATCTTTTGTGCTATGAGCTAATTGTACACTCCTGGAGATGAACTTGAGTTGAGGATCACGAGTAAAGTGTTTTTGATGGTGACAAAAATAAATGTTCTTATATGGATAAATTTTGTAGGCCAAAACATTGAGATGGTGTGGTTTAATTCTCGATGAGGTGAAACTTTGCTTGATATCAGCTGAAAAACACAAAAATGTGCTTCGAAGAAGTTTGATTCCTCGAAAAAACTCATCGTCAATATCAATTGGTCATTTCAAAAAGGAATTAGCTACATTAACCAAAATTTCGGGTGTCCGATTTACACCAAAAATTCTTTTTGGGAGGTAAATTATTCTTTATTCTATCGAGTTTTCATTTTCCCATAGTTCTTTTGCAGCCAACCAAACAAAAGCAAAGTTGTCACTGTATCGCATTTCCATTCAAAACCTTCAGCTTTATATCAAGGCCCATCTGATTCGCAGCATGCCGTGCATCTTTGTACGCAGCTTCCGGGAATTTAGGGTATTTCCGCCAAACTACCAACTCAAATTTAGCTCTTTCCTCTTCGGGCACTGGAGTCCGGGTATCCTTACGCCGCCGATGCGAACCAAGCATCAATTTTTGCAGCATGAACTCGTCAACATTCCCATACATAGCGCAGCCAAGATGTCGCTCAAATTTAGCCGCACTGTGTCCTGCAGATATCTGCATCAGATTTATTACCTCGTGAATTACCGGCAGATAAACTGTGGTGTTGTCAGCAGAAGGCAGCTCCCCTGTCTTCTGATAAGTAACCAGAGCAAAGAACTCCTAGTTGTTCGCTCTCTACTCTTGTCTTAACTTCTTGAGGCATGACTTATGTTCAGCAACCATTCCTGATAACATCTTTTCAAAGGCTTCAAAGCTACTCTTTCCCAAATGGCGTGCCGTCTGAACAGACGAACTTGATGAAGAGGGCACAAGAGTGCATTCAGCTTCGCAGCTTGAATCTGACTGAGCTTCCGATTCTGTCTCACTGTCGGAGGGCCGGTTGTTAAGTTTTTGGGGCCCACTTCTTTTGCAGACAATTTCTTCGTCACTATCCGGGGAAAAAAGACTCGTATTAGCAGACATTGCTTACATGAAAAAGAACAATTACGAATAGAAACAGGATTTTGGGAAAATAAATCACTAACTAAGGTCTTGCTGCTCAAACTCCTGCGTGCTAAATTCTCAAAGGAGAACAATTTGAGCGCTAGATACAATTAGTATTCAACTTAAGACATCAAAACAATCACGGATGGAACGCAGAAGCAATAATTAGAACAGAAAAAGATGCATTAGGATAAGAAGCACAAAATTTATGAGCTGAAACACAGATGGAAAAACAAGAAAAGAATATTGAACAATGGCATTAGAGGAAACAGAATAAATGAACCCAACTTCAAGTGTCTGACAGGGAATAGATTTAACACTAAAGGAGACAGCATATGGAGAACAGCAAGTTCAAACAGCGTCAGGAAAATGCTTTTGTTTCATTTCAGTGCCAAACTGGTTGGCCCCAGCTATCGCGCGACTCAAAGTTTCGTCTGTGTCATTGATATAGTTTCTGTTCACGCACTGTATGAAGATGTCTTCAAATTCGCTGTCGCATGCACCCCGGGTGTTTTCTCTATGAACTTTTGGTGCAAGACGTCGATTGATAAGCTTGCATTCCTTCTCATTGCCGAAAAGCTCTGCAGCTATGGTCCTTCCGAAAACAGATGGTCCTTCATCCGTCGGTATGAAACGCATCAAATCCTTCCCATTAAACATAAGTGGTTCGGGGTCCGCGCGATTCGCCTTTATGGCTTTCTTCAATTTTTTCAATGATTGCGGCTTATCACCGTCTCCCAGAACCTCCAGCACTCTTTTTCTCAACATCGTATTTTCTTTCATTATTTTCCGCATGTTCTTCTTGAGCGTCCAGCACTTCGTTGAATTTGCTGTTTACCAGGTCCATAACGTCCGTTATCGTGTAGGTCTCAATGCCTTTGTTCTCATTGGCTGTTGTTTTGATAACATTGCTTGGTGTTGAGCATCTTGACTTTGCGAGGTCGATATGTGGGCTTTGGTAGTCATCTCCGGCCACCCCGATGTCATTGGCGAACTGGATCTTCCTCTTTGCAGCCTTTTGGCCTACCCGTTGTTTAGTTTGGGCAGTTGGATCCTCGTTCTTTTTGTCCATGTGAAAAAATCGTCATCGAAACCAATGCAATTTTGTCGGTTTACTTTTATTTTTAGCAAAAAAATTTTGAGTACACATGTGCAAAAAAGACTCGGAACAATTTAAAAACCTGCATTTAAATTTTTTTTAGAAAAAATATTTTTAACAACTCACACAGCAGATTTGGATGCCAGCTTTGGTGCATTTTGGACGTCTTCGAGTTCCACGTTCTTAGAGCTTGTTTCACTAAAGAGAAAACAGACCTGCCGTAAGTCAGTTTAAGACCGTTAAACATTTGAAACCCTCCCTAAGATTGACATTACATACTGATAAGTTGGCTTCCACTTGGAAGCAAATTAAAGGTACAAACAGGCAATCAGACAATAACTTCAGCCCTAATACTACAGCTTATTTTTTTGCTTCATAATAGATAAATTGGAAGCAAATTGAAGGTAGAAACAGGCAATCAGAGAATAGGTTTATCCCTAATGCTACAAATCAATTTGGTGGAGAATTTGTGGACTAACGCTATTGAGCTAATGTCTGACAGGCTCTTGTTTGAATTGGCGATTTTCAAAGAGACATCTGCAACAAACTGTTGAACTTCTGCTGCGGGCACCATCTTGACGAAGGAAGCCCTGAACATTCCTGTGTCAGTCGATTTGAAATTAATTTTATGGCCTTTGATCAACGACAGCTTGTCGGCAAGAGAAATCTCTCTCCAAGGATAGTATGAACCATTATGAGCAAGCACGAAGGGATTCGGAACATATTTGTGATAGAAGATCCACCGCAGACCCTGTGCTTTATTTAAAGCACTCGGCGATTCTATAAAATTTCTGATGGGCCTGCAGCCCTTTATTGAGCGCGGTCCCTCATCAATTAGATCGGCGTTGGTCTTAGAAAGCGACATTATTCCTCTAAAAACGAAGATTGATGAAGCAAGAGGTACATCTGATTGAAAATGTGACCATCGAGACTATCGACAATTTATCTAGCTTCAGATGATATTTTTTCATGTAAGTTTTACCTGTCGGTGGAGACAGATGCCAAATCCAAAAAAATAAATACTGTCACTTTGACGAACGATTAACCCTTCAAGTACATCATTTTTTATTTATTAGTCACCTCTCAGACCATCAACTGTTTACCATTAAACTTTCAACACGTTGAATATCAATCAGATAAGATTAACCCGAGGAATCAAATCGAAATAGCCAACAACCGTTTAGCAAAAAGTTGTAAGCCGGTTGAATGACAATCGGATAAGATTTCCTCGAAGAGTCAAATTGAAATCGCTTGCAATTAATTAGAAAACATGGCTATGGAATTTGGAGTCAAATTAGTGATTTGAACCTCCAACTATCGGATGGAACAAATAGAGAATTGAACTTAACCTTCGGATAATTTTAAATTGGTGTCATTTCTAAAGTTATATTATAAGGACGGAGCAATACAAGTTTCTGTTTGTTTATAATTCTCTCCAGCTATCGGATGAGACAGTATTACTAATGATTTGAACCTCCAACTATCGGATGGAACAAATAGAGTGTTAGACTTAACCTTTGGGAGAATTTCAAACCGAATGTCATTTCCAAAGTCAGTCGTAATATTATCTATGGACGGAACAACACAAGGTTTTGTTTGTTTATACTTCTCACCAGCTATCGGATGAGACAGTATTACTAATGATTTGATACTCCAACTATTGGATGGAACAAATGAAGACTTAAACATAACCTTCGGATAATTTTAAATTAGTGTCATTTCTAAAGTTAGTCGCAATATTGTCTATGAATGGAGCAATACGGACGGAGCGATACAAATTTCTGTTTGTTTATACTTCTCTCCAGCTATCGGATGAGACAGTATTATATATAATTTGAACTTCCAACTATCGGATGGAACAAATAGAGTGTTAAAATTAACCTTTGGGAGAATTTTAAATCGAATGCCATTTGTAAAGTAATTCGCAATATTATCTATGGACGGAGCAATACAAGTTTTTGTTTGTTCATACTTCTCTCCAGCTATTGGATGAGACAGTATTACTAATGTTTTGGAACTCCAACTATCGGATGAAACAAATAAAGAATTAAACTTAACCTTCGGATAATATTAAATTGGTGTCATTTCTAAAGTTAGTCGCATTATTGTCTATGAACGGAGCGATACGGACGGAGCGAAACAAGTTTCTGTTTGTTTATGCTTCTCTCCAGCTATCGGATGAGGCATTATTACTAATGATTTGAACCTCCAACTATCGGATGGAATAAATAGAGTGTTAAACTTAACCTTTGGAAGAATTTTAAATCGAATGTCATTTGTAAAATCAGTCGCAATATTACCTATGGACGAAGCAATACAAGTTTTTGTTTGTTTATACTTCTCTCCAGCTATCGGATGAGACAGTATTACTAATGATTTGAACCTCCAACTATCGGATGGAACAAATAGGGTGTTAAACTTTACCTTTGGGAGAATTTTAAATCGAATGTCATTTATAAAGTCAGTCGCAATATTATCTATGGAGGGAGAAATACAAGTTTTCAAATTTTTGTTTGTTTATACTTCTCTCCAGCTATCGGATGAGACAGTATTACTTATGATTTGAACCTCCAACTATCGGATGGAACACAAAAAGAATTAAACTTAACCTTCGGATAATTTTATTTTGGTGTCATTTCTAAAGTCAGTCGCAATATTATCTATGGACGGAGCAATACAAGTTTTTGGTTGTTTATACTTCTTTCCAGCTATCGAATGAGATAGTATTACTAATGATTTGCACCTCCAACTATCGGATAAAACGAATAGAGTGTCAAATTTAACCTTTGGAGAATTTTAAATCGGATTGTTATTTCTAAAATTCTGTCGGAACATTATCTATGAATGGAGCGATGCAAGCTTTTGTTTGTACATACGGCTCTCTGGCTATCGGATGAGACAGTATTTCTACTGATTTTAGTTCAAAACTATCGGATGGAACAAATAAAGAATTAAATTCAACCTTTGGATAATTTTAGTTTAGAGAGCCATTTTAAAAGCCAGTCACAAATTTATCAATGAACGCAGCGAAACAGGATTTTTTTGCACAAATGTCTCATCAAATACCGGAAGAGACCGTTAGTTGACTGATCTAAACTACTTGTTCAAGAAAACATCTTGGTTGAAAACAGCAAATAAGAAAAGGGTCACAAAAGAAAAACTTCAAAATGAATTAATTTCAATCATAGGAGTTAAATTAATTAACATTTTGCAAATCAAATTTAACCAGATCAGGTCTAGCAACTGGAGCAGTATTGTAATTATTTCCAAGGTCGATTGAAGCTTCTTGGTACCACCATTCTTTCATATGCACACCATCACTAATAAAATCTTCACTATAAGAGAAAGTCCGAAAATGCAATTTGAGTTTATTGTCAGCAAGACGGTTGTTTAGAGCTCGGATAACATCAAAACCAGCATCTACTGAGGCAACACGGTTAATGGCTTGCCAGAAAATTAGGCGTTTCTCTCCTCAGGAGGTCAATCTGGGGTCAAGTTTCCCGGTCAATTTCTCAAAAACGGCTGAACAAAAACAAACGCCCTTAGTACCGTTTGTAGCACTGCTTGAGATACGCATCATATTAAAAAATGAGCCCAATCGGTGCACTCTTCAAGGAGTTATAGCAAAAATAATGTACCGTACCAAATCACCCCAGACGAGAGATACAGCACATTCAGAGCTAAAATTGACATTCTGAACTGCACAAAACGACATGTAAAACATATATGGTAACAATGCACATTATCAGGCAAATCTAACGCGCCAATAAACAAGCTTTAAATCGCATTATAGGTGATATGACAGAGCTCTGTATGTACCGGTACCCTGCTTCAGCAGGTAAAAAATTGGGTACCTGTCCTGGCCAATTTCTCGAAAACGGCTGATCGAAACGAAACGAAACCTATATCAAGACAAAGCTTAGCTCAAGCTGGGTTTAACGAAAAATTTTCGTCAAAATTGGTTCATTCTACAACGAGTTATTCCAAAGTAAAGGTACAGTACCAAATGACCAAAAAAGCAGAGTACTCCGGCTGCTGAGCCAAAATTGAAGATCTAAACCTGCGAAAGCGCTATATAAAGTATACATATTCGGAATCTACGTTAGACGGGCTATTCAAAACACTAATTTTGTCACCAGAAGTAACAAATTTCAAAGCTTCAAGGTGGTGTCGGATGGTGTCAACTGCTCCTGGGGCTAAAACTGAAGGCAAGTTTACTGGCTATTTTCCCTAAAACGGCCTAACAAAAATAAACCCCCTTAAAACAGTTTGTAGGACCGCTTGAGATACGCATCATATTAACCAATGAGCCCAATCGGTGCTCTCTAGAAGAAGTTATAGCAAAAAGTAGGTACCCTGACAAATGTCCAAAAAAGCGCGGTGACCTGATTTCAGAGCCAAATTTGACTATCTCAATTCCGTAAAATTCTATAGAAAATATATATGGGGATACTCCCCACTAACTGAGTATTCTGAAACACTAACATTTGTAGGGTAAATGGCGTGCTTTGTTGTACCGAAATTTGGGTCATCCCGAATAGCCCAAAAATTCTACCTATTTCAACTTTGAACATTAATAACTCTTTGATTAGGCCAATTTGGGAAACCAACCAAACACTGCAAGCAAGAGGCGTTCAGTGCTAACAAAATGCGACCACTCCCATTAAATTTGGTCCAGTACTTTATCAGATATTAACAAAATACTGTTCTGTACCCCATTTTTGGGCTAAAATCGAAGCCCAAGATCTCCGGAACCGATGTAAAAGAACGTGAAACAGTGTTCCCCGAGCTAATCGAGGTTCGGCGCCAATAGAGCAAAAAATGACCCACTCCAATCCATAAAACCAGATACAAAATATGTATGGGCACACTCCTCAATACAATTAAAATCCAACGAACCCATATATGTAGGGATACTATGTTATTTTGGGGTACGCATATTTGGTGAACACAAAATTGACAAAAAAGCAACACCAACAAGAAATTCCTTAATTCAAAAAAATTGAAAAATTACTATAAACCATTGGTTCAAATAGCTTCATGGACTAAACAGAAGAGTAAATACTACACAATGCAAGTCACAATAACACTGAAGGCAAGAGAAATAACATCTAATCAGGATAACGCAAAGTTCATAAACAAAATCAACACATAAAATTATTAAATTGACGAAAAAAGAAAAATGTAGAATTGCTTGAAACTGTTAGTTCAAATAGCCTCAAAAGTTTCTTCAAGTTTCTTCAGGGGAGACTGAATAGCAGCATTTGTATGCATCTGTAGCACCCTGAATTAGTAAAACATCAGACATGCTTCGAAATCTCGGATGACATTTTTTGAAAGCTAAAAGTCGAACTAAGCATTTTGTCGGCGTAATAAGTAACGCAAACCAATTAGACAAGCTGGTCCAGCTACTAGTTCTAAAGCACGACCTTTTTAAACCATTTTGGTGACAAAGTTGAGAGAAAACTATCAAAATTGACTCCTAAAATTTTCATTACTCTGAACTTCTGCTCGAACAAATTAATCTGAAAATGCTTCTGTAAAGATCTTCACACGTGTTTTTAACGGTTAATTAGATGCATTGTTTGACGAAGTAGATATACCAGCGTTTAAAATGAATTGGATGGCAACTTTTCACATCCACAGAAGTGTCAGACTATTTGAAAGGAAAAAAAATTTACATAAAAACTCCGAATTTCATAATGAGAAAAGTGATGAAAATCCACATTATGGAAAGAAAATAGAAAAAAAAATTTAGAAAATTTAGTGAGCGTTGTGATTAACTCCATAAAGATTTTTTTATTTCCCGGAAACTCTCAGAAACAAAGAAAAATCAAATTATCTACAAAAAATATTCGAAACATTTTTTTTGCCTTTTGAAGTCGATTAAAGTTTCTTCCTCAGCCTAATAGACAAAATTCCGTTTTTCCTAATTTTTTCTAAACTAGTGCTCTTAGGTTGTATTACATGGAGATCATGACGAACATTTTGAATCCATAGTTGAAAAAAAATCATTACAGCATGAAAAACAGATCTACTTTTTTCAATTGTTTGGGACGCGTTCTCGTACAAATTCATTTGAAATGGATTCCAAAAAAACTTTCAGATGTATTCCTGAATTTTATTTGGCTGTGATTTGAAGCGAGGCAGACAACAATGTTTTTAATATAAATGGGTGTGCTTTTCTTACATCGACAAACCTGTCAGACCACTTGCAGTCCAACGCAAAAAAAAACAAATAAGAAGTTCCAAAGTTCTTCGTGGTAAAATTTGATCCAAAAGCCCACTTTTGAACTAAAACGCAGATTGTGGAGTGGGGCACTGTTACTCTTGATGGTTAATTATTTGCGCGAGACGCTCAGAATTGATTAAAACAAAAACTTCAACAAAACTTGCCTGAAATATTTTTTTTTGCAATTGTGAAGTCCATTGAAATTGATATCAGCTTAAAACCAAGAATATGCTTCAAAAACGTCTCATATCTTGACAAAATCTAAGTTTAATAGCAATCAGTCTATTCAAGTGGGAATTTGCTACATTAACTGAAAATTTTGGTGTCCGATTTACCCCAAATATTCTTTTTTGGGAGGAAAATTTTTTTCTATATTCCCTCGAGTTTTCATTTTCCCATAAATCTTTTGTGCTATGAGCTAATTGTACACTCCTGGAGATGAACTTGAGTTGAGGATCACGAGTAAAGTGTTTTTGATGGTGACAAAAGTAAATGTTCTTATATGGATAAATTTTGTAGGCCAAAACATTGAGATGGGGTGGTTTAATTCTCGATGAGGTGAAACTTTGCTTGATATCAGCTGAAAAACACAAAAATGTGCTTCGAAGAAGTTTGATTCCTCGAAACAACTCATCGTCAATATCAATTGGTCATTTCAAAAAGGAATTAGCTACATTAACCAAAATTTCGGGTGTCCGATTTACACCAAAAATTCTTTTTGTGAGGTAAATTATTCTTTATTCTATCGAGTTTTCATTTTCCCATAGTTCTTTTGTGCTATTACCTAATTGTACACTCCTGGAGATGAAACTTAGTGGAAGATCACAAGTAAAGCGATTTTGATGGTGACAAAAATAAATGTTCTTATATGGATAAATTTTGTAGGCCAAAACATTGAGATGGGGTGGTTCAATTCTCGATGAGGTGAAACTTTGCTTGATATCAGCTGAAAAACACAAAAAGTGCTTCAAAGAAGTTTGGTTCCTCGAAACAACTCATTGGCAATATCAATTGGTCATTTCAAAAACGCATTAGCTACATTAACCAAATTTTCGGGTGTCCGATTTTCCCCAAAGATTCTTTTCGGGAGGTAATTTATTCTTTATTCTATCGAGTTTTCATTTTCCCACAATTCTTTTGTGCTATGAACTAATTATACACTCCTGGAGATGAAACTTAGTAGAGGATCACAAGTAAAGCGTTTTGATGGTGACAAAAATAAATGTTCTCATATGGATAGATTTTGTAGGCCAAAACATTGAGATGGGCTGGTTCAATTCTCGATGAGGTGAAACTTTGCTTGATATCAGCTGAAAAACACAAAATGTGCTTCAAAGAAGTTTTGTTCCTCGAAACAACTCATTGGCAATATCAATTGATCATTTCAAAAAGGAATTAGCTACATTAACCAAAATTTCGGGTGTCCGATTTACCCCAAAAATTCTTTTTGGGAGGTAACTTATTCTTATTTCTATCGAGTTTTCATTTTCCCATAATTCTTTTTTGCTATGAGCTAATTGTACACTCCAGGAGATGAACCTGAGTGGAGGATCACAAGTAAAGCGTTTTTGATGGTGACAAAAATAAATGTTCTTTTATGGATAAATTTGGTAGGCCAAAACATTGAGATGGGGTGGTTCAATTCTCGATGAGGTGAAACTTTGCTTGATATCAGCTGAAAAACAAAAAATGTGCTTCAATGAAGTTTGATTCCTTGAAACAACTCATTGTCAATATCAATTGGTCATTTCAAAAAGGAATTAGCTACATTAACCAAAATTTCGGGTGTCCGATTTACAACAAAAATTCTTTTTGGGAGGTGAATTGTTCTTTATTCTATCGAGTTTTCATTTTCCCATAGTTCTTTTGTGCTATTACCTAATTGTACACTCCTGGAGATGAAACTTTATGGAAGATCACAAGTAAAGCGATTTTGATGGTGACAAAATTAAATGTTCTTATATGGATAAATTTTGTAGGCCAAAACATAGAGATGGGGTGGTTCAATTCTCGATGAGGTGAAACTTTGCTTGATATCAGCTGAAAAACACAAAATGTGCTTCAAAAAAGTTTGGTTCCTCGAAACAACTCATTGGCAATATCAATTGGTCATTTCAAAAACGAATTAGCTACATTAACCAAAATTTCGGGTGTCCGATTTACCCCAAAAATTCTTTTCGGGAGGTAACTTATTCTTTATTCTATCGAGTTTTCATTTTCCCATAATTCTTTTGTGCTATGAGCTAATTATACACTCCTGGAGATGAAACTTAGTGGAGGATCACAAGTAAAGCGTTTTTGATGGTGACAAAATTAAATGTTCTTATATGGATAAATTTTGTAGGCCAAAACATAGAGATGGGGTGGTTCAATTCTCGATGAGGTGAAACTTTGCTTGATATCAGCTTAAAAACACAAAATGTGCTTCAAAAAAGTTTGGTTCCTCGAAACAACTCATTGGCAATATCAATTGGACATTTCAAAAAGGAATTAGCTACATTAACCAAAATTTCGGTTGTCCGATTTACCTCAAAAATTCTTTTTGGGAGGTAACTTATTCTTTATTCTATCGAGTTTTCATTTTCCCATAATTCTTTTGTGCAATGAGTTAATTGTACACTCCAGGAGATGAACCTGAGTGGAGGATCACAAGTAAAGCGTTTTTGATGGTGACAAAAATAAATTTTCTTATATGGATAAATTTTGTAGGCCAAAACATTGAGATGGGGTGGTTCAATTCTCGATGAGGTGAAACTTTGCTTGGTATCAGCTGAAAAACACAAAATGTACTTCAAAGAAGTTTGGTTCCTCGAAACAACTCATTGGCAATATCAATTGGTCATTTCAAAAAGGAATTAGCTACATTAACCAAAATTTCGGGTGTCCGATTCAACCCAAAAATTCTTTTTGGGAGGTAACTTATTCTTTATTCTATCGAGTTTTCATTTTCCCATAATTCTTTTGTGCTATGAGCTAATTGTACACTCCAGGAGATGAACCTGAGTGGAGGATCACATGTAAAGCGTTTTTGATGGTGACAAAAGTAAATGTTCTTATATGGATAAATTTTGTAGGCCAAAACAATGAGATGGGGTGGTTCAATTCTCGATGAGGTGAAACTTTGCTTGATATCAGCTGAAAAACACAAAATGTGCTTCAAAGAAGTTTGGTTCCTCGAAACAACTCATTGGCAATATCAATTGGTCATTTCAAAAAGGAATTAGCTACATTAACCAAAATTTCGGGTGTCCGATTTAACCCAAAAATTCTTTTTGGGAGGTTACTTATTCTTTATTCTATCGAGTTATCATTTTCCCATAATTCTTTTGTGCTATGCGCTAATTGTATACTCCTTGAGATGAACCTGAGTGGAGGATCACAAGTAAAGCGTTTTTGATGGTGACAAAAATAAATGTTCTTATATGGATAAATTTTGTAGGCCAAAACATTGAGATGGGGTGGTTCAATTCTCGATGAAATGAAACTTTGCTTGATATCAGCTGAAAAACACAAAATGTGCTTCAAAGAAGTTTGGTTCCTCGAAACAACTCATTGGCAATATCAATTGGTCATTTCAAAAAGGAATTAGCTACATTAACCAAAATTTCGGGTGTCCGATTTACCTCAAAAATTCTTTTCGGGAGGTAACTTATTCTTTATTCTATCGAGTTTTCATTCTCCCATAATTCTTTTGTGCTATGAGCTTATTATACACTCCTGGAGATGAAACTTAGTGGAGGATCACAACTAAAGCGTTTTTGATGGCGACAAAAATAAATGTTCTTATATGGATAAATTTTGTAGGCCAAAACATTGAGATGGGGTGGTTCAATTCTCGATGAGGTGAAATTTTGCTTGATATCAGCTGAAAAACACAAAATCTGCTTCAAAGAAGTTTGGTTCCTCGAAACAACTCATTGGCAATATCAATTGGTCATTTCAAAAAGGAATTAGCTACATTAACCAAAATTTCGGGTGTCCGATTTAATCCAAAAATTCTTTTTGGGAGGTAACTTATTCTTTATTCTATCGAGTTATCATTTTCCCATAATTCTTTTGTGCTATAAGCTAATTGTATACTCCTGGAGATGAACCTGAGTGGAGGATCACAAGTAAAGCGTTTTTGATGGTGACAAAAATAAATGTTCTTATATGGATAAATTTTGTAGGCCAAAACATTGAGATGGGGTGGTTCAATTCTCGATGAGGTGAAACTTTGCTTGATATCAGCTGAAAAACACAAAATGTGCTTCAAAGAAGTTTGGTTCCTCGAAACAACTCATTGGCAATATCAATTGGTCATTTCAAAAAGGAATTAGCTGCATTAACTAAAATTTCGGGTGTCCGATTTACCTCAAAAATTCTTTTCGGGAGGTAACTTATTCTTAATTCTATCGAGTTTTCATTTTCCCATAATTCTTTTGTGCTATGAGCTTATTATACACTCCTGGAGATGAAACTTAGTGGATGATCACAAGTAAAGCGTTTTTGATGGTGACAAAAATAAATGTTTATATATGGATAAATTTTGTAGGCCAAAACATTGAGATGGGGTGGTTCAATTCTCGATGAGGTGAAATTTTGCTTGATATCAGCTGAATAACACAAAATCTGCTTCAAAGAAGTTTGGTTCCTCGAAACAACTCATTGGCAATATCAATTGGTCATTTCAAAAAGGAATTAGCTACATTAACCAAAATTTCGGGTGTCCGATTTACCCAAAAAATTCTTTTTGGGAGGTAACTTATTCTTTATTCTATCGAGTTTTCATTTTCCCATAATTCTTTTGTGCTATGAGCTAATTGTACACTCCAGGAGATGAACATGAGTGGAGGATCACATGTAAAGCGTTTTTGATGGTGACAAAGATAAATGTTCTTATATGGATAAATTTTGTAGGCCAAAACATTGAGATGGGGTGGTTCATTTCTCGATGAGGTGAAACTTTGCTTGATATCAGCTGAAAAACACAAAATGTGCTTCAAAGAAGTTTTTTCCTGGAAAAAACTCATTGGCAATATCAATTGGTCATTTCAAAAAGGAATTAGCTACATTAACCAAAATTTCGGGTGTCCGATTTACCTCAAAAATTCTTTTCGGGAGGTAACTTATTCTTTATTCTATCGAGTTTTCATTCTCCCATAATTCTTTTGTGTTATGAGCTTATTATACACTCCTGGAGATGAAACTTAGTGGAGGATCACAAGTAAAGCGTTTTTGATGGCGACAAAAATAAATGTTCTTATATGGATAAATTTTGTAGGCCAAAACATTGAGATGGGGTGGTTCAATTCTCGATGAGGTGAAATTTTGCTTGATATCAGCTGAAAAAAACAAAATCTGCTTCAAAGAAGTTTGGTTCCTCGAAACAACTCATTGGCAATATCAATTGGTCATTTCAAAAAGGAATTAGCTGCATTAACCAAAATTTCGGGTGTTCGATTTACCCCAAAAATTCTTTTTGGGAGGTAACTTATTCTTTATTCTATCGAGTTTTCATTTTCCCATAATTCTTTTGTGCTATGAGCTAATTGTACACTCTAGGAGATGAACCTGAGTGGAGGATCACAAGTAAAGCGTTTTCGATGGTGACAAAAATAAATGTTCTTATATGGATAAGTTTTTGTAGGCCAAAACATTGAGATGGGGTGGTTCAATTCTCGATGAAGTGAAACTTTGCTTGATATCAGCTGAAAAACACAAAATGTGCTTCAAAGAAGTTTGGTTCCTCGAAACAACTCATTGGCAATATCAATTGGTCATTTCAAAAAGGAATTAGCTACATTAACCAAAATTTCGGGTGTCCGATTTAACCCAAAAATTCTTTTTGGGAGGTAACTTATTCTTTATTCTATCGAGTTATCATTTTCCCATAATTCTTTTGTGCTATAAGCTAATTGTATACTCCTGGAGATGAACCTGAGTGGAGGATCACAAGTAAAGCGTTTTTGATGGTGACAAAAATAAATGTTCTTATATGGATAAATTTTGTAGGCCAAAACATTGAGATGGGGTGGTTCAATTCTCGATGAGGTGAAACTTTGCTTGATATCAGCTGAAAAACACAAAATGTGCTTCAAAGAAGTTTGGTTCCTCGAAACAACTCATTGGCAATATCAATTGGTCATTTCAAAAAGGAATTAGCTGCATTAACCAAAATTTCGGGTGTCCGACTTACCTCAAAAATTCTTTTCGTGAGGTAACTTATTCTTAATTCTATCGAGTTTTCATTTTCTCATAGTTCTTTTGTGCTATGAGCTTATTATACACTCCTGGAGATGAAACTTAGTGGATGATCACAAGTAAAGCGTTTTTGATGGTGACAAAAATAAATGTTTATATATGGATAAATTTTGTAGGCCAAAACATTGAGATGGGGTGGTTCAATTCTCGATGAGGTGAAATTTTGCTTGATATCAGCTGAATAACACAAAATCTGCTTCAAAGAAGTTTGGTTCCTCGAAACAACTCATTGGTAATATCAATTGGTCATTTCAAAAAGGAATTAGCTACATTAACCAAAATTTCGGGTGTCCGATTTACCCCAAAAATTCTTTTTGGGAGGTAACTTATTCTTTATTCTATCGAGTTTTCATTTTCCCATAATTCTTTTGTGCTATGAGCTAATTGTACACTCCAGGAGATGAACATGAGTGGAGGATCACATGTAAAGCGTTTTTGATGGTGACAAAAATAAAAATTTCTTATATGGATAAATTTTGTAGGCCAAAACATTGAGATGGGGTGGTTCAATTCTCGATGAGGTGAAACTTTGCTTGATATCAGCTGAAAAACACAAAATGTTCTTCAAAGAAGTTTGGTTCCTCGAAACAACTCATTGGCAATATCAATTGGTCATTTCAAAAAGGAATTAGCTACATTAACCAAAATTTCGGGTGTCCGATTTAACCCAAAAATTCTTTTTGGGAGGTAACTTATTCCTTATTCTATCGAGTTATCATTTTCCCGTAATTCTTTTGTGCTATGAGCTAATTGTATACTCCTGGAGATGAACCTGAGTGGAGGATCACAAGTAAAGCGTTTTTGATGGTGACAAAAATAAATGTTTATATATGGATAAATTTTGTAGGCCAAAACATTGAGATGGGGTGGTTCAATTCTCGATGAGGTGAAATTTTGCTTGATATCAGCTGAATAACACAAAATCTGCTTCAAAGAAGTTTGGTTCCTCGAAACAACTCATTGGTAATATCAATTGGTCATTTCAAAAAGGAATTAGCTACATTAACCAAAATTTCGGGTGTCCGATTTACCCCAAAAATTATTTTTGGGAGGTAACTTATTCTTTATTCTATCGAGTTTTCATTTTCCCATAATTCTTTTGTGCTATGAGCTAATTGTACACTCCAGGAGATGAACATGAGTGGAGGATCACATGTAAAGCGTTTTTGATGGTGACAAAAATAAAAATTTCTTATATGGATAAATTTTGTAGGCCAAAACATTGAGATGGGGTGGTTCAATTCTCGATGAGGTGAAACTTTGCTTGATATCAGCTGAAAAACACAAAATGTTCTTCAAAGAAGTTTGGTTCCTCGAAACAACTCATTGGCAATATCAATTGGTCATTTCAAAAAGGAATTAGCTACATTAACCAAAATTTCGGGTGTCCGATTTAACCCAAAAATTCTTTTTGGGAGGTAACTTATTCCTTATTCTATCGAGTTATCATTTTCCCGTAATTCTTTTGTGCTATGAGCTAATTGTATACTCTTGGAGATGAACCTGAGTGGAGGATTACAAGTAAAGTGTTTTTGATGGTGACAAAAATAAATGTTCTTATATGGATAAATTTTGTAGGCCAAAACATTGAGATGGGGTGGTTCATTTCTCGATGAGGTGAAACTTTACTTGATATCAGCTGAAAAACACAAAATGTGCTTCAAAGAAGTTTGTTTCCTGGAAAAAACTCATTGGCAATATCAATTGGTCATTTCAAAAAGGAATTAGCTACATTAACCAAAATTTCGGGTGTCCGATTTACCCCAAAAATTCTTTTTGGGAGGTCACTTGTTCTTTATTCTATCGAGTTTTCATTTTCCCATGATTCTTTTGTGCTATGAGCTAATTGTAAACTCCTGGAGATGAACCTGAGTGGAGGATCACAAGTAAAGCGTTTTCGATGGTGACAAAAATAAATGTTCTTATATGGATAAGTTTTTGTAGGCCAAAACATTGAGATGGGGTGGTTCAATTCTCGATGAAGTGAAACTTTGCTTGATATCAGCTGAAAAACACAAAATGTGCTTCAAAGAAGTTGGTTCCTCGAAACAAATCATTGGCAATTGCAATTGGTCTTTTCAAAAAAAAAATTAGCTACATTAACCAAAATTTTGGGTGTCCGATTTACCCCAATTTTTTTTTGGAAGAACACTGAAACCATTTTCTATCGAATTTTCCTTGTCCCATACTTTTTTGTGCCATACGCTAACTTTACACCAGTGCACATGAAATTCAAACGCGATCCAAAGATAAAACGTTTTATATGGTGCCAGATATTATTAATATGAGAAAGAGTAACATCGAAAGACAACTTAGTGATTTAATGCTTTCAGTTCGTTATAATGTGAGTTTTTGCTTGTTATCAGTTCCAGATAGGTCTGTTTTGCACCAAAATTTTGAATGGCAAGATAACATTTCTTCTTATGGAAGAAATTAGCTCTTATACGGAAAAAATTGAAGCAAAACTGTTCTATGAAATTCTATGACTACAACTTTTTTCTTGTTGATTGCTAGTTGCGATCTCACTTGATGCGACGGCTTTTCACTGAACAACTCAAGGCATGCGAGGTGCTTTTTAACTTGAAAAAATGTTTTTCACTTTTCTCCAAATTTTTTTCTTTTTCTATGAAGTTCTATGGCTACAACTTTTCCATAATTCTCTGTTCGCTTAAGACTCTATTTTTCAATTTTTTTTTCAAGTTAGTTTTTTGAAACATACTTTTTTCCTCCTTTTCATGATATAAAAAAACTTTGCATAAAAATTTAATTCCATAGAACTCCCTTTTATGAAAGTTCTATGACTAAAACTTTTCATAGACGCCATAATATGAAGTTGTAATTTTATAACTTTTTGAATTATGGGGTCAACTAATTTACAAACTGCTACTGCACAACAACTGCACTTTTTGAAAGACTTATTTTATTAGGTCAGAGCCTATTCATTTAATGAGGTTGTTTTATTTGTATTTGGTTTGCCTAATGCTCATTCTAAAGTATCCTGTTTTATACGAAACTCCCACTAAATAGTGATGTTCGTGTCCATTACGCACGATGCGCCCCTTATCGGCGAACTTTGAATAGAGCTACTGAAGTTCACTTATCAGTGAATCTGAAATACTGTATGGATGAGCGCGTTAGAAGAACCCTAACTAAATGAGGTTCTTTTTTTGTCTGGAACTGTATCCCTTAACAAAATAGGGGAAGATAGCCTCACGTGCCTACAAACCTTATTCTAGCAAGCGCATACCTAGTTTTTCATTAACTCATTATTGTTCTTGTGGCTTCTGCCTTGAATTTCAAACTAGCCGGGAGGAACTATTCTTTCAATTAAGTCAAAGCCGGAAATAAATTTTATATATATATATATATATATATATATATATCCAAATTCGAGAAGCAACTCAATCAATTTCCAAAATGTTTTTATTTTCGAGCCATTTTGAGGAAAATGTTGCAACGAGATAAATGGCTGAACATTTGCGCAATTACACGATTTGTAATTGTTAAAAACCAGAAGTTCATACTATAAATATTGTAAAAGAAAGAAGGTCAAAGATTGAGTGAATTCTTGTGACAAATTGAAGCAGTGCTGAAAAAGCCTAAACAAAAACGGTATAAGCTGCGGAGCAGAAAATAAAAGAAATGGGTTCCTGTACAAAAAGAAAGAACAAATTCGCATTCGATAATAAACTACAGAAAAGCTTTTTGTTCCGACCCCCACTTTAGTGGGGAGGGAGGAACTATATACTCAACTGGGTTTTTTTTGTTCAGTCAATTTTGGCCGACCGATATATTCATCGTAGAGAATTGTGAGTGGTATCATTAAAAAGCCTGTCCAGCGTAGAATACGGAATAAAAAAGATTTTTTCGACTTTCGTGTCTTACAGGGAGTTATCGAGGTTTAAGATTTTGTGAACATTCGACTGTTTTTGTTCACATTTTCAGTAACTTTAGCTAAAATTTGGCAAAATTTCGCTAATATGATTCAAAATAAAGCAAAAATTTTTAACGGCAAAGTGTTGTTGTTACCGTTAGAGATAGAAGAGCGTTGCTGAATTGTTTGATTGATTTTTTTTGGCTAAAATTTTTGATAAAATTTTCAAAATTCAAACTTTCTTCATCAGAAATGGCACAAAATATGCTTTTTTGGTCCACTTTGTTAAAGTTTATCAGATTTAGTGACCTAGAATCTTTAACACAGACTCCCTTGTCTCACAAAGAGCGCTACTTTCAATTAGGCGCCCTATGAAAGTCTTCTGGAGTTAAAAATTTTTTGCAGATTTAACTCGATAATTATACGAAATGCATCCTTGTTTTCAATATTTGAAGAACTCCACTCAACAATTGGTCTAATTCGCAAATATTTGGAACACTTGGTCGCTTTACTGGGTGCGCGATAACGTCAGGGAGATGTTTGATATTATCATGGACTTTTAGAATCGGAGATTTTTTGATTTTTTTTTTGATGCTGCCTTTTTTCAAAATATTTTGCTTATGTTGTTTTAAGGTTAACTACTGACACAATTTTTTATTCACGGTTCCGTCAATGACAGCTCGAATTTACGTAAATTTGAGGCCTAATGTAGGTACAGTTTGTTTTTAGAGAACCAAAGGGTTTTATGGGTTTGAGGAAGAGCTTTACTAAAATTTAACTGAATTCTTGTTTTTTGCCTTCAATTGTTAACCTTTTAGCAGTCTGAATTTTAAGTTCAAAAGATCAAAGATCTAAATTTCCTCCTCAAGAGGTGCAAGTGAACCTTTTCTATTCATTCGGTTGTTACCTAATGTCTCTTATGTTACTGAATGTATTTGTTTTAAGAAAATTTCTGTGATTTTCTGAACTTGTCAGTTTTTTAAATTTTTTTACTCAACATTTTGCTTATTCTCAGTAAGTTCAGATCAACCTTTCCTCCTTATAAGATATAAACTAATTTTGTGGCCGAGGTTTTCTTGCTTTTGTTACAACGAGTTTTCATGCAAAATTTTCTGATTTTTGCGCATAATTGCCCATTTTTGCTGTTGTTTTTGTTTCTTTTGTAAATCGTCGCAGTATTTAACAATCTACCTGAAAAGAATTTTATAACGTTTGAAGTTGAATATAATTTTTGTTTTCATAACACATGGTTTGAAGGGCTGCGACACCGTTCTCTTGCAAAAATTGGTAGAGTTTTTTATTTTTGCCCATTATTTGTTGTTAATTTTTGTTGTCATATGCAAAATATTGTGTAATCAAAGGTCTCAGTGATCAACTCTAGATTAGCAAGTGAACTTAAATAACCGATATCAGTAAACAACTAATGGTTGTTTTGACTTTCGAACCAAATTTCTAAAAAGAAAAATTAATAGTATTCTTCAGCTTATCCCTTATTGTTCTGGTTTGCGTTTTTTTTTCTATTTTACAACGTTGTATCATTATCGTGAATTGGCCTCAAAATTTAGAGCTCTTTTTATTGTTTTGGTTGAATCAAACAATATTTTTTTGTTGTTTTAAAATGATGTCTTCCGGGCTTAGATAATTTGTTTCAGAAGAATTTTGTGAAGTTTAGATACTTTTCAGTTTTTATGGTTCTTTTTGTTGTCATTTTGTGATAGTCGTTTCAGAAAAAATGTAATGACAAACAAAGGAGACGCAAGTGAAGATTTTCGCGGATAATATCTTATGGTTATTTTCGCGGTTAATATCCTATTAAGCGCGAAGATTTTCGCGGTTAATATCTTATGGTTAATCGCGGTTAAATTTAATTGCTTCAAAACTGTGGTTTTGTAAAGTTGTTTGTGAAACCTATTAGTATTAAAATTAGTGAAACAGCTTGTATTTATTGTTATTTTTTAGTCCTATGATTTAGTATCATTAATAAATGTCGCAATTAGTTTTCCAAGTAGATGCAAGACAAATTTTCTACTCTTTTACTGGAAAGCTTTTGTTGGCTATGAATTTCGAAAATATTTGTTTTTATTTAAAAAAGAGATAGACTTTTGTGATCTGCCAGTTTTATTTCTGTTAAATTGTAGCTAATCATCTCTATATACAATTCACATCATTTATCTTTTTGAAATACATTTTGCTATTTATAGTTGTTTTATTTTCCTCAAATGGTTCTTCTTCTTAGATAAACTAGTTTTAATAAAACCAATTTTCATAAAACCCATTTCCGCGAATTTTGCAAATTTGCCCCCTTTTTGTAGGTTTTTGTTTTCTTTTCACAGTATCACAAAATTGGGCGTCATTTGACTTACAAAGGTTGTCACCTGCAAAAAATGCAAACGAAGATTTTTATTGTTTTTAGTGATCAGCTTTATATTTAATTGATTGGGGGGACATCGTTTTCGTGCATAATTTTTCGTGCAAATTTTTCGTTTTTGCCTGTATTTGTCGCTCTTGTGGTAGTGGTATGACATATCCTGGATAATGAAAGGCCTCAGTCGCTCTCTTTTGAGGTATGAAAGACTCTCTCATTGAGTTCATTCGATGCGTAAGGTTTCTAATCAGTTCGAATTTAATTCTTTTTTAAAAAAAGCAATGTTTTAATAAACTTTTGCCGCTTTTGCTCATTTCTAGCCGACTCTCGGCCAAGTCACATTGAGGAAAAATTCCATATTTTGTTCCAAAAAGTACCGGTTGATCTTCTTAGTAAAATTTTTATCTGATGCCATTTTGATTTGGTTATTAGGGGTTTTCTAAAAATGGACAAGGAGTTTTGGTCGTAATTAATATTTGTAACTATTTGATTTTGATTGCCGTCTTTTCTGGTAGTCATATTATGGTAGCCACAGGTCTCATAGTCCCTCTAGAGTAGATTGTTTTATTCCTTTAGTAGTTTGTTGAACTATTTTTTGATATGTTTATTTTTTTTATCCATTCCTATTTGGTAGACAATTAAGTGAAAAAAGTAGATGAGCGGGCTCGGAGCTTAATGTGCGAACGCACATTACCGAGCCTCCTTTTATTTTCCTAAAAAGTTCCTAAAAAGAATTGAATTGAGTTGAACTACGTTAAGTCACCCTTATCTAAATGCATGGACTCTTGACAACATCGTGTTTGTACAAAAGGGAATTATCAACAGAACAACAGTTGTCAGTTGTCGTATGTCCTCAATGAAGTATCTGCCACATAACGCGTGCTGCTTCGCACATACAACTCCTCATGTAAAGCGTTTAGTCAAAGCAATAATTGCTCGGCTTGTCAGTTATTGTTGTCTAATTTAAAAAAATTGGCGGCTTAAAATTTTTCAGTTGCTACACATAGTTTTGCTACACTTCAGATCTCGGTGGTTGATCTTCAAAGCCTATGAGCAGTCGAAGTCAAAAAATTCATTGAGTCAGCTACGTGGAAATTCTATAAACAGCTTAACCTATCTATCTGGGAATTCTATGCAACCTATTTAACTTTCCAATTTGTTCCTTCTGAAGACCATTTTCGATTGAGATATTACACCGAGAGGTGTTTTTGTATTCGTTTTCCGTACTTTTGCATCAACCAAAAGGTATTTGACACTCATGTCCCTGAGAATCTCTCTGTCGGAGTCATTCTCTGTTAGATTCGTACTCCTCATCTGGTGAGATCAATCCAATATTTTGCAACCTGAAGCATACTTCCTTTTAGGTTTTAGGTCAAGGAGTTACGTTTTTGAGGGTATTTTTTGAATCAGTCACTAGTTTTCTTAAATTAAGCTCTTGGCAACCAGCAACACCTTGGAAGCAGCTATCCTAGCACAGTGGAACAAGGAGAGGCCCATGCCAGGAAAGACACCAAAACTTGATATCACATTCAAAAAAGTATTGCTAATAAAGTTGTTGTTCTTCTTGGATCTAATAAGACTCCATTTATAAGTGAAAAGAAATTAATTTCAAACCAGTCAACAGAAAAGAACTAAACAATATATTGATGATATACTAACTCAAAAGCTAGCTGCAGAAAGGTATATACCTTGTTGAGCATTGAAAGTTTTTAAGATGACCATTGGAACCCGTTTGTTGTTTGCTAATAAAGACTGGATAAACACAAACACATTCCCCGCATATGTAACTTCCTGCATAAAAAAGATGAATGTGTAACTCTTATCTGTCAAAAGAAGACAGCCTTAGTCCGGAAACTATGGGACACATTCGGTTACTCAAATATTAGCAAAAATTTTTGAAAGGTTTCTGCTGGTAAAAATGAAGGAACATTTTGATATGAATAAACAATCAAATGTATTTCCAAAGAAAGCTGTGTCATGATACAATAGTTGCTCTTACAAAGAACAGAAATCATTGCGTTGAAGTAAGAAAATTACGTTGAATATAGTCCTGACAAAATATATGAACTTAGCAAGAGCTTTCAACTCAATAACATTTGACATGTGTAAATGGAAAAATGGAAAATTTTATTTTGGATGTAATGCAATCTCTTTATTAAGTTCGTTTCAAATTGCAACAAAAACCTAACAGTTGAATCAAATTGGGCGATAACAACTCATTGAGTTCCACAAATAATTGTGATAGAACATCAAGATATTTTATGTAATTTTTTTCAGTGCAGAAATAGGGAGGATTTCCACCGTATTAGAATTTGCAGGTGATGCAGGAAATCTATGCCACGAAAAAATGAACCGTGAGTAGTATTTAAAACACTAGAGCCGAAAAAATGTTTGAGGAAACTGAACAATATGTGAAAACAAAGACACTAAATCTAAATTTAAAAACAAATTAATGATTTAAAAAAAAACAGTAAACAACCGTCAATTGCGTCGACTTCAAAAGTACTTTTTAAAACCAAGTCATCAACTCAGGTATTTAGGTTTTATTCTTCATAGAGCGTTGACCTACAAAAAATATCCTAATGAAGTTGTCAGTGAATTGGCACTGGCAGTCAGATCAAAATATTTGGCACGCCATCAAATATTTTTAAAGACTAGAGCAAATCAGTTTAGATCACTTGAATTGTCCTATTTAGATTTTAGTGGTATTTTCTGTCAAAATTTGCCATCTTTTTCAATCGAGGTAATAAACAAAAAAAATATATATGTCAAAGATCTTTGCTTTTTCTAACCATAAATGGCACTGCTCATATTTTTTTTGAAAACAAACATTTCCCTACAGAATTTCATTTAGCAGAAAATAAACAAACATATAGGGCGAAAAAAAGTTCAAATTAATTAGGAACAATGAGATTAATCTAAACAAGCGTACAAATGGTTTTTATCCCACAACAAAATGTAAATGAAATTAGTGTGACAATTCAATTTTTAAAAAAGTTTGTTTGGGAATGAAATAAACCTCCTATGTTCGAGTTCTAAGATAGGAAAAAACGAAGAAAAATGTCAGGAACAACTTAAAAGACGAGATGCAAAAAAGACAGGGACGAGTTCCAGTGGAAAAAATTGAAGGCTTTAAAAAATTTTTTATGCTAAATCACAAACATCCGAAGACAACGATTATTTTTGAATAATTTTGAAACATGTAACTCGTTCTTATTCTGACCTAATATTTGAGATTTTTAACGAAAAAGTTCAGCCGATTCTGAAAACGTAATTCATGAATCCTAAAGCTGAGTCAAATACGCTTAAACTATCTACTTACTTGCCTCGAGGACATGGAAAATCGAATTTTGTGATTGAAAGTGAATTTGTGTTTTCTTAGAGTGTTGGGCAATGATACGCGTCAAAATAATATTTGCGCAAACACTGATACTCTTTATGATATTCAAAGACAAGTGTTGTTGTGTTTGATTAGTAAGAAATTGAGCGAGTAAAGGATCTGAGAAGAGTTTAGACGTTTCAGCTTCTAATACCATCAATTTATAGCGATCAATTTGTACTGTTTTGCTTTTTTGTAGAGAGAGGCGTTTTTGATTTTTGAAACCATATCTCTGTGGTCACCTATAACCTATCTATGATGGCTAACCATTGGTCTTAAACTTCAGAAGTTCTAACAAATAAGAGCTCAGGTATGCATGCTATCTTGTTAACTTCACTACTCTAATTACGGATGGTAAATTCAGGACCACAAGTGAGCACTTGGAAGGTCTGCAAAAAAATCTAAATTACTATTGAGGCTCAATCCATGACCTAAAGAGTCTCTCCATAAATGTAGATACGAGTTTCAATATGCTATTGATTTTTTGACAGTTATCGCGAAAACTCTATGTCGAAAATCTTTTGGCACTTGGATGTCAGTGAACAGAAACGGCAGGTGTTTACGCACAAAATCAATTTGTTCATAAAAAGCTATTTCTGTAAACCCAAATTTGGAAAAATTTCGAACAATATTAGTGTTAATGGTAACGTTACAGCAGCATAGGTGGTATAGTTTTTGTTTGAGATCTGTTGAAATATACCAGGATAAACGGATGGCAACTAGACCTTGTTTTATTAATCGAGCAATAACTTGTACAGCTACTTCAAAAGAGCAATGAGTGGTATCAGTATCTGCAAGCCTTCTCAAAAGTCTTGTTTCAAAACTCAATTAAACAGCAGGTTAAGTAACAGAGAACAAAACAAACGCTAAATTAGATAACAAAACCGACTGCGTTGGGCAAATGGCTCTCAAATGACTGGCGAGCAGCTCAAAATGGAGAGCTCAAACGATTGACTTACAAATCATGTAATTATATCCCCTCAAAAGTGTTGGTGAAACGTGTATACGTGAGACTAATGGAGCTATAAGAGCACTGAACACAGACTTGATGCCATGAGCGGGTTTAACCAATTTATCTGTTTCGAGGACGAAAATTCCAATGGTCAGACGAAATATCGCCCAAGTTTAAAATCCCCAAGTTTCATGTTTTTCGTTCTTAAAAAGACAAACATGAAACACTCATTAAATAAGGAAACACACATCACGCAAAATTACGTGGTGAAGTGCCTGTTTCCGAGGAGAATTTTAGTCTAAAATCACGAACATCAGAAGAAACCGATTATTTTTGAATAATTTTGAAACATGTAACTCGTTCTTATTCTGACTTAATATTTGAGATTTTTAACGAAAAAGTTCAGCCGATTCTGAAAACCTAATTCACGATTCCTAAAGCTGAGTCAAATACGCTTAAACTATCTACTTGCTTGCCTCGAGGACTTTGAAAATCGAATTTTGTGATTGAAAGTGAATTTGTGTTTTCTTAGAGTGTTGGGCAATGATACGCGTCAAAATAATTTTTGCGCAAACACTGAAACTCTTTATGATATTCAAAGACAAGTGTTGTTGTGTTTGATTAGTAAGAAATTGAGCGAGTGAAGGATCTGAGAAGAGTTTAGACGTTTCAGCTTCTAATACCATCAATTTATAGCGATCAATTTGTACTGTTTTGCTTTTTTGTAGAGAGAGGCGTTTTTGATTTTTGAAAACATATCTGTGTGGTCACCTATAATCTATCTATGATGGCTAACCATTGGTCTTAAACTTCAGCAGTTCTAACAAATAAGAGCTCAGGTATGCATGCTATCTTGTTAACTTCACTACTCTAATTAGGGATGGTAAATTCAGGACCACAAGTGAGCACTTGGAAAGTCTGCAAGAAAATCTAAATTACTATTGAGGCTCAATCCATGACCTAAAGAGTCTCTCCATAAATGTAGATACGAGTTTCAATATGCTATTGATTTTTTGACAGTTATCGCGAAAACTCTATGTCGAAAATCTTTTGGCACTTGGATGTCAGTGAACAGAAACGGCAGGTGTTTACGCACAAAATCAATTTGTTCATAAAAAGCTATTTCTGTAAACCCAAATTTGGAAAAATTTCGAACAATATTAGTGTTAATGGTAACGTTACAGCAGCATAGGTGGTATAGTTTTTGTTTGAGATCTGTTGAAATATACCAGGATAAACGGATGGCAACTAGACCTTGTTTTATTAATCGAGCAATAACTTGTACAGCTACTTCAAAAGAGCAATGAGTGGTATCAGTATCTGCAAGCCTTCTCAAAAGTCTTGTTTCAAAACTCAATTAAACAGCAGGTTAAGTAACAGAGAACAAAACAAACGCTAAATTAGATAACAAAACCGACTGCGTTGGGCAAATGGCTCTCAAATGACTGGCGAGCAGCTCAAAATGGAGAGCTCAAACGATTGACTTACAAATCATGTAATTATATCCCCTCAAAAGTGTTGGTGAAACGTGTATACGTGAGACTAATGGAGCTATAAGAGCACTGAACACAGACTTGATGCCATGAGCGGGTTTAACCAATTTATCTGTTTCGAGGACGAAAATTCCAATGGTCAGACGAAATATCGCCCAAGTTTAAAATCCCCAAGTTTCATGTTTTTCGTTCTTAAAAAGACAAACATGAAACACTCATTAAATAAGGAAACACACATCACGCAAAATTACGTGGTGAAGTGCCTGTTTCCGAGGAGAATTTTAGTCAGCGTGATTTTCATTCCTTTTGATTCAAAATCAACTGACGCATTGTCATTAAGTTTAATAGGATCTAAAACAGAAACACTGAGGAGCCTACTTACAGAGGAAACCTAGATAAAAGTTGGCCGTAGCACGAGACTCACATAGAACTTTTTGTACTTCATTATGCCTCCAATATTTTAAGCAATTAAGCAAGTTCCTATTTTTCGAACAGAATCTTTATGATCGAACTGGACACAATTCAAAAAGGACTCAGCTTACTGCTGCTTACAGAAAGTTTGCAAAGTTATAACATAACAGAATAACGTCTGGCAAATTGCTCTCAAACGACCCCCGAGCGGTTGGCTTTGTCCGTAGCTAGCCACGGTTAGCGAAGCTAGCTTTAGCTTAAATGGGGCGTGAGGTGAAGGTAATAGACGATGACATCACGCCACATAACAGCATCTGAAGTGCGACATCAAAAAAGAGTTAAGAGAGAGAGAGAGAGAGAGAGAGAGAGAGAGAGAGAGAGAGAGAGAGAGAGAGAGAGAGAGAGAGGTAAAACGCGCACGAGAAAGAGAAGGAGAGAAACCCCAACCGACACACACACACACACAAAGAGAGAGAGAGAGAGAGAGAGAGAGAGAGAGAGAGAGCTAATATTTTCCATGATGATATGCGACTTTGCAACTTCTAGTTTTCTAGCCTTGTTAGTAATTAATTAATATAGAAAAACTGCCAAGTGCAATAATTAAGAGGAAAGTTTCCACATTTCGCAGCGCAAAAATGTTCGAAACCATATTTTGTCTCTCTCGATCTGTCATAAAACCATCTGCAAGACTTAAAAATTTTTGTTGGCCAATAATGATCATTAAACTCAGAAAAGGACAAATATGTTCAAAAATTTTAAAATCAATTGCAAATTTTTAAAAAAATCTTGCTAAAATTCGTGATTTTAATATCTTCAGAATCATTTCTTTATCTCAAGAGACTTTCCAGTATCACTATTCCGAGCCTTACAAAGTTTAACTGGCTCATAAAGATCCACAAACTTGGAACTTGATATTAAATTTTCAAAAATTTGAAAAAAAAATAAATTTTAGCAAAGAATTGCTAAAAATCGTGTCCTTAAAAAATTGATAACCACACCATTAGCTCGTGAAACTATGCCGATGCTTATTATCAAACCTTGTGCCGGAAAAATTGAAATTGAAAAGTATTCAAAAAACTTGAAAAAATTGCATAGATTCCAATACATCTAGAAACCATGCAGTAAACTGTTATCAGACCGTAGAGGAGCTTCCTTGGTTCTTGAGGTCGAGAAACCTAAAAAAATACTTTCAAAATTTTTTTTAAAAAATTGCTAAAATTTGTGATGTTAAACAGTTGAAAACTACTCCATGCCCGGTAAAAATTTTCAGTAACATATTATCTAAGCTTTAAGGAGGTTTTCTGGCCCAATGGGTCCCGAAAAACTTGAATAATGACAATAAATGTCAAAACAATTGATTAAAATTGCAAGTTTTTGCCACTAAAAATGGTAGACACTCGTAATGTAAAAAAGACAAAAACCATTCCTTTACCACTAGCAACTATGCAGTAACTAATTGTCAAACTGTAGAGGAAGCTCCGTGACACCTAGGGCTGAAAAAATTTTTAAAAAATGAAAAATTTTAAAAAGCTTGAAAAAATTGTGAATATTAGTATAAATTTGCGTGTTTTTAGATTACCAAAACATATAGCACTTGAAATTGGTCATAAAAAGTACTTATGTCTTGCACAAGACCTTTATCAACTTCAACCAGCCGCAATTTTAGGTTGGTCCAAAAACAATTCAAAAAATGACGCAAAAAACACGAAGAATTGCAACATTTTGGTCTCAAAAACTCCTAAAAAAGACCTTTTACCCTTAAACTACGGCCCTCCCCGTAGCTTCACCACACAGCAATTGAAGGACTACCAAAAGCCGCGAAGAGCCTCTAATGAAACTTAAAGCCGCCTGGGCGCTACCTGTTGATCCCGTTGTTAAGGAAGAAAAGTCAAATGGGTCAGATGAAAAGTCGGTCAAGCGAAAAATTGCATGAAAAAGACCAAAAGTACCAATATAATTGCTACAAATTTTCAAACTTAATCAAGATTTCACTATAAGCAATGTTGTCATTTTTTCTCATTTTAGAACCATTCAACTGCTTAAAATTTTACTGACTGCAATTAACTCTAGGCATGCAGTTTGTCATGTGAAATTGCTGTTTGTGCATTCACTTTTGTCAGTGACCATAAATTGCTGCTAATATCATTGAGAGCAATTAAGTATTAGAATCTTTAATTTGTAATCCAACCCATCCGCTTTTTAGTGTGAAACATCGGAAATTTGAGAAAAATCAACAGTCCTGGCAAGGACTAAATAAATTATTTCTTTATTTAATGTTTTTGGGCCAAACTTTTTTCATGCCAAGAATTCAATGCCGCCTTTAGGCAATAATGCGAAAATAAACTGGTTTGTTAAAAAACTTTGCCGTTTGACAACTACTTCCGGCAATATTTTCTTCTCATCCACAGTATTGATTAAACTGTAATTCTTTTAGGAATATAAAAACTGAGAAATTTTTCAGCCATAAAAAAGCCAGACACAATTTTTTTAGAAATTCCATTTTCTATTACCTGAAATATATGGAAGATATGCCTAGATTTTCAAAAATGAAATTTTTCTATTAGCAGAAATAGATGGCAGATGTTCTTCTTTTAAACAGATCCCAATTCATGCACCAAAAATTAGCGTCTACAATTGAACAATTTATGGATAGAACTAAATAATAATTCAATTGCTACACAATATGGCTAAAATTGGGGAAACCTTAGCTGTAAGCATGGGAGAAACTTGAAATAAAACTCTACATGACGTTATGCCTCGGAATTTTGTTCAGTTTTGCAGAATAGATCATGATAAAGTGGTAGTAGGAGACAAGTAGCAAAACAATCAGCTTCAGAAACGAAACCACATTGTTACCAAGCACAAAAATCCTGGCATGGAAGCAGTGATAATAAATTGGCTGATTAGCGTAGTAAAAGACTTTTTGCAGAAAAAATTTAAAGTTTTTCTACAAAACTTTATGATTTTTGACGTTCATAAAAATGATTTGTACTGAGAATTGACTTTGGATTTTTTTGCCAACATTGTTTGACGACAATTGTTGAACAATAAGCATAAGAAAATTTTTTAGAAAATGTATTGAAAAAATTTTGAGTAATTTAATTTGGAGAGTAATTTAATTTGCTTTAGTAATTTATTTTGGACTTGTGTATTTTTCTCTTCTATTGGAGACATTCAAGAACAAATTTGCTCTTAAAACTGAGTTCATTAGCATTTAATTGCCATTTTTCTCTGAAGTGTTATCCTACAGCTGTTCATTCCCCTTTCAAGACAAACGGCAAAACAATAACTTGAAAGTTTTCAAAAATTTCTTGAAGACAACATTTTTTTTACCAGAGGCATTGTTTTGCTGAAAACGTACTCAAATATTAATGATTCAAACGGGGCAATTTTACTATTGACGTGTTAACGATGATTATATCCTTATAAATAAACCGAAGGATATCAAGACTTTTTCTATCATTTTTGTCTAAGGAATGTTTGTCTGAAATTGTTGCAATACAAGCCTTACTCAAACCTAAAAGGAGGCATATATTAACAAAGGATGAAAACGGTCGAGTATAAATAACTGAATAAATGACTAAAAAAACAACCAAAGTAGCATGCATGTACTTGCATATGCAATTAGTAAATCAAGTTAACCACAGAACAGCGGTCACGTTGAGCAAACAATTGCAAAGAGTATGGTACAACTCGTGACCAACCATGTAACCAAAAATGCTCTCTACAAAAAAAAGCACGCTACTTGTCGCTGATAGGAATTTAGTTCACTTAGGTCCAGTTTTATATCTATGACTCACGAGCGCAACAGTTGATTCTTTTGTGAGAGAATTGTAGTTATTTAAAGAGTTTTTGTGCAAGAACATTGTTAAGTAGTTGTAGCGAAGGAAACTGCAGAGTTGATTGAAATTGTTGTTTGAAATAATTTTTAGTTTTTAGCCAGAAGCAGAACTACCAGGTGGCAGAAGTTGTTAAGGTTATTTTGCTTAGAAATTCATTTGGCTGATTTTTTGATACTGATAGATAGATAAGTCGAATTGATTTGGTTTAAGTGCGAATCCATAGTTGGTATTAAAAAATTTGCTAGGATTACAATAATTGATGAAATCAACTCTCGGGTCTCAAGTTCTCAAAAAGTCGAGAGAGCAACCATCATGGGGACAAAGAGTACACTCACAAAAACAAGAGGACCCGCCAAACAAGTCTTTCAAAACTTTTGATAGAGTTTTGGGTGCCAGCCAGTCCCTATCTAAAAGCCTTTAAACGGCATAAATACCTTAAAAAATATCAAATGCCAAGTTCCAAAATACCCAATGTGCCAAAACAAACCCAATATTGTACATTGTTATATTTATCAGAGATTTTATTTAGCATAATAATGCTTATGTGAGATAATTTTTCGAAAAATATCTTACTGTTTTAAATGTTAGACTAGCTCATTATACCATGCCTTACGATTATTGTTTAATGCATCAGAAAAATACCAATCGGTCAAAGTTGAGTGAACAAAAACCCAGCTGGCATAAATTCCTTATCCCCATTACATGTTACTCCAAAAATTTTGCCACTTTGTATCTCTGCATCAGTTCATATGAGTCTGGGGTCTCGCTTTCCTCTCCGTGAGCTTCCATATCAGTAGCCGCAGCACTTGGACCAGGTGCATCTGAGCCATAGTCTGGATTAGTGGGCGGTGCTTCTGGTTTTTGTTCGTTTCCCAGGAAACTTTTTGCAGACTTCCTCTCATACTCTGCCTCCCTTCTCTTCAGATCTTTGTTTAAATAATACATGTCTTTAGCATGACGTTTCAGAAAGTGGTAATAAGGGTGCTTCATTTTGCGTTTTCTCATTTCCTCGTAGCTCTCTTCGCCCTCTTTGACTTCATTAGAGTTACTTTGAGTGTTTTTGTTGACACAACACCACGCTATTAAAACAATAGAGACAATGAATAAAAGCATCGATCCAATAGCAGATACTGTAATGATTTCAGCGGTTGAGTCCATTCGGAGTAGACAAAGATATGAAAGGCTGAAATTGGGAATTTACCGATAGAAATTATATATTTTGCAGTTATTTAACTTTACTCTGTAATTGATTCAATGCAATGCAGTGAAGTAAATGAGCACAATCGTGTTAACTTCATTCAAAAATGAACCAACATGGGCGACAAATGTTCAAGCAAAACTCAAGCTGAATAAATGAATAATTTTGATATCAGTTGTGAATACAATTAAATTTGAAAATTTATCACGTGAAAGCAAGCTAGGTGGTATTGTATAGTTAGTGTTATAAATTTGCATTGCAAGCGAACGTTGGAAAAAACCTGCCTGCGACGTGCAAATGATCATCAAAATGTTGATGTCCACATGTTTCAAATTTGAATGTTGACATCAGAAACGTTCCATAGAGATTGCCTCTACTTGGGTGAGCGTGGGTTTTTCGAGAAGTCAAAAACGTTATATATGGCACGGAAAAGCCTTTAGTAGACATGCCTAAATTTATGTTAAGTATTGTACAGCAATTTTGCAGTGATTTGTAATACTCGACTTGTTTGGTAAAGATTATGTCCGGGACGGTCTGGACATAGACACTTTCCGTCTGGGACAGTCTAAACATATCGACTTTCGGTCTGGCACCTCAACCTTGGAAGCTCTTCGAACCGTTACCTAATTCAGTCGAAACTGTGCAATGGTTTGCCGGATATGAAGAAATTGCATTTAAAACATCCAAAACAGTCTCTCTCAGTTGCCCCTTTGGGAAAGTTTGACCATGCGAAATAAATTTTCACTTAATATCATAATTTTTGTTCTGCAGTAAAATCAACGATGTGACCTTTTTCAGAAGAGTTCCAAAGTTTCTGGTCTTTCGGATCAAACTCATAAAATCGTAATAGTTATAAAAATACACATCATTTGACTAGCAACATTGATATAAATAGTAAAAATTAAAATAATCTAGGCGATGTAGAAGATTAAAAACCTTCACAGAAAACATCATATGACAGGACTCACTTTTCCCATAAAAACAAGAAGAGGCCATTTAGTTTTGTGAGACAAATTGAGGAATTTTTAGTTATCCCTTATTGTAACAACAAAATAAAGTGACCACAAAAGTTTAGGACATTTGACATAGAACCATTTTCCAGGTTTACATACTCAATGTACATATTCAACAGAAAGAATAGTCATAAACTTTCAGTTTTCGCTAAAACAGGTTAATGGATTGAATCTAAACCTGAGCAGTTTTTCTAGTTTTTTTGTTGCAAAACGATGCGTCACGTCCACGCTTGATATTTACGATTGTATCTGAGGCTCAATTACAATCATCAGACGCAATCGAAGAAACTGTAGAAAGGGAAAATGCAACTTGAAAAAAATAGTATTTACGTATAGTATTTAAAAAAATAGTATGTACATATTTAAAAAGTATAGTAAAAAGTTATTACGCTGATGGTTTATAATTTTAAACGGTGGCAAATTATGATATCTTCAAATGAATTAATAGTCTAATAATGTCTGTTTTGACTTTAGGGTAGAGCAAAGTATACATCAGTCAACATTGACAGTGTAGTTCATTGACAAGATTCTATTTCGAACTCCCTTCTCTTGGGAGGAGGTAACCAATCTAGAAACTTACATAATTTGATTTGGCTCTCCTTTTAGCGCTAGTCTAATTTGAAGAGAAAGCATCGTCTTTCCCATTGTGTGAAGTGGACATTGCATAGATCCAGCCTCTATTTGGATGAGCATCGTTTCTTGAAAAGTCAGAAGAGATATTTATGACAGGAATACAATCGATTTGTAAATTATGGCTAGTTGTTTAAGTATTTTTTTTTCGGAAACTGAAATAAACTTATGCAAAAATTGGCCTGCCATTGGCGCATATGCAGCTGCTTAATTGGCGTGATTTCAATTCTGAGCACTATTTTGGACAGAATTTGGTTGTGACAAGAATTTACTGCATTATCGAAAGCAGAACTTGGTTTGACATTAACTATGAACGAAAAAATTCACCAGACGGCAATTTGATTTCATCAATGGAACTTTTTTTCAACTTCTGGTCATACAGAAACCGTTGGACAAGCTGGAGACATTGAAGCTGCTTGTGTCCAGTCGTGCAATTCCACTGTACTTCACGCAATCCAAAAACTTTGCATTTTCATCTAACTTATGGTTGACAATTTAAGAGTAGATTTTCTGTAGAGGCCTTCAAGTACTGGGCACTCTGTGGAATACTCATCGCTAAAATTATAAATCAAAAATCGTTGGGTTATGGGTTTTTGCAATCGGAATAAAAGGCGTTTTTAACTAAGTAGAAAAAACAGAGAATTACCAAAATGATATATTAGAGTAGAATTTAGAGATTTACAGGAGAGATATCATTATTAGATCAAGATGGTGATTCGATTTTGGGGATGAAAAAAGGCTCAAAATTCAGCTTTATTAGAAAGCTGTATTATCAGTGCAAGAAAGTCAAGATACAAAACTAATCTTAGCACCATTATTTACAGTGGGGGTCGCAAGGGTTACCCAATATGGTTTGCTTCTGCAAATTTCCAAGAAATCAGTCGCAGGGGTAACATAGATGGTACGCATTTACACTTTTCTGAGAATTCGTTCTCATTTCCGGTGGTATCATAGTCATTCACTACATGGTGGGAAGATTTACATCAAATAATCTCACTCTAAGAATAGTTATCTAGATTCACCAATTTGAACCGAATATTGATTCTAGGCACCATTTCTCAACGATTCATTTATATAATATTTGTGATTAAAATCAATTTGCTCCTGTTTTTGTAATCTGGTAAGTTAAACTTTCTTCCTAATAATTCTCACAAAGTTCATGGCTATAGTTTGGTAGATATTCAACCACCCCCACTCAGACTTGAGCTGATTGCAAACAGTCTATTCCCGTCAAAACAGTTCTGAATGTTTCCACCTTCCAAACGGGTAAAGATTTCGTGAAGATGTTCGCTGCCATTTTTTCAATAGGAACGTAATGAATTGAAATAGTACCATACTCCGTCTTGTCCCGAATGAAGTAAAATTTTGTTTCAATGTGTTTGTTCCTCTTGTGCATGACTCTGTTTTGGCACATTCATTTTGATACAAATCTGGTAGTCCTCTCCAATTGCTATTGGATGTTTCTGTTGGATGCCGAAATCCTGCAGAAGATTTTTCAGATACAATGCTTCTTGACCTGCTGCAGCCATGCCCTGATAATCTGCTTCTGATGAAGAAAGGCAACTTTGGACTGCTTCTTGACACCCCATCTGAGTGCTGCGCCACATCCGTTGAGCTTGGAGTAATAGCCCGTCGTTGATTTTTTGTCCTTCACAACAACAGACCAGTCTGCATCACTTTCCCCCACTAAATCATAATAAGCTTCTTTTGTGTAAGTAAGCTTTAAACCTTTTGAACCTTGAAGATATCATATAAGTCATTTTCAGCACAGCCAGTGTTGATTGGTGGGGGCATTCATGTGTCTGGACAGAATGTTGACTTTGAACATGATGTCTGGCCTCGTCTGTTTCGCTAGATACAGAAGTGATCCAACCAAGCTTCTGTAGATCCTCTGGTCCGCTTCTTCGTTTTACTTTTGTGCGGTCTGAAGTTTCAAATTCAAATCAGCTGAAGTTCGTGATGGTTTGCATAGATTCTTTTGAAACCGCTCAAGCATTGTTTTTATGTAGCGTTCTTGGTCAAATGTGACTTTGCCCTCTTTTCAACTGTTTCCTAAACCCAGAAACCACTGTAAACTCCCTCTGTCTTCCATGTGAAATGTTGCCTCAAAAGCCTTCTTGACATCGGAGATCACTGTCATGTTTCTCGATGCTGCTATTATGTCGTCAACCCAGACCAAGATGAACGTGTGGAACTCTTTCTCTGCTCTCCCGAACAAGCAATGATCGTTGTGCTTTTAGTGAACCCCTGTCTCAGTAGGAAGTTTGCCAGTTCCTAATACCAGTTGTTAGCTTCCTGTTTCAAACAAACAATTGGTTTATTCAGTCAGCATACAAACTTCTCTCCATCTGATCCGTGTTTTACAAACTCCTTAGGCTAATCCAGATACACTTCGTCCCCTCTATTGGTGAGTACAGTAAAGCAATATTGACATCAAACTGGTGCATCACATGGCCCTGCTTCGCAGATAGTTGATGTAGAATCCTGAATGTCTCTGGCTTACAGGTAGGCGCAAAAGTCTCAATGTAGTCCAGTCCTTTCACTTGTTTGAAGCATTTTTCCGCATAGCGTGCTTTGAATTTGTTGACTTGACCACTGGGTCCCAATTTCACTTCGTAGACCCATTTGCCCGGTATGACTTCCCTGTCCGTGGGTGGTCTCATTAGGTTCCAAATCTCGTTGTCTTGGAGTGTCTTGACCTCGTCCTTCTTTGCCCGGTGCCACTGGTCCCAATCGTCACCTTGCTTGGCTTCGCAGACTGTTTTAAGTTCCACATAGTCACCCTCAGGCACAAAAAGATGGATCCTGATTTCTCCAAAAAAATCCGGACCGTTCTCTGCTCGTATCCTCCTCTGCCCTGTCCGCCTGCTCAAGTGCCTCTTCAAGGAAGCCAACTGTCGTTGACTGTGAGAAATCCTCTGTGTCACTGTCTTCCAGTGACTCCAAGTCTCTGAGACTCCATCTTGTTGCAGTAGATTCTTCATCTAGTGCTGCTTCCTCAACATCCGAGGCATCTCGTCTCAGTTTCGTTTCTCAATTGTTCACGCTCTCTATATCATTCCACTCCTCTTTTATTGCAGTAGATGTGCCCTGTTTCTCTTTGCTGCCATTGTCTTGATGACCATCATCTGGATGCCAGATCCCCAGTTGTGGTGGCCCTTCATCTAGTAGGTCGAGCGTCTCTGTGTTGTCAAGGATTGAGCCCACTTCGGATTCCTTGATGATCGCATTTCAAACTGCCATCACGTACACCAGGCATCCATTGTCTCCCTCAGTGTAACCCACAAATTTTCCTTCCAGTGCCTTGGGTTCAAAGTTGCTGACATCTCTGTCCCTCTTCCTCATGAAGACTGTGCAACCATAAATAGATAATTTACTAACTGAAAGCTTAAGTTTGATACCTCGCATCAGCTCAACCGGGCATTTTTCTTCTCCTCGTCTTGCAACCAAGTTCCTGATACTTGTTGCGTGGAGAATTGCTGCTCCCCAAATCATCTTGGGAAGACATGAGTCAATGAGGAAGCATCATGCCATCTGCAGCAAGGGCCTGTTGCACCTATCAGCTAACCCATTCTGTTGTGGCGTCTCCGGTATGGTCTTCTCCTGTAGAATGCCTGCATCTAAACAGTACATCTTGAACTACTCTGAGCGAAACTCCTTCGCATTGTCTTGCTCAGTTTCTTGGGCGTCCCGCACTGAGAATAAACATCTTCAGGCTAGCCAGTGCTTCACTCTTTGCCTTAACCAAGTCCACAAACGCAAACTTCGTGTACTGGTCTGCAAAAAATGCAGAACGGGAACCCTGACAGTGACTCTACTCTGAAAGGTCCTATCACGTTTGTGAACACCCTCTCCAGCTTCTCTTCTGTTTCGGTCTCTGCCACTGTTTGTACTGGAGTCTTTGTGATCTTCACCAATGCGCACACATTGCATACATTAATGAGTTCCCCCAATGTTTCTGGTGCATTCCTGACTTCATCCTCTTGATTCAAATGCCCCAATCTTCTGTTCCACTTCCTTGCACTGTAAAGCTTCACGCTGTTGGAATTCATCTTGAATTCTAGAACGCTGCAGGGCAATTAAAGCAAATTATTTTCTTGTGTTAGTTTTACCCGATTTACCTTCTGGAGTTTCATACAGCTATTTTTTTCTCGAAAGTGAAACTATGTCCCCGCTAAGTGCATCTTGACCCTGATAAGAGGTTTGAAGAATAGTCGGGCACAGACAAAACACCTTTGAGTTCGCACTGGAATTCCCCTTTGTTTGAGGCTTTGTTGATCATCACACAGCCTCTGCCCACCACTCTGGAAGCCTCTCCGTTGGGAATTCAGACCACTGGTTGAATGGGCACAGAGCCCAGGAACGCGTCGATGTTCGTCACTATGTTATCTGTACAACCACTGCCCATCAGCATGCCTGCTGTCTTCCACTGGGTGAGAGCTGCCCAGTGTTCTTTGTCTAGTGAAGCCAATGTTGAACCCATTGCCACTGTGTCGTGTTGGCCTCCCTCTCTTTGTCTCTTGCATGCCCTGTCTAGTTGGCCTTTTTCATCACACTTGCTGCATTGTGCTGTCTCCTTCCTCCTTCAGTCTTTGACAAGGTGTCCAGGCATCCGACACACAAAGCAGTTTCCTTTCTTGCGTCCCATTTTGAAGTCGCGCTTCACTACCGGTGCCACTGAACCACTTTGTCCTTTGTGCCTCTGTGCTGTGCACTGATTGAAGTTCTGCAGCCTTCTCCCTAACTCTGTGAAGTTCGTTGCCGGGTTAAAGCTTTCCTGTATAACAAAGCTTTCATACCTCATTGCAGACCACTGAGGACCCAGGCGTTGAAGAGGGTCTCTGAGATTGCTTCCCCTCCTTCTTGTAGCCTTGTGAGCAACTCCTGTCCTCTGATGAGGAAGCTATCCAGATCCTCGGAATCCTCGAGCTGCAGTTGAGCAAGCGCTGCTACCAAAGTCACCACTGTCGGCGTCTCCACATTCTGAAATCTCTCCTGCAAAAGCTTCCAAGCCTTTGCTTCATCTACGATGTCGTCATCTCCCACACAGTCTTGTCTCATCAGCATGAGGGTTGTTGCGTCTAGAGTTAGTGGCAGACGGCACCACACATTGTTCCGTTTCTCCTTGATGTCGGCAACTTCCTTCTCAAGTGCATCCTTCAGCACCATGTGGTTCTTCTTCTCATCGTTGCTCGCCCCATTGGCTAATGGTGCAGGCTCATTGGGCTGCTCCTCTGTCGCAAGTGATTTGTAGAGTCCCTTCGTCCTCATCATTGCCACAAATCTTGTACTCCAGATTGGAAAGTCCTCTGCCTTTCCCTTGCAGGTCAGCAGCTTCACTGTCTGTTGATCCATCGTAATTTGAGCAGGCAAAACAATTGTGAAAAAGAAAAGTTACTAAGCAGTAAAGGATTATGTTTTTCTACAACAAATTAGTTTTGTTTTAGAAATTAGTTTTATGACTTAGAAAATTGCTGGGCCCATAACCTGTTGGGTTATGGGTTTTCGCAAGCGGAATAAAAGGCGTTTTTAACTAGGTAGAAAAATTATTTTTCTCAAAATGAGAGAATAACAAAAAATGATAATTTACAGTAGAGATCTGATTATTAGATCAAGATGTTGATTTGATTTAAGGGATGAAAAATTCTCAAAAATCAGCTGTATTAGAAAGCTGTATTATTAGTGCAAGAAATTCAAGATACAAAACTAATCTTAGCACCATGATTTACAGTGGGAGTCGCTAGGGTTACCCAATATGGTTTGCTTCCGCAAATTTCCTTGAAATTAGTCGCAGGGGGTACCACAGATGGCATCCTTTTACACGTTTCTAAGAATTCTTTCTTATTCCCGGTGGCATCATAATCATTCAATACATGGTGGGAAGATTTTACATCACCAATTGGAACTAAATATTGCTTCTGAGCACCATTTCTTAACGATTCATTTATATAAACTTTGTGATTAAAATCCATTTGCTCCGGTTTTGGTAATCTGGTAGGTTAAACTTTCTTTCTAATAATTCTCACTAAGTTCATGGCTATAGTTTGGTCGATATTCTAACAAAAATCAATTGACGCTAAAAGAGAAACCCTTGATAGCTATGAATGCTTCCAAGATTTGCCGGAAATAATTGTTTAAATCATTTGATCTAATTTCTCTGGTTGACAATTGCCAAATAAATCATCACCTCAATTACTCGCCTCAATACTTTGTTCATTATTATGGAAAGAGTATAGAACTTTTGGTGCCTTCAAACTGTGTAAATGAACACAAATGCACGTTGAATGTCGTCGAATTAGGTCAACTATCCCAGTATTAGGGGCATTTTTGAATCCTTCTTTTCTAACATGAGGCGAACTATTGTTCATTTGCTATTGAAGCGTATGGACCTGCAAACAATAAATAAAATTCTGAGATAGTTCTCTATCAACACTTGGCATTTTGTTCACTTGTCAAAATTTCACATTTGTCTTTTACATAAGAAGTGTCCTCTTTCTGGTCCACCATTGATTAGGTTCTGTAATGTTTGATTGAGTAGCTCTTCTCAAAGATCATTAAAAATGTAATCTAAATAACGTCCCCTCTATTGGCTAAAACTGACAAAAACATTTAAAAGAAATTTTATAGAAAATTTTAATGACAAGTTCCCAAAAATTGTGACAATAAAATCTTTGTCGTTAGAAACTTTTACACTTAACCAAAGCCAAGCACTAAAAAATTTTTTCGCTCAAAGGGACAAAACACGCAAAAGCGACAGAAGTTTAATAAAAAAGAGAATTGCAAATTTAATCATGACGCCGCAAAGTTTTTGATAATGATGTTTTCAGAATCATTCCATTGTCTCCAGAAACCATGCAGTAACCCATTTTTGAACTCTAAGAATGTTTCATTGACCCCGAAAGATCAAACAAATCAGAGATGACATAAATCTTTTGAAAACAAATTGGAAAAAAAATCGCAAAAATTTCTATCATTTCGGGTGCTTCAATTTGTTCTACCAAATATGTATAGCTCGCAATTGAGACATAAAGAGCAACTATAGCCTGCACCACGGACCTTTTTGGACTTCCAAAAACTTTATTTTGATACCTATTCATGAAAAAGGTACAAAATGATAAAAACAACATGAACAATTGAAACACTTTGGACTCAAAATCTAATCTAAAACAACACAACCGCAACTCCCTGGATTTTATAAACCCACGATCAGCGCAATATAGCTCCACTCAGCTCACTGCTTTGCAGCTAGAATAAAAATTCAATTTATTGCAGTTAATTGACACGTGCTTGATACCACTTCTCAAAAACGGGGTTGTTGGCTTTGGCTCTCAGTTTGGCTCCTAAAAATTTGACAGATTTATTAAAAAAATTCAAAAACTTCAATTGCGTATGCTTAAAAACGCATCACCAAATTATTTGGTGCAAAAAACATAGCAAGAAGATGTCCAGAAATTAGCCGCTCTCGCTTCGATCTGCTGTTTCAAAAAGATAGTAAAAGACACAGACTAAAAAATTCTTTTTGATAAAAAATTGCTGAAATGTTGTTTTTTAATTTAAGAATCTGTTAAACTGATTGATGTTTCTATTACCTGCCCTAAAACGCCATTCAATTAGAGTAGAACGCACTCGCTTCATTTATCTCTCTGAAGTAATGGAAAGAAGAGTCAATTTCAGATTGAAGCACCCATTTTTGAGAGTGAAGTATGTCACAAGCAACCAAAATTTTAATTACTTGAATGAACACATGAACAGTTTGCTAAGAGCCAAAAAATGACGTCACGCACGCAATTAAGTTTGAATTCCATGTACGAATGATGAAAAGGCAAATTTGGAGAGATTGCGACGTCACATAGCCATAACAGAATCCTCATTGACAAAATAAGACAGAGAAAAGACCAATAATAGTCTCAGCTATCACTTTGCGGCTATTTAACCGACATAAATAAGATTTATGGTTTTGAATGGCCAATAATGAGCCTTGAAAAATAAAATTGTGATACCGATCTAATCAAAAACTTACAAAAAGTTGTACGAAAATGTGTGAAAGCGTCTTACGCAGCCCCAGCTACATATATTAAAGCTATTCCTTATATATTAAATGCAACTCTAAAATGAGAATCAGTTAACTTATTCTTAGGAAACAGTTTTGAATAAAACATCAAGAATCAATGAAATTTTCTGTTTTCAAAGTTTTACAAAGCAAAGTAAGAACCTACCTGACGAATATCCAGGAGACGCAATTCTTAGCAATCAAAATTAATCTAACAAACTCCCTTGCCGAACTCCTTGGCATTACTTAAAAAAATAATCAGTGATAAAAACGTCCCATTATCTCGCTGTAGGACAAGGAGAGCAAAAAACCTCGCCATTGATACTTTCATTTTACATAAATTTCTATAAATTGCAAGACATATTCCAACTACTATAATAAATTTGAAAAAATGTCAAGGTGGAATCAGTCATCAATTGAACATTTGGAACAAAATGGAAATGCAAACCTCTACTCTTCATCTTTCATTACACAGAAGTGACGTAAACGTACCTTAAAATCCCGCCAAAAGTATGTGCCTTTTTATTACAGACTAGTCTCAAAGTTATAACTCACTGGATCCCTTCAATCTACGCTTATTGAAGTTTAAAAATTTAAATCTGACAAGGAACACCTATCATTTCATTAAATTTTAATGTTCTATCAATTTCGCTTCAATCGCCACCCATCTTCCTTAATGCTTACAACCTCCTCACACACAAATTTTTTCTCACTAATTAGTCACGTTCATAACGATCAACATTATGGTTCAATGTTACATACGAGCAAATGATTGAGTCTCTTTGCAGGTAAATTAAGGTTGAACCAACAACTTCTTCCCTACCAAAAAGATCTGCTCTATCAGCTTTGTTAGCATTCACTAATTAATAAACAACTGGCACGATGCTATGGCAAATCAGATTGTCCCCATTTGGCTCCTAAAAACTTTGACAGACTTAAAGAAGTTGCAAAAAGTGTAATTGCGTGTGTTTAAAACAGCATTACCAAATTATTCGGCGCGAAAGACATAGCGGGCAGATGTACAGAAACTAGCCGCTATCGCTTCGATCTCTTGATTCAAAAAGATCTAAAAGAAACAGACTAAAAAACTTGTTGTGATAAAAAACTGAGATGTGTGTTTTGAGTGAGAATCTGGTAAACTTTTTGCTGTTTCTATTACCTGCCCTAAAACGCCATTCATTTAGAGTAGAACGCTCTCACTTGACTTATTTCGCTGAATTAATGGAAAGAAGTAATTTCAGATTGAGGAAGCCACTCTTGAGAGTGAGGTATGTCACAAGCAACCAAATATTTAATTACTTGAATGAACAAAAGAAGTCTGCTAAGAGCAAAAAAGACGTTACGCACGTAATTAAGTTCAAATTACATGAACGAATGATCAAAAGGCAAATTTGGAGTGATTGCGACGTCATATAGCCGTAACAGAAACCCCAATGACAAAATAAAAGACAAAGAGAAGGCCAATAATAGTCTCAGCTATCGCTTTGCGGATATTAAACCGACACAAATAAGATATATGGTTTGCAATGGCCATTAATGCTATTGTGATACCTACTTAATCAAAAACTTACAAAAAGTTATACAAAAATGTGCGAAAGTGTCTTACGCAGCCCCAGCTATATATTTTAAAGCTATTCCTGATACATTAAATGCAAAATTAGAAAATGGGAATCAGGTAACTTATTCTTAGGAAATGGTTTTGAATAAAACATCAAGAAACGTTGAAGTTTTTTTTCTCAAAGTTTCACAAAGCAAAGGAAGAACTTAACTGACGAATGTATTAGGACATTCGAATGTAACAGACGCAATTATTAGGAATCAAATTTAATCTTACAAACTCCCTTACTGAACTCCATGGCCTACTTAAAAAACTGATCACTGATAATAACGTCACATTATTTCGTTGTAGGACAATGAGAACAAAAACCCTCGCCAATGATTCTTTCATTTTACCTAAATTTCTATACATTGCAAGACATATTCCAACTACGAATTTAAATTTGAAAAATTGTCAAGCTGAAATCAGTCATCTATTGAACATTTTGAACGAAAAGGGAATCCAAGCCTCTAAGTTATACCTCACTGGATCCCTTCAATCTACGCTTATTGAAGCATTATAAAATCAAATCTGACACTGAAAACATAGCATTTCATTAAGTTTCAATGTTCTATCCATTTTGCTACAATCGCCATCAACTTCCGTAATGTTTACAACCTCCAAATACAAAAATTTAGTCTCACCAATTTTTCACGTTTATAACGATCAACAATATGGTTAGTTATATACGAACAATTGATTGGTTCTCTTTGCACGTAAAATAGGGTTGAACCAACAACTTCTTACCTATCAAAGCGATCTGCTCTGTCAACTTTGTTAGCATTCACTAATTGGTAGACAACTGTCACGATGCAATGGCAAATCAGAGTAACCCAGTTTGGCTCCTAAAAAATTTGATCGACTTAAAGAAGTTGCAAAAAGTCTAATTGTATGTGTTTAGAAATGCATTACTAATTTATTTGGTGCAAAAAACATAGCAAGCAGATGTCCTGAAATTAGCCGCTCTCACTTCGATCGGCTGTTTCAAAAAGATAGTAAAAGACACAGACTAAAAATTCTTTTTTTGATAAAAAAATTGCTGAAATGTTGTTTTTTTAATTTAAGAATCTGTTAAACTGATTGATGTTTCTATTACCTGCCCTAAAACGCCATTCAATTAGAGTAGAACGCACTCGCTTCATTTATCTCTCTGAAGTAATGGAAAGAAAAGTCAATTTCAGATTGAAGAAGCCATTTTTGAGAGTGAAGTATGTCACAAGCAACCAAAAATTTAATTACTTGAATGAACACATGAACAGTTTGCCAAGAGCAAAAAGTGACGTCACGCACGCAATCAAATTTGAATTCCATGTACGAATGATGAAAAGGCAAATTTGGAGAGATTGCGACGTCACATAGCCGTAACAGAATCCTCATTGACAAAATAAGACAGAGAAAAGACCAATAATAGTCTCAGCTATCACTTTTCGGCTATTTAACCGACATAAATAAGATTTATGGTTTTGAATGGCCAATAATGAGCCTTGAAAAATAAAATTGTGATACCGATCTAATCAAAAACTTACAAAAAGTTGTACGAAAATGTGTGAAAGCGTCTTACGCAGCCCCAGCTACATATATTAAAGCTATTCCTTATATTTTGAATGTAACATTAAAATGGGAGGGAATCCGTTAGTTATACTTAGGAAATGGTTTTGAATAAAACATCAAGAAACCTTGAAGTTTTCCTTTCTCAAAGTTTTACAAAGCAAAGGAAGAACTTAACTGACGAATGTCTAGGAGACGCAATTATTAGGAATCAAATTTAATCTTACAAACTCCCTTACTGAACTCCTTGGCCTACTTAAAAACCTGATCAGTGATAATAACGTCACATTATCTCGTTGTAGGACAATGAGAACAAAAACTCTCGCCATTGATACTTTCATTTTATCTAAATTTCTATACATTGCAAGACATATTCCAACTACAAATTTAAATTTGAAAAATTGTCAAGCTGAAATCAGTCATCTATTGAACATTTCCAACAATATGGAAATCCAAGCCTCTACTCTTCATCTTCAATTACACAGAAGTGAGGAGAACTTACCTTAAAATTCCGCCAAAAGTATGTGCCTTTCTTATTACAGACTATTCTCAAAGTTATACCTCACTGGATCCCTTCAATCTACGCTTATTGAAGCATTATAAAATCAAATCTGACAAGGAACACCTAGCATTTCATTAAATTTTGAAGTTCTATCCATTTCGCTACAATCTCCACCCATCTTCCGTAATGTTTACAACCTCCTCATACAAAAATTTAGTCTCACCAATTATTCACGTTTATAACAATCAACAATAAGTTTAGTTATATACGAACAATTGATTGGTTCTCTTTGCACGTAAAATAGGGTTGAACCAACAACTTCTTCCCTATCAAAGCAATCTGCTCTATCAACTTTGTTAGCATTCACTAATTGGTAAACAACTGTCACGATGCAATGGCAAATCAGATTAACCCAATTTGGCTCCTAAAAAATTTGACTTAAAGAATTTGCAAAAAGTGTAACTGTATGTGTTTAGAAATGCATTACTAATTTATTTGGTGCAAAAAACATAGCAAGCAGATGTCCAGAAATTAGCCACTCTCGCTGCGATCTGCTGTTTCAAAAAGATAGTAAAAGACACAGACTAAAAAATTCTTTTTTTGATAAAAAAATTGCTGAAATGTTGTTTTTTTAATTTAAGAATCTGTTAAACTGATTGATGTTTCTATTACCTGCCCTAAAACGCCATTCAATTAGAGTAGAACGCACTCGCTTCATTTATCTCTCTGAAGTAATGGAAAGAAGAGTCAATTTCAGATTGAAGAAGCCTTTTTTGAGAGTGAAGTATGTCACAAGCAACCAAAAATTTAATTACTTGAATGAACACATGAGCAGTTTGCCAAAAGCAAAAAGTGACGTCACGCACGCAATTAAATTTGAATTCCATGTACGAATGATGAAAAGGCAAATTTGGAGAGATTGCGACGTCACAAAGCCGTAACAGAATCCTCATTGACAAAATAAGACAGAGAAAAGACCAATAATAGTCTCAGCTATCACTTTGCGGCTATTTAACCGATATAAATAAGATTTATGGTTTTGAATGGCCAATAATGAGCCTTGAAAAATAAAATTGTGATACCGATCTAATCAAAAACTTACAAAAAGTTGTACGAAAATTTGTGAAAGCGTCTTACGCAGCCCCAGCTACATATATTAAAGCTATTCCTTATATTTTGAATGTAACATTAAAATGGGAGGGAATCCGTTAGTTATTCTTAGGAAATGGTTTTGAATAAAACATCAAGAAACCTTGAAGTTTTCCTTTCTCAAAGTTTTACAAAGCAAAGGAAGAACTTAACTGACGAATGTCTAGGAGACGCAATTATTAGTAATCAAATTTAATCTTACAAACTCCCTTACTGAACTCCTTGGCCTACTTAAAAACCTGATCAGTGATAATAACGTCACATTATCGCGTTGTAGGACAATGAGAACAAAAACTCTCGCCATTGATACTTTCATTTTATCTAAATTTCTATACATTGCAAGACATATTCCAACTACAAATTTAAATTTGAAAAATTGTCAAGCTGAAATCAGTCATCTATTGAACATTTCCAACAATATGGAAATCCAAGCCTCTACTCTTCATCTTCAATTACACAGAAGTGAGGAGAACTTACCTTAAAATTCCGCCAAAAGTATGTGCCTTTCTTATTACAGACTATTCTCAAAGTTATACATCACTGGATCCCTTCGCTTTACGCTTATTGAAGCATATTACGAAATCAAATCCGAAAAAAACCTAGCATTTCATTAAATTTTAATGTTCTTTCCATTTCGCTACATTCGCCACCCATCTTCCGTAATGTTTACAACCTCCTCATACAAAAATTTAGTCTCACCAATTATTCACGTTTATAAAGATCAACATTATGGTTCAATTTTGCATACGAACAATTGATTGATTCTCTTTGCACGTAAAATAAGGTTGAACCAACAACTTCTTCCCTACCAAAAAAATCTGCTCTATCAGCTTTGTTAGCATTCACTAATTGATAAACAACTGGCACGATGCTATGGCGAATCAGATTCTCCTTTTTAAATTTTCTGCCTCTACGATTTCGAAATTGCTGATTAACTAATCAAATGCAACTGACTCTCTACACTACTATCTTCTTTCGACGTTTCCAGTTGGGAAGATTTCTTCAATTTTCCAAAAACAATAGAATTGCGATTAACCACAAACAGTTAACATTCTGCATGGCTTGAAAACCCAATAAACACTATCTCCTTTCTAACGAACGATGCTAATTGATACTTTTCGTGAACTGAATAATCTTTGTTCTGACCTATTGTTTATTGATATTTTCATAATGTAAGACACTGTAATTGAATATTCAAAACCTGACGAATGTTGTGTTGATGAATAATGGACACAAAATTAAAATTCATTCTAACTCAAATTTGGCTTGGCGTTATCAATATCTAATTGACATATCAAGCAGGCGTCAGAAGTTACATTCACCTACTCATTGAAAAATCATTCTATCACGCGGCTGCACTGATCTCAAAGTGAGCAACTCGGTTGCGTGAAAAGCAACGAATTGTAAGCATAAAGTAAATGCGATTAACGTCCGGGAATTGGAACAATAATCAATTTCAGAACCCATATTAAATAAAAATTTAATTTATTGGATTCTTTTGACCCGTGCTTGAGACCACAACATCTCAAAATTGGTGTACATGATTTACTCCTTTTGCAGCTGAGATTAGCAGCAATTTATTTAGTTTCAACTTCATTCCAAGTCGACATTTCGTACCGTTTTCATTTTTAGTTTTAAATGGTCTCGATAATCAAATAGCATGCGTCCTTTTTTTAACTATCAGCGGTCATTTTGCTTTCTAAAAATCATTAATACTAATCACTTAACTAAACATTAATGTAAAGAACAAAACAAAATTATTGAACATCACAAGAAATCATCAAGGCTGCCAAAACAGCCTTTCTGATCAAGTTGATTCAACTTAGTGTTTGAGTTTGATTTCCAGTTCTCGATCCCGAATTTGAGGTTTATCATCAGGAAGCAAAAGCACTACCTCAGATTGAGGAGTTTTTTTGGTTTGATCTGATTTCTCATCAACGACTGTGTGGCTCTGAGTTTTATTCTTTGCTTTTCCAGCGGTGCCCTGTAACCGCTGTCCTTGCTCTGTCGCTTGAGGCGCCGAATCGCTTTCCATCATTTGGTTCACGATAGCTTCCCTTTCACTGTTTTGATTTTGAACGCTGACATTGGCATCATTCGGCTTGGGCTTTGGGTCACGACGACATGGTCCTTTCTTAACGCGATGCCACACAATCAAAGAAACAGCTATAACGACCAGCAAAGTGACCAAGGATATTGGTCCGATTACAGCAAGCAGAGTTATTGAGGCTCGATCCATTAGCTTAACCAGTATTAAAAATTCTCAACTCAGTGTTAACAAAACTCTTCATTCAAAGTTCATTTTCCCATTTTGTTAACCAATTCTTTCAGTCTTGGAACAAAATACCCAATTTGCCAAAACACTCAATATTTATAGAATAATTATCCTCTAGTTCTAACAGAAAATTTGTTCAGCATAAACTCATTAATATCTATCCCAACCAAACACAAGATCAATTTGATTACGTAATTATGACAAAACTTAGTTGAAAACCAATCGCTACCTTGTAATCGAAGTGAACGTAAAACTCAAGAGGGAATAAATTGGGTATGATTGCATCGGGTATTTTCACACATTGTGTACTTCGACATTGCGTAAAATGTCATGCAACCAATTCTGTCAATTGAGCTCCTGATTTATTTTATTTTTTAGCTGACAAAATCCAATTAGGACTTTTTCATCACCTATAGCCTCTCCCATTACTACACAAAGAATCGCTTTTCTTCCTGAATATACTCCACGTTATATAAGCCTCATGATCATGCAAAAAATCTATGCTGGTCATCAAATTACTCATTAAATCCTACTCAAGAATCGCTTCCCCTTTTGCAATAGGGGAGGGAGGCAACTTATGAAAAGATCCACCAGTTATTTTAGAAAATTTCTTTGCTTTACACGGATTCCACCCAGAATTGGTATATTTTTGTCCGCATTTGAAATAAACTTGGAATGTCAGAGTCTTTTAACGAATATGACTCTTTCGTTCAAACAATTCTCAGCAGAATTATTCAGGCAGACTGGATGCTGAAGAAATGATTGCATCTGTTAATAGTGCGAAAAGGGATGAACAAAATTGGTATCTCGCCTGAAAACTTATCTCACAGCTCGCTCATATAAATATTTCACCTCTAATGTGAAAGCATCAACTAATGCAAATATTCAATTGGAGTTATCTACATTAATTAATAAGTAGCTTTTGATAAAATAGATTTCGTATTTGAGCAGCCAAATTAATTCAGGAATTTTGTTTTTAATCAGTTGAAAGTTTGAAAATGAATTTATGAATCACGCAAGTTTATTCAATGTCTAACAATCACGACCCATTCCACATAAAACAATGTCGAAATTATTGTCACCAAGAAGTTTGAAAGAATATTTCTCAATTTACCAGAAATGTGACCAAGCAACAAATGAACCCCGTTCGACATTCCTCGAAGCAGCATAAAGATTACATACGATATCACAAAAATCATAGATTTCTCGGTTGAACTCTGCATGCAACTTTTTTGAAAAGTTTACAAGAATCTTGGAAGAGCTTACAAGAATTTCTTGTAATCTCAAGGCACGATAGATCAACCATGCAATATACTTTAGGCGTGGCTTAAGTATACGTGATTGTTACAACATTCAACAGTTTGGGTGATTAGTCGAACAGAGCATCTCTGAAGTCTGAATCTGAACTTGAGTGTTGTTGGTAGACGAACGGCTTTGCATCTGTCACTGTGAAGCCATCATTTAACTCGGCATTGTCTGTTCTGGTTAGGTTAGCATTCTCCCCGAGTCCGAGTCGAGAACTAAGAGTCGGTGAAGGACTTTTCCGGGTTACCATTAAGTCGTTCTCGCGAGCAAAGCGTAGAAGCTCGTTGTACTGTTTCCGGCTCAGCCATACACACTTGTTTTTGTCAACTCCTTCACGTTGATATGAACCAGTTTTGACAACAATTGTTTCGTCCTAAAATTAATATATTACTTCAATTAAAATATATTAACATAGCCGGCAAATTGCCGGAAAATATCCACCGTTGACGCGCTTGACGTATATCGGGATTAAAACAGAAAGAGAAAAAAGAGAGAAATGGTCAATTTTTTTCTAAGTATCAAAAAGTGTTTTCTTTGGTATGCAGTTTCAGTTATATTCTAAAATTATACTTAATTCAGCTTCTAAACTTAAAGCTATTAAGCTTAATACTAGTGTCAGCTAGCAATTGGTCTACGAAAAATAAATAACCTAATACACAATGAATTATTGACCGGCTTTATCGTTTTATTTCGTTTCTTTTGATTTTGCTCATTTGACATTCCCCATATTTACTAAATTGCGTAATTCAAAGAGTGAAGAATTTTAAACAAATTCGGTTGAAACAATAAGTGAGGTAAGTCACGAGTCAAACGTGAAAATTGTGACTGATGTAAAACGAAATCAAAAGGTAGAGCGAATTAAAAAAAACATAGAAGGACAAGTCCTCACACAACTCAAACGACTAGATCTAAAATGGACAACAAATGGATTTGGAAAATTGCTTAGAAACAGACTGATCAAAAAATGAGAAAAAGCAAAAAAGAAAATCAAATTGCCGCATGCAAACAAAAACCAACCTCGAAGCGAATTTTCGTTCAGACACCGTTTTTCCGCTCTACTTATAAATTGCAGTGAAACAAAATCACGCCGCAAAACGCAAAATCACTAGCTTTTTCGCTCCTTTTCCTGTTTCGGCGTGACCAAAATAATTTCTCCAAGTCAACTTTAAAAAATCAAGAAAATGTGTGAAGAGAACACCAGCGCCCCAACACAATTCAAATTCTTTGAATTGTAAAAAGGAGAGCGCCTAAATAATAACCGTTGAGAGCCTGAAGGCGACTATTAAAAATATGTTCTTAGATGTAGGCAATGAAGTCAATGAAGTCACATGCTGATAGCAAAAAAATCGATATAAATGTTAAATTATTTAAAGCTTCCCTAATGTTGTAGAAGCTATACCTAGCAGCTTTTCAACAGATTCAAGCGGGCCTTCTTTAATAACTGCAAAAGCTCCTTAAATGTCTATCATTTTTAAAAAGGAGATGAATCTAAAACTCAAAAGCCTTTAACTTTAAATTTCTATCGTTATTGGACGCAGAGCAAGAGATTGATGCACAAACAACGTTTCGGTGACAGAGAAAAACTTATTTAAAAATCAGAACTTACAACGCACCAACGAACTAATTCGCCTGTTTCAGTCGAGGGGGTGTTGCATTGCTTCACTAGGGTCGTTAAAAGGCTGCTTTTAGAACCTCGTTTAGATTACTATAAGGACTTAAACTTGAAAAGAAGTAAACATAACCTACAACGTCAGGCGAATTGCTTTCAAACGACTGGCGAGTGGGTAACTATGTCAGTAGCTGGCTGCGGCTTAGGGACGCTAATTTTAGCTTTACCGAGTGTCTATATCAAACAGTTTCGGTGAATTGCATACTTAGAGACTAGTAAACTGTAAGACATTAAGAATGAACAGAAACTTAATAACCTCCGTGCTCTAGCTGTTTGTCCCGTTTTTGAAGCCAAAACGTCAAACGGTCAGAGGAAACAAATGATCAGACTTCGTTTGAGAGCAATTTACAAATTTGTCAGGAATTTCCATTTGAATTAGATGAAAACTGCCGCCTATTCAGCTCAGCTGCTTTAAATTCTGATTGAGAGCAAATTAGATCATGCAAAAATTAAGAAGTAGAAAGTAACTCAAGACAATCACTAATTTGGTTTTCAATTAATTGTACAAGTAACATTTGAATTAGTTATGAGATAATTAGTTACACTGAGTAATGCAGCCTTGATTAGGATAAACACCGAGTGTTTCTCTATGTTTCACATTTTCAATCATTTTAATTTCAGCGACTCGATTGTTAATGCTTGACAACAGGACGGCTACTTTTTTTTCCTTTTCAAATAATGTACAGCTTTCAAGCATTTATTTGCTATGCAAGCACTACGACAGTCCATAATAAAACATATCCAGAAGAATTTAAAAACTACTCGAAGTTACTTTCACCAAAAAAATTTAATAAATTATTAGTTAGCTCCAAATAACTAATATACGACATCAAAGCAGAGAAAAAAAAACAATTTTAAGTCAACTAAAAAACATAACCGACTAACGTCGGGCGAATTGCTCTCAAACGACCGGCGAGCGGTTGGCTTGGTCAGTAGCTAGCCACGGGGGGGGGGGGGGGGCGTGCACCGGGGGCTGATGGGGGCAGCACTGGGTGGGGGGGGGCAAAAGCGCGCTGGGGGGGGGGGTGGAGCCAATAGTGGGGGTGGGGGGTCAACAAAGGGGGGGGGGTGTCAACCTCTAAGAACCGCCCCTCACACCATAAGTATAAGTATAAGTCTCCAAGACAGTTTGAGCTGAAACAGACCTGAAAGGCTCTAAGAGCACATAATGCCCGCTGGGCGCTACCTGTTTATCCCGTTTTTGAGGACGAAAAGTCAAAAGCGTCAGACGAAAAATTGGTCAAGCGAAAAATCGCATTAAAAAAAGACCGACAGGACTAATATAATTGCTACAAAATTCGTTTGAGAGCAATTAATAATTAAACAGTAAATAAACGAAATGAAGAAAGATTCTAAAATATTCAATTTTTTGTTAAATTTTATGAAAATTTTTTTGAACCATAAAGAACTTCATTCAATTCGAAAAAGAATCTGCCTAGAAGCGTTAGGCTCCTGACAATAAAGGCAATAAAAACAATGCAATGGGTAAAATATCGCTAAAATAGCCGAAAAATCCTCAAAAGTTTCAAAAGCTCCAAAATAGTGTTATTATGGTCTACAATAACTTTTCAGACACAGTAAAAAATTTAAAACTAGGAAAAGGAGCTTGAAAAAGACACACATGAAGAAAAAATCGCGCTCTTAGCAAACTTTTTCACGCCTACATTTCTCGTTCAGCTTAAAAAGCAGACATGAACAAAAACCATACTCTCTCTCTCTCTCACACACACACACAGGCACGCCCGCAGAAACACACACACACACACGCACACACACCAGCACAAACGCACACACACACAAGCACAAACACATACACATAAGCACACACACACACATGCACACACACATACACATTCTCTCTCTCCATCCCTCCCTCTCTCTCTCTCTCTCTCTCTCTGTCTTTCTTTCTTTCTTCGTCTGCTTTTCGAACTCATTCACAAAAACAATTTTTTCGAACTTTGTTCACTCTTTGAATTTAAAGTTTTCCAGCTCACTCCCTTATTTTCTAGTCGTAAAAACAGAATACCAGGACGCCTCTTCGAGTCGTAAAAAATAAACATTATTGCCTCAAGAAAACGAATTAACTAAAAACTTCTACGAACAAACAGATGAACTGAAAAGAGATCAGTTAGTCATGCAAATACAATTGTTAGTGGAAAATCAATTGTCTACAGGATCGATAGAAATATAGAACATGTTAATGCTTGGGCAATGCGAGAAACACCAAGTAGCATAGTGGAACTACGGACACTAATCTGGTTTGTAAGGAAATTGGTAAGGGCAAACTCTATGCTATTATGTCATGCATCTATTTTAAGAATTCAAATTTCAAGCGATAAATCTCGTCTCCATCACCAAATGAACCTTGTTGGAAAAAAATAACCAGTTGGAAAAATCGTTTAGCAGATTGTCAAGATATCCAAAAAGCTTAAAAATTCGGAAGAAAAATTAGGTTACAAGAGAAACTTAAAAAGCTTTAGCTCAGCCTGTTAAACGAAGAAGGAAACGAAATCTGTTTTTCCACTTTCTCTAGTTCCTAATTGGTATGCTTCTGGGGATGAAAATGCGCCTTTGCTTCGTTGTTCTTTGCGAATACTGATGCCCCAACTGGTGCAGATGCGTTCGCTTTGCTCAAAAACGCATCTGCAAAATATGTTCGCAATAAAAAAACTGTACCGCCTCAATTGCGTTTAAATTACAAGGGAAAATTGACGCTGTAGGAAAGGCTTTAAACTTAGCAACATTTTCAGTTCCCATCTTGGCTCTTAATAGCAGGCAAAATTTGTTCGCACATAGCAAAACTGAGAAATCCGCAAACTCGTTAGCATTTCAAACTCTTTTTAATGTCTTATATCCATATTAAACACTTATCGCTGGATGGGATTTCTAATTGGCGTCAAATTTCATGCATCAACCATATTTACGCCGCAAAAAAAATTATTTGAACAAGGAGGCTCGGTAATGTGCGTACGCACATAATGTTCCGACCCGGCTCATCCACATTCTTGACTTAATTGGCTACCAAATGATGAAGAGATAGAAAACTGTCAAAACATACACAGCGTTCAATAAACGACCAATGAAATACAAAAAAGTCACGCTAGAGAGCCGATGAAATTTGTTTATAATAGGACTACTAGAAAGGACAATATAAATATCAAATAACAAACATTATTTATAACCAAAACTCGATCTCTATAATAAAAAAAAACATAACAAATCAAACACGCATCAGATTTTAACCAAAACCAAAACAAAACATTTTAACCTATACTTCAAAAGATATGGGATCTGTCCCCAATGCGACTAGTTAACAGGTCGGCAAAGAAGAGCAAATAGGTGTGAAGTTCAGAAATACTTTTCCAATTTTGAAAACAATCAATTTCACAGTTATTAATGTCATTAGATATCATCTGAAATCCCTAAACTGTTCGTTACTATCTACATGGGAAGCAATTGAGACATGTCATTATCCATTGTTCGATTGCGAAAAATTTCAAAGCCAATGGGATCAACGATTATTGTTAAAATTTAAAAAAACCGAGAATCCTTTGAAATGTACAAATATAAAGAATCTAACAATTTTGAAATCTCGTAGTAACAGTAGCAACAAAGCCGAGAAACAAATGTTTGGCCCTAAAAACGTTATAAAGATTAACTTATAGCTCACTGGAAACGGGTTGTGACCTGTGTTTACAGAGACCGAATTACATCGACAGAAAAACTATTTAAAAAAGACGAAGCTGAAAACCCAAATTTTTTTGTTTGAAAACTAATTTTTTCAAAAGTCATAACAGACTAAGGATTACAAGAAAAAGCGATGGATAAAGGTTCAACACCTCAGGTAGCCAATTGGGCCTGTACATAATGAGACTAAGTCACGAGCCCACAAAAAAAAACAAAAACATGAAGAGCCCAAAACTTCAAACAATTTTACGACATGACACTGTTCAAGGCAGTATAATTATAAGATGTTGCCTGCAAGAACTGTAAACCGTCGTTTCCGCTTCATCTTAACATCAACGAGTCTTTCTTATAAACGGACTACTTAGACAGGACAATAACCCAAAAATTGAACACTATAGAAATCTCGAAATATTTTTCTGAAACTAAATGGTCGAAGCAATCAGTCACAACGTAAAACCAAGCATGAAAAACAATGTTTGAAGCAACAAAATTAATTGAGACTTCTAATGAGTGACATTGAGTTACATGGTGACGAAAATAAAGCATAAGGGAGGCAGATGAAAAAATCTCTTTTTAAAAAAATTTAATTTGAAAGTCATTAAAACAAACAGCTAAAAACTGAAATCTTTAGGTAGTTTGAGTTATTGCTCATGGGGAAGCAGTTTATCAACACCGGCTATATGGCGTACAACAACGAAAAGAAAAAGACCAAAATAGGCAAAATAATCAAAAACAATATTTTGCGAGATAACTGAGTTTCAGCCCAAAAAGCGTAAACTATTAAAAAAACAATTAACATAACCAGATACGCTTTTTCCAACGTTTTGTTTTTTAGTAAAGACTTTTCTTTAATTGGACTTGTCAATAATGTGATAATGCGACAAGGAAACAAAATGAGATCATAAAATATGCAATTATGATAAAAAACAAAAGAAAAATTGAAAACGCGTACCAAAGAAACCATTAGTTGAATATAAAACCGTTACCAACACGAATTCATAACTCATACCAAGTCGTTTTCCACCTTTTTACTGAGAGTGCGCCCGAAGTTGAGAGAAATAAGATAAAATAGTGCCAGAGCTTAAAAATTCACCGATATTTTCTCAAAACAGATATATTCAAAGTCATAACAGACATTAGATAACAACTAAAAAAAATAAATTCTTTTGTACATTCTTAAAGCTAACTGGAGCTTTGATTGGGGACAGTAAGTCATTGGGCTTCAAAAAGTATAAGAAATGAGGCATAAAAACAATGAGCTTAACTCTGAAAACATAATATAATCTCTTTGGGTCTCGTTAATTGAGCCCTGATTTGAAACTCTTGGCCGTAATTTACATAAAAAATATTTACATGGCAAAAATTTTTGAAAAAAAGGTCGCGCCCCATTAAAATCTAAAAAATTTTTATCACAAGGATCCATGGTGAGATGAAGATCAGCCCAGATATTGCAGCGCGTCTAAAAACAATCCACTATTGAAAAAGTTAAAAATAGATCAATTCTATACAAGATTTTTTAGTTTGTCAAAAAAAAATTGCAATTTTTATAATTATCGAGTTTAAATTTGCAAAAATATGGCAACATTATAATTCCATAAGACTCTCAAAGCCAGCCGGAGTACAACTAGCTAGCTCTTTTTTGAGCTTAAGAAGAATATGGCCACAGTTTTAAGGTGTATACTAGCAGCAGATTTAAAGCAAGTGTGCTAAAAAAGCCATTTTTTCGAAGAAATTCGAGCCAAAAAACTCGGATTGAACAATTCAGCAACCCTTCTCCACCTTTAGAGATAAAATCAATAACACTACAGTTAACAATTTTAGTAAAATTGACGGAAATTTGGTCAAAATTGACGAAAATTTTGTCAAAAATGTGAATATAAACAGCTGAATTACGACTAATATTCACAAAACTTTAAACCTCGATAACTCCCTACAAAAAGCGAAAAATGAAAAAATCTCTTAATTCCATATTCTACGCTGGACGGGATTTCTAATGATACCACTCACAACTCTCTACGATTATTATATCGATCTGCCAAAATTGTCTGAACAAAAAAAACCCATTTGAGTATATAGTTCCTCCTCCCCCCCCCCTCAAGAGGGGTCGGAACAATAAACTAAAATCTTTAAGGCCAAACTTGGATAAAAGTACCTGTGCAGTATAATTACCTGTGCTTCAATGACAACACCAGGAACATAGTCGCCAGAATTGTCTTCCACAGGAGCTAAAACATGCTCTCCTCTCGAAAGTGGCATTCCTTTTCTTATCGGCCCATACAGATCCTCAATTTTCTGGAAACTCAGATCCGATTTCGAGTCTCGAACAACCATTTTGAATTTCATCTGTGGGTCGAAATCCCAAATTATTCCAATTTGGATCCGTTTAGAAGACTCGCATTTGAAAATGACGGGTTTTGTAACCCAATTGGTAAAAATATTTGTAATATTTGTCATCTCGTTCGCGTATCTGTGAAACGATACTTTGTAGCAGTTTTCCAAACTTACAGTAGCAACTCGACCATCGAAGAACTCAACAATTAAACTGTTGCTCAGGTTGCCTTGGGAAACTTTTGCTGGCCCGAATCGGTCGTCGTCAAAAAATGGGTACTTAGCAAGAACGTAGTCGTCTTTTTTGATGATGTCATCAGCGTCGTTTTCCTCCGAGATCATTTCGAGGCGTGATAATATATCCATGTTGTTGAAATCGTCACGAACAGCGTAGTAGCCTTTGTCCATATCATGAACAACGTGATGTTTGTAATACCACTGATCTTCACTCCATTTTGCCAGAATTTGTTCGCTTTTTTGAAGCTTGGATGCTTTCATGGGCATGCCTGTAGCGTTTATGATATAATCAATGTTGTTGTTACCATTAACACCGGATGTATCAAGACCGTTCGCGGCTCGGATTTGTTGTTGGACCCTGTTCTGATTTTTCTGAACTCGTGTTAGGTTCAGTTCAACCGTGCTCGCCAATAACTCTTGTAAATACTCAGCTCTAGACTGGTCAGTTTGCAATGAAACGAATTGATCTTTAATACCATCCTCAGTTTCGTTCAAGATAACATTCGGGGGTTGGTTCAGATCACGTGAATCGTCGGCTGTTTCGGCAACACCGAACAGCAAGTCGTTCGGTTCAGGGGTTTGGGGTCTGTCATCGACGGGATCGGTTGTGGTAGTCTGCATGACCGCTGCAAGCTCAGGTTCAAGTGTGTCGCCCAAATCCTGGGTTTCGTCGATATCTTCAAAAAAACATGTTTATAGTAAGCATTATAGAAAAATTTATATTGTCCAATAGAGCGATGCTTACAGGAAAATGAATTTATGAATCTTGTAATTATTTCTAAGAAGTCAATAAAAACTACAGTAACTAAAAAATGGAGATCACGTTATTGCAGAAATTCACAAAAATGCTTAAAAATCAATCGTGTGGAATGCTACTACAGCTGGACGATTCTAATTGGCCCCCTATGATCTAATTTGCGGGACATCTGTACAAAACGGCAAAGGTAATTTAGCACCCCGGCAAAAAAGCATCTCAAGAACAGATTTTTAGATAATATTTGCGGTTAACAGGCATTGTGACCTGACCGTCTTTAATAATACGACAAGCCCAAATTCAACGCGGCATTTACTGAATAAGTGCTCTAATCGCATAAACATAGCAGACGGATTGCCAGCAAATAGCCTCAATAGCTTTGTAGATCTGCAGTCTCAAAAAAACAGTAAAAAAGACAGACCAAAAAAATCGTCTTTTCATTGAAGGCTGATATGTTATATTTTGATTAAAAATCTGTACAAGTCTTTGCTGCCTCTATTAGCTGCTCTCAAATAACCTTCATTTAGAGTGACACACCCATTTGAACTTATCTCTTTGAATTAAAGTAAATAAAAGTCAACTTCAAAGTGAGAAAGTCATTTTTGAGAGTGCGGTAAGCCACTTGTGACCAAACCTTTAATCACGGGAATGACGTCACGCACGCACTTCAGTTGAAATTGCATGAACGAATGAGCAAAAAGCAGATTTGAAGTAGTTGTGACGTCATATGTTCTTAACAAAAATCGCGACGACGAAATAAAAAGACATAGCAGGACAAGTCCTGACGTATTATTCAAAGAATTTTTATTGACTAAACAAAAAACTTGAACTAGAACGGACTATGAGTGAATTGGGAAAACCATTTCTAAAAAGTCAGATAAAAAAAACAAAAAAAAACAGAAAATCAGTGTCAAAATGCCGCTAGTGAGAACAAAAAATAACTAGCGAGAAATGTAAATTTGATTTTTACAAAAAACTAGGCCTAGAATGAACTTTAAATGGATTGGGAAAACCATTTGGAAAAAAATCCAATCCGAAAAATTGAAAAACAGTAAAAACCAAAGTGAAATTGCCGCATGTGAACAAAAAACCACTAGCGAGAAAGCGAATTTTTGTTCAAACACCGTTTTCTCACTCTACTTTGAAATTAAAGCAAAAAAATTTCACGCCGCAAAACCACTCATTTTTTCGCTCCACTTCCTGTTTCGGCGTGACCAAAATCACTACTCCAATTTGACTTCAAAAATCATGAAAATGTGTGAACAGATCTTAAAAAAAAGACAACGCCCCAATACAATTCAAATTCTTTGAATTGTAAAAAAGCCAAGAGAAGGCCAATAATAGTCCCAGCTATGGCTGTGCGGCTATTAATAAGGATAAGTTATCTAGAAGCACATTATTGCAGTTTCATGCTGACAAACCCAAACATCCTCATAAGTATCCATGAAGGGCACAGTATGGGCATCAATGATCTCAGATCATCAATGATCTCTCTTCAGTTACCGGATCTATTCTGTCCCCCCCAGCTTAGTGGGAATATATGTTTTATGAACCCCAGGCGCACGTGCATTATTTTTACATAGTAACGTGCTATATAACAGCGCATAATTTTTAACATTAATCTTTTTGATTTCCAACGATCGGGCTCAATAACTGCACTATCTGCAAACCATTCACCTACCGAACAAACCATTCCTGCGTTAATATGGCCAAAAAAGGGCTGTCGACACTTTATTGCGTATTTCTTGAGCACTCTCTGCACAAACTGTTTGCAGAACAGTCCAAAAAATCATTAATGCTCATTAGGTGACTTAACGCAGTCTTCCTTTGCCTGTCGTACTAATAACAATCGAACCGTTCAGTCAACTTCTTTGGCCACCCAGTTCTCTTTTCTAGAAATGTTGAACACTTAGTTGAGAGCATCGAAATTGCTCTGCAATTTGTGATACATTTATACCACTTTATATCATTCCAAAAATTTTCCATCTAGAAGACAGTTTTGTCTTTTTGCACGCCAACTGTACGAGAAATGTGAGCAAAGTTTTGAAGAAAAATTTCAGGCAAACCCTTGAAACTGTTCACAAATCTAGGTGCTAACTTACTTTTGCCGTTCAGTATATTAACTTCCAATTAGAATTAAAATTCTGAAATTCAAATTGATAAATTGCCTCAGAGGTCACTGCCGTTAGTGATAATATAAAAACTTATCAAGGGATAGCTGCTAGCTTCTAAGTCAAAGAACAAAAGAAAATTTGACAGAAAAAAATTAACATGAAAAAATAGGAAAATTCGATTTACTTTTCAAATAGTACAAGTACACATGCAAACAAAAACCGTTGTTTCATGCAATGAAAACCAGTTACCCAACCACAAAATATCGGCCAAGCCTAATGAAGAGAAGGAGAAAAATGAGAAAATTGTGTAAAATTTCTCAATCGTTTTTGTCAAATTGCATAGAAAAAGACAAATTTTTATCAAAAAATAACTTGCATCCTCTGTAGTAAACAGAGTCTAGAGGCATGAGGCTAGCATTCAGTTACTAATAAACTCAATAAAACGATAGAATGCGCCACAAAATGCAAGTCTAAAAATCAGCAAAATAGTTGAAAAACCATAAAAAAAAATCAATAAAAATACAGAAACAATGAAAATCAAAAGGCACCAAAAACCATTCAAAACAAAAACTAAGGCCCCAATAACATCGTAGAAAGTAATTATCAGTCAAAATATTTCAACGGCATTTCAAGCAAATTCTCAGTGCTGGGCTATGTCAAATGAAATAATTGCAAACAAAAAAACTAAGAAAAAACTAAAATCATTAATTTGACAACTAATAAAAGCACAGCTGATTAGAACTATAGGTTTCAGGAAAATAATAGACTGATACATGCCAAATTGAGGAGAATACGAACAGAAACAAACACATAAAACAAAAAGACTAGTTCTTGATTTTCAAAAGTCAAAAAAGAAATTGAAAAAAATATGAATTAGAAAAACAACTACATTTTCTTATTTGGCATATAAGTATATATATTTATCATCTTGTATAGATTAAAATAAAAAACAAATTCAAAGAATGAAACAATAAAATACTTCGCAATAAAATTGTCAAAAATTTCTCAAAACTGCACTCATGAAAATTCTTTTGCAGAACTTCAAACGCAGAACGCCACAAAATCATTCAATTGCCAGTAAAAGAAAATTAGGACCCCTGACACTTATAGAAAGACTTTGCCAATCATTAAATCCAAAAACCAATTAAAGGAACAGAAAAGTTGGACAGAAAACTGACAAAAACGCGCAAGCATTTGTGGACTTCTATAAAAATCCCTCATGCTATCAAGAGGCATTCAAGGCATGAAATATCAAAGGTACACTGTCATTTGCACTGATTTTTTAAAAAGTCTGCTTTACGATCCAAGCAGGAAGAAATTAAAATAAAAAAACAAAAATGAATTAAAAAATTGGAAAATTTGTGCTCATTTGGAATTAAAACGCATTGTTAGACTCTCAAAAACAGTGGATTCAACTTCACAGAGGTTCACATTTTAGTAAAGCATTTATAAAAAATTATTTATCCAAAAAACTACATTATAAGCAAAAAAAACTAGGCCAACTGGACAAAAACCTCTAAAAAGGGTTATCTATATGCGGCATTCTGTCAAAAAACTTCTTAAAGTAGAAAAAGCGATCACTGATCAAAATGCATGCTCAAAAAACTTCTCGCTAAGAAAAAGTAGCTCACACGACAATTTCACTCACTTTCGCTTTTAGGCTAAAACGCTTTCTGAACGGTTAGTACTTCCCGTCAGTCAAAAAAACCTTCAGAACATAGCCGGAATAATTCCGGAGGCGATTCGAAGCGTCGAAACTTCTTAAGTAAACCGTTAAGGCAGCCCAAATCATTAATTTTTTTCTGAAAACGTTTTTCTGCATCACCAGATTTGATTTAATTTATTCGAGAAACATTTAAAATTGATGTCATGCAACAGGTTATAAAGAAGAACTACGGCATATCTCTGTATTTGGTAATGTTAAAAAAGCGGCCAAAATCAATAGTATGGTCAGATATATTGATAGGCTCAGAAAACTGAAAAGGCTAAAAAAATAATAAAATAACTTTTCACATTAGTCTTAAGATATTAGATCTGCACAATCAACTGTGTGACCCAAAGACATTGTGAAATCATAATGCGGATATTATTCTTAGAAAATAAACTGAATTTTTCAAGAAAATACTAAAATTCAGGACTCAGAAAAACGAACTTTTTCGTTTTGAAGTCACAGCAATTCAGACAAAAATCAGATATACTTTTCTTCTGTTGGAGATATATATCTTAGACAAATGAGCACAAACATTAAATTAATTGCTAAAAAGACAAAAATAAACAGAACGATATCCAAAGGCAAAAAATCGTTTAAAACTAAAACCCATCGCCAGGAATGATAGCAGAAAAAAATAGGTAGTCAAGATTTCTAAACACAATTACATCGATTTCTCAGTGCTACATTATATACAATGTAGTTTTTTAAAGGAAATTTTCTACATTGAATGAAGTTTTTTAAATTGCAAATTTAAAAAAATGGAAAAAATTAAGAAAAAGGCTAAACTGATCAAAATCTCAATAAAAACTGATAAAAGCAAGCCATAAAAGTGGAGCCAATGAAACTATACGTCATAGGATAATACTAGAAAGAAACAATCTAGATGTGGGGAACACGGACACATTCTAAAAGGCAGAAGCAAGACTACTACTTATTGACTTTTGAAAAAAAATCAAAATGAGGAAAAAATTGAAGTGGAAAAACAAATACATTTCAATAATAATCATTGGATGCTTCGAAACATTGAAAAGTCATCCTCCTGTATAGATAGTTAAATCTTTTCAAAGAAGTTTTTAGAATGGCACTTCTGCAAAAGTTTTTACTAAATATTAAAGACTTAACACCAAAAAATAACTCAATGACTGATAACACGAAACTAAAATCCCAGTTACCGATAACACAAAACTAACACGAAACTGAAATTGCCATATGCAGTGAGTTTTCAAAAAAATCGCTTTAAGATCCCAAAGTGGAGAAATTAATGAAAAGGCCAAAAATTAGCTTTTAAAAATCTAATAGAAATATGTGACCATTTTGAACTCAAAACGCATTATTAGGCTCTCATAAACGCTGTGGTAAATTTAGGAAGCTAACATATTAATACCGCATAAAAATTGGCTCTACAGAAAAACCAAATTAACAGCAAAAAAATTGGGTCAATTGGACGAAAAAAGGTTATCTATATGCGCCATTCTGTTAAAAACATTTTTCAAAGTCGAACTCATTCAGTGAACGCAGCGCATGATCAAAAACCTTCTTTTGCTCAACAAAAATTAGTTCAGACGGCAATTTTACTCACTTTGCTTTTAGGTCAAAACGCTGCCTGAACGAATGATACTTCCGGTAAAAAAAACCTCAAGAAAACCATAACTCCTCTTCGAGTTTGTAAAAAACCAAGAGAAGGCCAATAATAGCCGCAGCTATCGCTGTGCGGCTATTAAAAAATTTTTGCTATCGTTGGTTTTAAGCCAATACTTTCACAGCGGTCAACAAATAATTCCCATACAAAAATTGTCTTTTGATAAATGAAATGGTCCATAACATGATGCTACAATAATGCTTGCTGAATGAGATGGCATTTAAACACCAAGTGGCGTTATAAACAAAATAGTACCTTCATTATTTTTCTCATAGTTTTCAGTTGCAACATCCTCGGGCTCCTCTCGCGGTTCATTTTGGATCTCAGATACTTGCTGCTCTGTATCATCCGGACCTTCATCCACCTCATTATTATCCCGAAGCTGTCCTTCAAGTCGTGTAGGAGATCTGTCTTGTACCGATCGTTTGAACGTCGACGATGAGCTCCGACTTGACGGCGATTGAGACCGACTTGACTTGGATTTGGAACGAGATCTTGTAGATTTCGATCTGGAAGTGGAGGATTTGGAGCTTCTCCGTGAGTCTTGTTTGTCATCAGCGGAGGGTATTCTAACCTCCTGTGACTTTTTAGAAGCATTTGAACTTGCCTTAGATTTTTCAGATGCCGTCTTTGAACTGCTTCCATGCTTTGATGAAGATTGTTCCTTTTCTTTTTCCTTGGCAGATGTTTCACTTTTTTGGACAGAAACCGTCGTATTTTTTGATGCATCGCTCCGAGAACTCGTTTTGACTGAGGAACTGACGGAGCTTCGCGATTGCACCGATCTTTCATCTTCAGCTCGGACACTTTCTGGTGAAACTACATCTTTTTTCTTCAAACTGCTTTTGGCAGTTTTATGCCTAGAAGTACTCGTTTCGTAAGGCGAAGCAACTGATTTCACTTTCTTTTCTTTAGATCGGTTTAGAATCTGTGTTGGCTTTTGACTACCATATTTGGTAATCTTCATGTTCTGCTCAATTCCCGCCTTTGACTTATTGCGCTGAAGTTCTAAAGATATATTATGCATGTCATGTATGTAACCGGCAGTTTCTTGAAATCTTTGCTGTGAAACTTTGACTATCAGTTTTCGCACAGATGACATCTGTTTTCTGTTCCATAATACAACTGTGTAGAAATGAGGTTGAGGCTCCGACTTTGCTGGAAGGGCCAAAACAATCCCAGGGTGGAATTTCCTCAACAGATCTTTGGGTTTTTGAGCCAAAACAAAGTCTCCAACTTGCAGTTGAGGCCCTGAAATAGCACCTGCTCTCGGAATGATGTGCTTTGTTTCGACATTTGACGTTGATTCGTTAGCAAACCGAACTATCGCAGAGGTCGAAGTATCAGATTCCAAAACAGTAGCTGGGTAATAATACCCGTCAATTTCGTTCCGTGCAATTACGCGGAGTCCTTTACTTTCTTGTAACAAACATTTCTGTGAATTTGTAACCAATTTTGCAGCAACTGGTGGTCTGTGAACTTTCTCGCCATGTGCAGCACCTTGAACACTCGAATTACCGACTCGTCCTACAGGAGAAATGTCGATAATATTTGCCTCACGAGCCGAGAGAGAATTTGCAGGTTTTCGGCGACTTTTACTTTCGGCTGTCGAAGTTTTCGGCCTGGATGACCTGACAAATTTTTCGACCGTTTGCACCTTTTCGTCATCGTGTGAAACAGTCACACTTTCTTCGGTTGGTTCAGAATCAACTTGCACGGTTCTCAGATCTGTTGATTTTTGGATCAATTCGTAGCCAAGTTTTATTTCGTCCAATAGAAGATCAATCTCGCGGTCGTCTATGGGCCAATCATATTCTTCTAACAAGTTCATCATTTTCTCTTTGTTATTGAAAAAAGAAACTGGCCCTTTACCGTCAAAACGTTTCAACTTTACTTCTTCCGATAACGCCTCCCAAACAATTTTGTTCAACTTATGTTTATAAATTCTGATTTGCTTCTCAACTTTTTGTTCATAGCTCTCTAAATTAATAGCAGTAGGATTTACAAACTTGACTTCATCTTTGTTTCCGCTGTTGATGTAGAAATCGGGAAAAATTTCCTCAAAAACTTTCCCAGTAACGTGTTTGTCTAAAACTGGAATGTATTTTGCTGAATGTCGTACGATTGTTGGCTTCAGGGCATCAATCAGTGTTAACTTTTTGGCAATAAGCGAATTAGTTTTGAGCCACTTTTCAACCGAAAATTTTCCTGTTATTTCGGGTTCATTTTCACTTCCCTGCACAACACCGGAAGCCAAATTTTGAGCCATATTTGAAGTTTGTTCAAGTTTCTTCTTAATTTCTTCACGTCTCAACAACTGCAGTTTTGCTGTCTGCGTTAGCTTCTGTTCATCAGCGAACAGTTCTCGATCTTCTTGAAGCATCCACTTGTCCGATTCTCCTTTAACAAGCTTCCGCAAACTTTCTTTTCTAACATCTGATTGACTAGAAGCGCTACTAAGACAACTTAAACTTTTCTGCGCTTTGTAACGCTTTTTCTCCAAAGCTGCTTTTCGACGCAAAGAGATCACCTGCTCGTCTGAGCTCTCGGCGGAACTTCGCCGTGGTAGATCAGGAACTTCTGGTTCTTTATATTTTTCCATCAATTCGCATTCTTGCCTTAAAGTTCTTATAACCCTCTGCACCTGTTTCAACGCTTCGAACTCTTTCTGTAGGAGGACTAAATCTAAGCTGACATGCGGTCGAGGCCCGTCATTTTCAGCATTATACGGCACGTCCTGGTATAAGTGAAATCGGCCTCCCGTTTCGTCAGCTAAGTGATGCAAAAAGTCATTGGCAGCCTTATCAAAGCAATTAAATGATATGGTATGCACCGGAACGGCCGTATGTACGTGGATAAGTTGCAAAATTGCCTTTTCGGGCTGGTCTGGGCGACCATCAGTCAACAAATAAACACCTTGTGTCTTTTTATCCGAAAGGGCAAACTGCAATGCTTCCAGAGTGTTTGTTGAACCACTAGTTGATATTACCCGAGTCCAGGCTTTCGCGGATTGTAAACTTGATGGCGACACTTCCACCATTTTTGACCTCCAAGGAACTATTTGAGAATTGAAACAAACGATATTAAACCATCGCTTATCCCGAATCTGTTCCTCCATGAGCTGGTGCAACTTTCGGACCACCAGTTCCATTTTGGCCTCCATTGAGCTTGAAGTATCAATCAAAATATAAATGCTGTCTTCGCATATTGTACCGAATAATTCACGACTTCCCTCTTTTAAAAAGTTCATGCGCAGTTTTATTTTATCCGACAGAATCTGAGCTCTGTCAATGTAATCGCGGTACACTGAACCAGTCAGCAAAACGTGCCGAATTTCTCCATCTTTCCAAATTATGTGAACAAACTTCCGACAGTACTTAGCGTTCACGAGCACACTTTTCTCCTCAGCTGGCGACTTAAAATCGGGATCCTCTTGGTTTGGTTCTGTCTTAATATCGACAACTCCATTGCAATGTTTAAACACATGGTTGGCTAGAAACGTGTAAAAATCAAGTTTGGAAGCGTTGATTCCATATTTTTTGAGCCATTGCTCAGAACTGAGATAGTTATCGTTGGTAATGATGGTTGTTTCAACCCGTTTCCTCCTCAAAACAGGTGCCAATTTCTGAAGCCTTTCAGCGTGTTCCCGTTCATATGTTTCCCGCATTGTTTTAAGCCGTTCATAGATAGACTCTACATCTGAGATTGTCTGTTTGCATTCCTCCAATTCTGACCAAATAAGGAAGGCGTTTTCGTCCAGAGATGTTCCTGTGAAAGAAAACAATCGAATAATTCAAATTTTAAGGCCGGGGAGAGAACGCAAGATGGTGTTTTACTGAACACTTTTAACCGTAATTGCTGAGTCAAGAGCAAAAATTTAGTCAGCCGCAGAACCTCAAAATCAAAATGAGCAAATGAAAGAAAGGATTCTTGACAATAATATAAGTTATCAAAAGTAACGAGATATCAAAAAGTTTTCAAATTATTGAACACAGCGTTGTCTGATTCGACTTAAATAGAAAAAATGCTTCTACAAATGAGCTGTACCAATGATTTGGAAAACTTTTAAATTAATTTCTGTCTCCGTGTTTCCTTATACATACCAATTCACCTACAATCAATGGCAACAAATGATATCTTTACACTAATGACACAGAAAACAGAACTACGGCTTTAAACCAAAAACAACTTAAAAACGAAGTGAAAATTCAGCCTGTTGGATGAAGGAGAATAAAATGGCACATTTTATATTAATTTAATTCAAAAGCTTGAGTTCATATCAACAAATATATCAAAAACAAGACGGCTCGCAGATTGAACCAAAAAATAAGCTGTCTTTTTTCAGAAGAACAAACGGTAGAAAGATAAGTGTAGTACAATCTGAAAGACACAGAAAAACAATACAAACACACGCACACACACACACACACACACACACACACACACACAGCAAACATTAAACAAACAACACCAACACACAAATACAAATACAAAGCCCAAGACCCAAAAAGCATTTTTTAAAATTTTGATTTTTCAATTGGTCACTGCTCAAGATTCGTCACTGTTCATTTAGTTCTTCTTTGTTTTTTTTCTTCAAAAGTTTAAAGACAGTAAATTTTTCAACATCTCGCGGAAGTGTTATCAGCAAGATTTAAAAGAGTTTTGGTATTGGACCCATTGAAAGCCGCAAATTCAAGCAAATATTAATTAATTTTTCTAATTTTTCTTTATTTCTGTGTTTTTGCACTAGACTGAACTATCTCTCCCATACTAACTATCCCCTTCTCCCTCTCTACCCCTCTCAAATACTACACATATATACCGCAAACCCATAAATACACACACACACAAAAGCGCGCGCATCTACAAATACAAATCTCACCACCGAAAATCTTTTTAAAATTTTTTTTGGCGTCTAATCATTACACAAAATTCATCACCATATATATATATATATATATATATATATATATATATATATATATATATATATAAATATATATATATATATATATATATATATATATGGCTTCAAAGTTTTTTCTCAAAAACTCGGCATGGACTTTTTAAGGCAATTGTATCGGTAATCGTAAATTTGACAGAAAAATCTGAAACGAACTTTTTGAAGGTTTTCGAAATTTTCTAGTCATTTTGGATGTTACATGAACATAAGGACACAATTGATTTCTCAAAAGTCTTATCAGACAGATTTATTTCACAGACGTGTTATCAGCCAGATTTAAAAACACGGCCTTGGCATTGGACATAATTAAATCAGCAATTTGTAGCAAGTTTTTGTGTCCAACATTTGAAGGAAAATTTTCGGTCACACTAAGTCCCTTTCTCTCTCTATCTTTACTACGCACTTACCACAAACATTGAAAAAATAACCACCCATACATACACCCACACAGAACGCAGACAAAAACACGCACACACAAAAACACAAATCTCGCAAAACAAAATATTTTACAATTTATAATTTGCATCTGATCTTTACACCATTCGTCACTGTTCATTTGTGTCTTGATTGATCTTTCTGAAAAAAACAGATGTGGAAATCTTCAGGCATTTGTAGCGGTAATCGTTAATTTGAAACTAAAATTGGAATTGAGCTTTTTGAATTCTTTCGAAATATTTCTGTCATTTTTGATGTTTGAGGAGCATATTCAACCCATTTATTTCTCAAAAACTAGGCAGATACGTTAAAAGCTAGCTTTAATGAACACAATTGGGGTTCTGAATATATTTCGAACCGCAACTTTTACCAAAATTTTCTAACTAAGTGATTATCTAATTTTTTAATATTTCCGACAGTTTTTGCACTCCGTCTCTAGTTGCTTTTAACATGTAGACAACATCGAAAACTGTTCGTAACGTCTTATTTAGTAGCTTTGAGGAACTTTGTTGTTCCAAAAAATTACCGTTTTTGCCTCTTCACTCTTTTCAGTCAGAGTATTTTTTGAACAATCGGGAAAATTTTATCATTTTTATGAGAACAGAAAGAAAAGAAAATTTCTTCTTTCTTTCACAAGAAGCCTTTGTTTTTCCCAAGAGGAGTTTTGCCATCATCGAGGGATTTTGTTTTTCAATTTACAGAAAAGACCAAAGACTAGAAAAGATCAGTTTGAAGAATAATTTCAAGATACAGAGAAGTGAAAAATAATTTTCTCACATTCAAAAAACTGTGAACGTGTGTTAATAATATCAACCTGACAACCATAAACTCAACTTTCAATTTTATCTCTACTCCATTATTCTGGAGAAGATTAGTTCAAACTATCTGCTCTGAAATTATAACGACTACAAACAAGAAGTAAAGGTGTCCTTTTTTTCAAAAATGATTTTGGTTGATTCGATAATCATTTCATGATACTGGTTTTTATAGGTTTCCAAAGTTTCGATAAAACATATTGTTTGCTCTGATTAAATGATAACCCAAAGCACCATAACTTAATTACAAGACTTTATATGTTGAGCGCGTTTCTTTTGATTTTGCTCTTCTACTTCGACCGTATTCACATTACGTAATTCAATGGCTGAAAAATCTATAATCATCACATATCAAACAGTGAGTGAGGTAAGAAGTCAGGAGTTAAATGTGAAAAATGTCACCTAAGTAAAACGAAAATCGTGATCAAAAGGTAAAGAGAAAAAAAGGAGAGCAAAATATGCCGATGAGAGGCTGGCGGCACCTCCTAACAATTAACGTTAAAAACTAGTACATATCTTAGAAATAAAGAAAACATAGTTTCAAAAACAAACGAAACAAATTGCCTGGAGAATACGCGCCGTGCTAAATTTAGTGACGCAAGAAACAAAAGAACAAAATTTGAAATACAATCTAGAGACCTAGGAGTCATAATGAATAAATGCTGACACTCTCCAACTTCAAACAAAAAATACGGAGAAAACAGACAAAATGGAATTTAAAAATTTACGGATGGCAAGTATCCACGTAACAAAACAGGGATAAATGTAAAGTGCTTGCAAATTTCTTCTAAAAAATGAAGCCGGTTGATGTGATGTTCATTTGAATATACTGTTTTTTTACGTTTCCAAGGTTTCGAAAATACTCAAATGGTTTGTTCGGATTAAATGAGAAGAATTTTTGCAAGAACTCTAGAATTTAAAAAAATGTGCTTTTAGTTTTACATTTTCAAAGCTGATTTTCGCTATTTTGAGAGCTCTAAATAGCCTGAAGTCTTTAATTTCTTAAAAACATTTTTGATTCATTGGAAAAATGAATAGTACAATAATTTTGAACCCGAAGAAAACAGAGAGAGGGATTTGATTATTTTTCAAACAAAAATTCAAGAAAACGAAATATTTCACATTTTCGGTCGTATAGTTTAATTTTTCATTTTTAGACTTGAAACTGAACTAAACTTAATGCAAACTTGAAACCAAGATCGTGAAGGCTAAAAAATGGTGTTTGGTTTTTTCTCGGCAATGCGTAAACAAAAAGAGAAAACTTGACTGAAGAAAAAAAGGCCAGCCTCGTATATATATTTCACCATTTTTGAAAAATGTTGGAACAATAAGCACTGTTTCACTCACTGATTAAACGGAATTGAGTATTAATTTTTTCATTCATTGAATTACTTAACATAGTAAATATGGTCAATATAAAAGATTAAAACCAAAAGAAACGCACTTAACACATAAAGCCCGGTCACTAAGTTATAGTGCATCGGGCTATCAGAGTTAATTAGAGCAACTGCTAGCTTCCTTTAGTATCAAGCTTAAAATAATTAAGTTTAGAAGATAAATTAAGTGTAACTTAAGAATCTCACCGAATTTGCACTTTTTGGCAGAAAAACTTCAACTTCAAAAAGAAAAAATTGAGTTGTCCGTAGGTAAAATCTATCTGAAGTTAATTATAGTGAAGTTCATTAGAGTACAACATATTCATTAGAGTGAAATTCAATAGATTTTGTCGCATGTCAAAAATAATATTTCAGGCCCAGTGACAAACTAATGAAGTTCACTCTAAGGAATATGTTGCACTCTCTAATGAACTTCTTCTATCTTCAAATAGATTTTACCTATAAAAATTCAGTTTTATTTTTAAAAAAACTTTTTTAATAGTCAACAAGTGTTCTGAGTTGATGTGCAAAACTGGTTAGATTCTAAAATTACACTTAACTCAGTTTCTAAACTTAATGCTATCAGTATAATACTTATACCATTGATAACCCAATGCACTATAGCTTAATGACTGGATTTAATATGGACTTAATGACAGGGCGTTTCTTTTGATTGGGCGTTCCTTTACTTTGAACGTATTTACTACATTACGTAATTCATTGACTGAAAAATTTATAATCAATTCAATTGAAACAGTGCGTGAGGTAAGAAATCAAGAGTCAAACGTGAAAATCATCATCGAAGTGAAACGAAAATCGTGATAAAAGGGTAAAGAGGAGAAAAGGAGAGCACCTAAAATAAGCCGTTTAGAGGCTGGCGGCAGCTCTTAACAATTAACGTTAAAAGTTAGTAAATATATTTTAGAAATAAAGAAAACAGAATTTCAAAAACAAACGACACAATTTGCCTGGAGAATAAGTGCCGTGCTAAATTTAGTGACGCAAGAAACAAAAGAACAAGATTTGAAATACAAAGATAAGAGACTTAGAAGTCATAATGAATAAATGCTGACACTCTTCACCTTCAACCAACAAATATTGAGAATACAGACAAAAATTGAAATTAAAAAAAAGTTTTACGGAATGCGAATATCCAAGTAACAAAAACTTGGATATGAAGCGTTTGCAAAAAACTCTATTTTTAAAAAGAATACAATTTTCTCGGTACAGATTTCTCCGTCTGTTTTTAGATTTCAACGCGGTCTCAGGTTCACAGCAAAGGTCCTAATTTTTTCAAAATAAAAGAAAAAATAAAACCCTTGAAAAAAGGATCGAAAACTAAATGAGAAAAAGAAAAATACTTTCTGAGCATCCCGTGGACTTAACTTTTAATTCATACTTTGATTTTGAAATCACAACATTGGAAACAAAATTAGCTAACTCAATTTATTAGTAGAATACCACTCAATGAAATCACAATATTTGTATGCCAAATTATGGTTGGGGATTGTCTGAATCAAAGCTGAGCTTCAGGTACAAATTAGACCCATGTGGACGGTGTTTGTTTGATTACAAGTTAGGTTCTCACCTTTAGGTTTGAAAGGGGCTTCCTAAGTTTGTTGAAACCAATCTTGGTTAAATTCATTATCATTATGAAATCACCAAACTAAGCTGAATTTACCTTCAGGTGAGCTGCCATAATAGGAAGTAGTCTTGGCAATCACGTCTTCTTCCGTTTCGTTAATCGAGAAGGCTCGGAATTTTCCACCGTGTTTTGATACCAAGTCATTCAAATCTGCAAATTTATCAACATTTGAATTGTTGTAGCTAACTAAGTCGATCGCCAACTTGGTATCACTCAAAGTTTTCTGCAGTTTCGAAATGTAGTCTTCTGAAATATCGTTTTCGACATACAAAATGACGGAATCGTAGCTATCTTTTGACGCCGCCACCAGCTCAAGTACTGAAACTACGTCAGTTTGGCTAATTTCAGAACTCTCGAGCTTTTCCAACCACAGTAAAGCTTCGGCAACTGATTTCGGGGAGTTTTCTCCAGAATCCGGGTCTGAATTATTGCCCGGAAAACAAACTTTGCCTTCTGATTGTTCAGAGGTGATCAAATTGAAACTTTCTACTGAAGAAAGTTGCTCCTCAATCAGCTTACGAACTTCATTGTAAAACAAATTCCGTCTTTGTGGATCTTGCGACCAAATATCAGTTATAACTAACGGTTTATTGGCTGATATTAAACCGAAGACTCGGTAGCTGCCCGAGGTTATCAATTTCAAACGAGAACTCAGTTCCTCCTTCACAATTTTAAGTCGAGAAACAAACTCCAATAGTCGTTCTTCCGAACCAATAACATTGTAAACTTTCCCATCTCGATCCGCAAACTTCTGGAAAAGTTTCTGGCCATATTTGGCGCAAACGGTTTTGCGGATCTGACCTTCAAACTTTTCAACGTGGTGGAATCCAAGTTGCCGCAGAATGTAGTTGAGATCTAGTTTGCGACCTGAAAGACCTCGCGATTTCAACCACTGATGCGATGGTCTCCGGTCCGCCTTTCCTTCCATGAACTTCAAATTCACGATCAATATATTGAAATTACTTCAAAGAATTTTATTTTAATTCAGAACAAAAAAGTTGAATAAAATTTCAGTTTAATCGCATTTTTGGCAATGTTTGAAACGACTGGAAACGAATAAACCCCGAACTTAAAAAGCAAAAAAGTTTCTAAAGATAATTGCAAAATTGGAAATTTTCTAGCAAAATTGTTGTTTTGGGTTAAAATGATTGTATTTGTAAAGCTTATAACAGGTAGCACACAGAAGTGAAGTTTACTTCCAGCATAGCTAAATAGACGTATTGTAGCAACGCCGAAAAAGGAATAATTTTGAAGAATTTTGGGACTTGTAAAAATTCTGTTTCAGGTTTTGAGCGAGGGAGACAAAGGTACAAGGATGTGAGCACCTATAGCCACTAAATAGGTCTGTAAGGTGAGACTAAACACGAGACTACAAAAGATGTCTTTTAACGCTCAAATGGTAAACAAAAACCGCCTATCTAAATATACCACAGCGGCCGTGTACTTTTTGTATATAGAGCAGTACTCTCAAATTTAGCACGTGCTTTTTGCTCTTAGTACAAAAGAAATCTTCAAATGTAATTTTAATAGTTTGATTGTATTGAAATTGAACGCACTACACAGCAAAGAAAACGCGTGTACATTTTTTTGGATATTATATTTTGGACTACAGAACATTAGGGTTAGTTTCCTATTCACCTACAATCCAATTCGTTATTTTTAAACAAAATTCAGGTCTTTCTCATTATCCCCTCGAATAGAGTTATACCCCTCCAATAATGTTATATTTACGGCAGGGGGTGGCTTTAGATTGACTCCAAAATTTTACTTTGAATGGTCAAGGTTCACTGTAGCCTCACACGTTGTTCTTGTTATAAGTGGTCACATGATAAAATAATAGTAACATGACTTGTAAATCACTTTTTGATAGAAATATATAGCCGCTAATCTAGTGAGAAAACTAAATATTCGTTCAGGGGGAGTGGTATAATGTTATAAACTGAAACTAGAAGCAAAACTAGATATATGATTTAACGCCCAGCTTTTCAAAAGGAAACAAACCTTAAACTTATAGAAATGTCTGATCACGAAGACACGACAAGCACAAAACGTGAATACGAAGCCGCTGCAGATGAACCAGGCGAGAATGCAGCTGAAGGTGGAGAAAAGGTAACTGGACAAGAGTTGGGAGGGGATGAAGCAGCGACAGCTCAACAACCAAAAGAGGAAGAGGCTTCTGGACAAGGAGACGGTGACAATCCAGAGGGTGGAGATGATGCAAATGAAGCAGGAGCTCCAGAACAGGTAAGAATTCAGACGCTCATATTGGATTTAATCTTTATATTCCACAACCCATCGCTCAAGTGCTGCTTTGATACACATACTCACATACTTTGCTATTGCTCAAATAGACACAACTTTACCGGCATGCTCAGTGTCAAAAGTAGGTGAGCACCCAACAAGTGTGCTATATAGCAAAACTCACTTATAATCTTCTCCGTTTCGGCTCCTCCTTCAGTAAGAAATTGTGCCATTATATAGTAAATCGTGTATTAAAATGGCTAGCGAGGGGAGTGGGCGGTCCATGTTAAAATTGAACAATTGACCAAGTGAAAAATGATTAGGTGGTTATGATTGAAATCCGGTCATTTCTACACCCTATTAAGCTGAGATAAGGATCCACTCTGTTTCAGATCCCCCACCCTTATACCGGGGATGAATCTTGCACGCACGCAGTATTTTTGCATGGTCACGTGCTATATAAGAACACCATTTGTTCGACTGATTTATTTGTCGCATCTATTCTGTTTCGCCCCCCCCCAGTGTTTTTATGACTCCCAGTTACAAATTATATGTTGTTATATAGCACGTTACTATGTAGGAAAACAGCACGTGCGCCTGGGGGTCATAAAAGATTTATGCTAACTAAGCTGGGGGGGGGGGGGGCGAAACAGAATAGATCCTATTTGTCTTATAGTTATTTATTTAGATAAAAGGATTTAGATTATTCGTTTATTAGGACTTATTCAGCGCTTACTGCAGTCTTCGGACTGTATTTATTTGTCCCAAACAATGACGGCTTTGTCCCCGCCGTCCCCCCATCCGATCCGCCATGCACTGTGTGTATGGGTTTATGTACAGAACAAGAACGCTTTATCTGCGTTCGATGTAAATCTAAATGTGTTCATGGATCGTGCCTTGGAATTGCTCAGACAACAAGTTGCATTGGAATGATATTTTGGTCTTGTCCGAGTTGTTTGCCAACTTTTACGACAGAGTTATCAGCCCTTGATCGAATATCTGCTCTTGAAGTTAAATTAGAGAAAGTAGACTCGCTGATTTCTGAAGTTCAATCACTGAAGGTGGAGATAAATTCTCTGAAGAAACCAGATAACCCGTATCTTAGGGCTGCTTTCTGAAATCGGACTGACAGTACTGCTAGCGATCGTAATTCAAAGAAACGAAAAGCTGAAGGCAATGTAAATGTGCTTGCCGGCAAAGAGTCTCAAGACAGAAAGCCAAAAGTTTTCAAAACGGGCACAAATATTAATCATCAGACGACAGTCAGAGCAATTAAAAGACCACTGAAAAGACGGCATCTCTACATTGGTCGTTTAAGAAACTCTGTCTCTACGGATGGTATGAGAATATTGCAAGAAAAAGGGAGCTGATCTTCTTTGTATCCGTGAAATGTCTAGGGAAGGTACACGTCTGAAATCTTTCCACTGTCTATTCAAATTCAATAATGATCAAAATGAATCTCCCGAATTCTGGCCCGAAAATGTTTCATTTTTACGATTTTATTTAAATCAGAAAGCGAGGGAACGGCTGGCCTCCTCGAAAATAAGAAATCTTATTAAAGCTAATGATCTTCACCTCATAATTTTAACAGAAACGTGGATCAAAGATAACGCAAATGATGTTTTACCTCCAGCAGTGTTGACCAAATGGCTATCATTACTCAAGTGCAAACAGAAAAGAAAAAAAGTGGCGGAGGTTTAGCGGTGTTCTATGATGGAAATTTACGTGTCGATTATTTTTCAAACAAGTGTTTTACAAACGCGGAGGTGGCTTTTCTTAAAATTACGCTGGGCAAGTCAGTGTATCTTTTGGTTTGTATACACCGTCGACCAAATACCAATGTACGTGTCTTTATAAGTGAATTAAAATCGTTTTTTGAGGGAAGTGCTGTTGTTCAAAAATTTACTTATTGTAGGCGATATCAATATTTCTATGCTGCTATCAAATGATGCGTCAAGAAACTCGATTTCATTTTTGGATGAATTTGGTTTGCAACAGGAAGTTACCGTGCCTACTCACAAAAGTGGTGGAATTTCAGACCAAGTTATTACATCTGAGGAGGTTGAAGAATCAGAACCTCTTGTAAGTTTCGGTACAAGCTCTGATCAATGAGTTGCGCACTTTGACCTTCTGCATAAGCACGAGAATTTAGCTGCAAAGAAGGCCTTCTGCAGAAAATGGCAAAATTTTGAGGTGGTAGCGTTTGCAGAAAGTATTGATGCTTAGACCGACAGAGATAATCCTGAAAATATTTGGAACAGTATTTTAATGAACGAAATCAGCTATGTCGATAAGAACCATCCTCTGAAAACTAAATATGTGAGAAATCATACGTGCCCTTTCTTTGACGATAAGCTAAGAACGATGAAAAGATCTAGAAGAAAGTTTGAAAAAACTTTTCGAAAGAATGGTAATTCCCAAGCCAAAAGCCGGTTTCTTAATGCAGTTTTGGAGTATTTTGAGCTGTTTACCAAAAAGAAAAGTGAATACATCGAAAAATGTGTCGCTAGTGAAAATAAGCGTGTTAGGCATTCTATGCTGCAGCAACTCTTAGGAAAAAATAATGTTGTCCTGCCGCAGTCACTAGGGGAGCCTGAATGTCTAGCAAATAAGTTTAAAGCTTTCTTTGTTAAGAAAATAGCAGCCGTATTAGTTTCAAAACCTCCAAAGAATGCTCTAGAACAGATTGATTCACATACAATAACCCTGGTCAGTTTTCAAGTGTTCGCACTGAGCAAATTGCAATTACTTCTACCAAAAATTTCGAACAGTACGGCACCGAGTGATGTAATACCAACGCGATTATGTAAAATTGTTTTGACAAATTCTCCGGACTACTTCATTGCGTTAATTAATTTACCTCTCCAGACAGGATACTCCCAAATCAGTTCAAACAAGGAGTCGTAAGGCCGCTCATAAAGAAGTCTAACCTTGATCCTGGGTTGTCCAGTTATCGCCCTGTGACAAATCTAAGATTCCTGTCAAAAGTTATTGAAATCCAAAATTTTGTTAGGGTAAAAAATTCGTTTTTCAGATCTTCAAATTATAATCAAGGGTTACTCTAAACTTCATCTGAGTTAAATCAATGTGCTTCATTAATGAGGCATTGGAATTTAAATGTTCAGGAACTTTTTTATGCTAGCAAATGTTAGTGATAATGCAGCTCATTTTATTATACGTTTCTGTTGATTGAGAAAACGTATTGATACACTTTACTTTTCGTTTCTCATTATTTTTCCACTTTCACTTAATACTGTTTCCAATAGACAACCCCGCGAGCGCAAATAGTTAATTGAAACTATTAATGTACAATTTCCAAATTTTGAGTACAATTTCCAAACTTAGGTGGTAGTTGAAAACTGTTTTTATAATTGAATCGCTGTAATGCGCCCAAATTTTCTAATCCATTAATGAAAGCCTTTAGTGAGGATCCTAGGTATCAAGAAGAAGTAAGGTAATCCAATAACATCGACAATATTTTACATTTCATCTCTGATCAACTTTAGGACCAACCATACCAAGTTTGAGCATAAGCTGCTGACGTTGAAAATTAGAAAGCGCAAGCCACTGGAATTTTTTAAAAGTATGCTTTCAAAAGTTTTGATTAAAAACGCATTCATCATTCGGACAGCAGAAATCATTTCTTAAATTGCTCTCGAACAGTTTGAAGAAAAAACCATGCGTGTTAATGGAAAACTTTTGCTTGACCAATTTTGCATTTTTTTAGAGCATTACTTCGTCTTCGCTTCTTTTGTGACCTTTTATTTCTGGAATTTTGCGAACTGAACTGCTCTTATTCAGCAATTAGGCCTAAAGCTAAAACATAGCTGGCAGATTGCCAGAAAACAGCCGCAATAGCTCCGTAGATCTGCAGTCTCAAAAAATATGTAAGAAACAGGTCAAAAAAGAAACTTTTTATTTAACCCTGAGATGTAATAATTTGATCAAGAATTTGTTTAAGGTAATGCTGATTCTAATGCTCTTAAATACAAAGACATCAATGACTTCAATTACAGTGAAAAACACCCACTTGACCTTATCTCTTTGAATTAAAGTAAAGAAAAGTGTATTTCAGAGTGGGGAGAATGAAGTAAGTCAGAGTGTGACCAAAGACTTAAACACGAAAATGAACTCGGTCCACTAACAGTCAAAAATGACGTCACGCACGCAATTCAATTGAAATTGCATGAACGAATGAATAAAAAGCAGACTTGAAGTGATTGCGATGTATCAAAAATCTTGACAAAATAAAACATATCAGGACAACGATTTGAAACAAAAAATGACCTGACAAACAGAACTTTTACAGCGACATGGAACTCATACAGTCAACAAAGCCCCTGACCGATTATGCAAAAACATGAACAAATCTAAAAACAATTTTGAAAAAAATTTTAATGTTTTAAGAATCCTTAAATTAACAATATATTGACCTTACCGGTCCTTAAAATCAAACCATAAAACAAGAACCTTGTGGGTGTCAATGATAGACTAATCAACAAGGAGGCTAAACCTGAAGAAAATTGGCAAAAATTAATTGTGGAAGTCAGTAGCATCAAACTAAAAGAATCCCATAACTACAAGTCAAATCCCTATAGAACAGCATATCATTAAACATAGCAAGCCATGAAGTTTTTTTCAGGAGCTCAAATGGCTGAAAAACGGACGATAGAAACACAAATGACAGCAAGATTCACAAATTCACTTATAGCTTTCAAAAACCAATGGTATCTCAGTTAATAAAAATGTTAGCTAAAAGTTGGAACCAATGAATTGAATAACAGTACACCGCACTGGAAGGCCAATAAGAGTTTGTTATATTTGAGACTGAGCGAAAAGACCACAAAAAAATAAAAACAAAAGATGAAAATATCAATTTTAATTTTTCGGAAAGCAGGTGTCAAATTGTTCAAAACGATCGTTATGCACTCAAGCGACTAATTAGATTCACCATGTATTCATTAAAAACCGATTATGTCTGCTACTAATTAGATTAAGTGATAAAATAACAATTAATACAATAAATATTAACAAAATGCAAAACTCAACTGAAAAAATTCAATTTTCGAAAACGAGCAGCCCAAAAACAGTCAAGAAAAAACAACTAAAAACTCAAAACATTAATTCGATTAATTTAGGCGTCCTGATCACCCAATCACAAATGTCATTAAGGAGACTAAGAGAAAACACAACAAAGTGAATACTGAAAACTGGTAGACGTCAGAAATTCGATATCTATTGAAAACAATGAAGTCGAAGTCCTAGAGAGAATTAGCTTTGAGCTGAATCAATTAAAATGGGCGGATTGGTTCATATGAGCAAACTAAGAGAAATTTCCCCGATGAGATTTAATGATACGACAACAAATAGTACTAAAAATACTGACAAGCATAGCTGGCAGATTGCCAGAAAATAGCCGCAATAGCTTCGTAGATCTGCAGTCTCAAAAAATATATAGGAAACAGACCAAAAAAGAAACTTTTTATTTAACCCTGAGATGTAATAATTTGATCAAGAATTTGTTTAAGGTAATGCTGATTCTAATGCTCTTAAATACAAAGACATCAATGACTTCAATTACAGTGAAAAACACCCACTTGACCTTATCTCTTTGAATTAAAGTAAAGAAAAGTGTATTTCAGAGTGGGGAGAATGAAGTAAGTCAGAGTGTGACCAAAGACTTAAACACGAAAATGAACTCGGTCCACTAACAGTCAAAAATGACGTCACGCACGCAATTCAATTGAAATTGCATGAACGAATGAATAAAAAGCAGACTTGAAGTGATTGCGATGTATCAAAAATCTTGACAAAATAAAACATATCAGGACAACGATTTGAAACAAAAAATGACCTGACAAACAGAACTTTTACAGCGACATGGAACTCATACAGTCAACAAAGCCCCTGACCGATTATGCAAAAACATGAACAAATCTAAAAACAATTTTGAAAAAAATTTTAATGTTTTAAGAATCCTTAAATTAACAATATATTGACCTTACCGGTCCTTAAAATCAAACCATAAAACAAGAACCTTGTGGGTGTCAATGATAGACTAATCAACAAGGAGGCTAAACCTGAAGAAAATTGGCAAAAATTAATTGTGGAAGTCAGTAGCATCAAACTAAAAGAATCCCATAACTACAAGTCAAATCCCTATAGAACAGCATATCATTAAACATAGCAAGCCATGAAGTTTTTTTCAGAAGCTCAAATGGCTGAAAAACGGACGATAGAAACACAAATGACAGCAAGATTCACAAATTCACTTATAGCTTTCAAAAACCAATGGTATCTCAGTTAATAAAAATGTTAGCTAAAAGTTGGAACCAATGAATTGAATAACAGTACACCGCACTGGAAGGCCAATAAGAGTTTGTTATATTTGAGACTGAGCGAAAAGACCACAAAAAAATAAAAACAAAAGATGAAAATATCAATTTTAATTTTTCGGAAAGCAGGTGTCAAATTGTTCAAAACGATCGTTATGCACTCAAGCGACTAATTAGATTCACCATGTATTCATTAAAAACCGATTATGTCTGCTACTAATTAGATTAAGTGATAAAATAACAATTAATACAATAAATATTAACAAAATGCAAAACTCAACTGAAAAAATTCAATTTTCGAAAACGAGCAGCCCAAAAACAGTCAAGAAAAAACAACTAAAAACTCAAAACATTAATTCGATTAATTTAGGCGTCCTGATCACCCAATCACAAATGTCATTAAGGAGACTAAGAGAAAACACAACAAAGTGAATACTGAAAACTGGTAGACGTCAGAAATTCGATATCTATTGAAAACAATGAAGTCGAAGTCCTAGAGAGAATTAGCTTTGAGCTGAATCAATTAAAATGGGCGGATTGGTTCATATGAGCAAACTAAGAGAAATTTCCCCGATGAGATTTAATGATACGACAACAAATAGTACTAAAAATACTGACAAGCATAGCTGGCAGATTGCCAGAAAATAGCCGCAATAGCTTCGTAGATCTGCAGTCTCAAAAAATATATAGGAAACAGACCAAAAAAGAAACTTTTTATTTAACCCTGAGATGTAATAATTTGATCAAGAATTTGTTTAAGGTAATGCTGATTCTAATGCTCTTAAATACAAAGACATCAATGACTTCAATTACAGTGAAAAACACCCACTTGACCTTATCTCTTTGAATTAAAGTAAAGAAAAGTGTATTTCAGAGTGGGGAGAATGAAGTAAGTCAGAGTGTGACCAAAGACTTAAACACGAAAATGAACTCGGTCCACTAACAGTCAAAAATGACGTCACGCACGCAATTCAATTGAAATTGCATGAACGAATGAATAAAAAGCAGACTTGAAGTGATTGCGATGTATCAAAAATCTTGACAAAATAAAACATATCAGGACAACGATTTGAAACAAAAAATGACCTGACAAACAGAACTTTTACAGCGACATGGAACTCATACAGTCAACAAAGCCCCTGACCGATTATGCAAAAACATGAACAAATCTAAAAACAATTTTGAAAAAAATTTTAATGTTTTAAGAATCCTTAAATTAACAATATATTGACCTTACCGGTCCTTAAAATCAAACCATAAAACAAGAACCTTGTGGGTGTCAATGATAGACTAATCAACAAGGAGGCTAAACCTGAAGAAAATTGGCAAAAATTAATTGTGGAAGTCAGTAGCATCAAACTAAAAGAATCCCATAACTACAAGTCAAATCCCTATAGAACAGCATATCATTAAACATAGCAAGCCATGAAGTTTTTTTCAGAAGCTCAAATGGCTGAAAAACGGACGATAGAAACACAAATGACAGCAAGATTCACAAATTCACTTATAGCTTTCAAAAACCAATGGTATCTCAGTTAATAAAAATGTTAGCTAAAAGTTGGAACCAATGAATTGAATAACAGTACACCGCACTGGAAGGCCAATAAGAGTTTGTTATATTTGAGACTGAGCGAAAAGACCACAAAAAAATAAAAACAAAAGATGAAAATATCAATTTTAATTTTTCGGAAAGCAGGTGTCAAATTGTTCAAAACGATCGTTATGCACTCAAGCGACTAATTAGATTCACCATGTATTCATTAAAAACCGATTATGTCTGCTACTAATTAGATTAAGTGATAAAATAACAATTAATACAATAAATATTAACAAAATGCAAAACTCAACTGAAAAAATTCAATTTTCGAAAACGAGCAGCCCAAAAACAGTCAAGAAAAAACAACTAAAAACTCAAAACATTAATTCGATTAATTTAGGCGTCCTGATCACCCAATCACAAATGTCATTAAGGAGACTAAGAGAAAACACAACAAAGCGAATACTGAAAACTGGTAGACGTCAGAAATTCGATATCTATTGAAAACAATGAAGTCGAAGTCCTAGAGAGAATTAGCTTTGAGCTGAATCAATTAAAATGGGCGGATTGGTTCATATGAGCAAACTAAGAGAAATTTCCCCGATGAGATTTAATGATACGACAACAAATAGTACTAAAAATACTGACAAGCATAGCTGGCAGATTGCCAGAAAATAGCCGCAATAGCTTCGTAGATCTGCAGTCTCAAAAAATATATAGGAAACAGACCAAAAAAGAAACTTTTTATTTAACCCTGAGATATTATATTTTGATAAAGAATTTGTTTAAGGTATTGCTGATTCTAATGCTCTGAAATACAGAGAGATCAATGACTTCAATTACAGTGAAAAACACCTATTTGACATTATCTCTTTGAATTAAAGTAAAGAAAAGTGTATTTCAGAGTGAGGAGAATGAGGTACGTCAGAGTGTGACAAAAGACTTAAACACGAAAATGAACTAACTCCACTAACAGTCAAAAATGACGTCACTCACGCAATTCAATTGAAATTGCATGAACAAATGAATAAAAAGCAGACTTGAAGTGATTGCGATGTATCAAAAATCTTGACAAAATAAAACATATCAGGACAACGATTTGAAATAAAAAATGACCGGACAAACAGAACTTTTACAGCGACATGGAACTTTTACAGTCAACAAAGCCCCTGACCAATTATGCACAAACATGAACAAATCTTAAAAACAATTTTGAAAAAAAAAACTTTTTGTGTTTTAAGAATCCTTAAATTAACAATATATTGACCTATGGGTCCTTGAAATCAGTATATTATACAAAAACCTTGTGGGAGTCAATGATAGACATAGACTAATCAAAAAGGAGGCAAAACCTGAAGAAAAAGGGCAAAAATTACTTGTGAAAGTCAGTAGCATTAAACTAAAAGAATCCCACAACTACAAGTCAAATCCCTATAGAACAGCATATCACTGAACATAACAAGCCATGAAAGACTTTTTAGTAGTTCAATTGGCAGAAAAAGGGACGATAGAAACACAAATGACAGCAAGATTCACAAATTCACTTATAGCTTTCAAAAACCAATGTCATCTCAGTTAATGAAAATGTAAGCTAAAATTTGGAGCCAATAAATTGAATAACAGTACACCGAACTGGAAGGCCAATAGGAATTTGTTATTTTTGAGACTGAGCGATAAGACCACAAGAAAAACAAATAAAAAAAGATGAAAAAATCAATTTTAATTATTCGGAAAGCAGGTGTCAAATTGTTTAAAACGATCGTTATGAACACAATCGACTAATTAGATTCACTATGTATTCATTAAAAACCGATCATGTCTGCTAGTAATTAGATTGAGTGATAAAATAACAATTAATACAATAAATGTTAACAAAATGCAAAAACTCAACTCAAAAAATTCAGTGAAACGAACAGCCCAAGTACAGTAAAAAAAAACAACTAAAAACTCAAAACATTAATTCGATTAATGTAGGCGTCCTGATCACCCAATGACAAATGTCATTAAGGAGACTAAGAGAAAACACAACAAAGTGAATAATGAAAACTCGTAGACGTCAGAAATTCGATATCTATTGAAAACAATGAAGTCGAAGACCTTGAGAGAATTAGCTTTGAGCTGAATCAATTAAAATGGGCGGATTGGTTCATATGAGCAAACTATGAGAAATTTCACCAATGAGATTTAACGATAAGACAACAAATAGTACTAAAAATACTAAAAAACATAGCTGGCAGATTGCCAGAAAATAGCCGCAATAGCTTTGTAGATCTGCAGTCTCAAAAAACAGCAACAAAGACAGACCAAAGAAATTTGTCTTTTCATTGAAGACTGATATGTTATATTTTGATTAAAAATCTGTATAAGTTTTTGCTGCCTCTATTAGCTGCTCTCAAATAACCTTTATTTAGAGTGACACACACACAAACCCATTTGACCTCATCTCTTTAAATTAAAGTAAATAAAAGTCAATTTCAAAGTGAAGTCATTTTTGAGTATGAGGTAAGTCAAGTGTGACCAAAAATTTAATCACGCGAATGAACAAAAAAAACTGGCTCCACTAAGAGCAAAAAATGGCGTCACACACGCACTTCAGTGTAAATTACATGAACGAATGAACAAAAAGCAGATTTCAATGTGTCTCATTTTAATAGCGCTTAAGAGAAGAAACACTGAAAACAGCGGTCAAATTTCCACAGTCAAACTCACTTTCAAAAACCTAAAATTTGTTCAAATAACAACTTCTCATTCCAATTTAAAGGTACTTAAAAAGTTATGGTTCTTTGTTCGCTTTTCTGCTCCCTTTACTACTCCAATGTGACTAAAATCGCCACCCTAATTTGACTTCTCGCCGACGTGAAACAGTTGAAGAAAGAACAGATCTTAAACAAGACAGCACACCAATACAATCCAAACCAAGAGAAGGCCAATAATAGTCCCAGATATCGCTTTGCGGCTATTAAACAAAAACGATCTTAAGATCGTATATTTAAAGGCCCGGATAGCCGAGCGGTTACTTCTTCAGTCTATCAAACCCGAGAACCCCTCAATAGTAGGAATATTTTGCACTAAATTTTCCTCAATAGTAGGAATCAAATTTTATCTAGGCTACCGGCGCACATTTGAGAAATAACCTGCCGCAGATTTGACTAAAATCTATCAAACATAGCCGGCAGATAGCCGCGATAGATGCTTGTGCCCTTCCCTGGAGTTAAAACAAGTAAAAAAATAAGATAGACAGATTGACCACAAGCCATTTAAGACCACGAGACCTTTTTGGGTTATATTCGGACGGTCATTTTCAGAAATATACGCTCTATAAGGAAAAAGCCCTAATAGAGCTTTTTCAAAATTAACATTCGAAATCAAAAACTCAAGATAATAATACTCAAGAATTAGGGCATATACGTTTGGCACTACATAGATGCACACTATTGATCTTTAACTAGTAAATGTTCATAAAAATAAAAGTTCATTAAGTGAGTTCAGAAGTCATTCAGAGTTCATTAAGTGAGTTCATTCATGACGTCAAGCACATAAATTTTAACTACAAAGCAGAAGACACTGAAATTGAAAAATAATCATCGATGGAGACGACGAATTAAAAAAACATAGCAGGACAAGTTCTGTAATACAATCCAAAGAATTGAGTGACAAACTTAAAACTGCTGTACCTGAAAAGCAGATTAATTGAACAATGCCAGCCAAAACAGAACAGCAATATCAGTAGTTGAGAAACTAAAATAATCAAACTAAAGAAAAATATAATTGTTGCTAAACCTCTTGAAACTTTTACACTCAAGGCCAAAGTTGATCCAATTAAATATACCCAATAACCCATGCACAAGCCTTGAAAGAGGTTTATTGGCCAATAAAGAGAGAAAAATAGAAATATGACAAATACTAAAAAAATAGCAAAATTTAAAGTAAGTTTCCTAATTTTGCAAAATTAATCCATTTTTCCGTCTCTGAAATCTTCCTAGTTACCCATCTACAAGACCTAAACCAGTTTCTTTGGCCCATAAAGATTAAAAAAATCTTCGAAAATGACAAACAATCTCAGAACAATTTGAAAATGATTGCAAATTTTAATGAAACATTGCCAAAATCTGATAATAATTTCTTCAGAACCATTTCACGGTCACCAGAGGCTATCTAGTAACCGAAACTCAGGCCTTAAAAAATTTAATTGCATAATGAAGATAAATAAACTAAGAACATGACAAAACTTTTCAGAAAATTTGAAAAATATTACACATTTCATCAAAAGATTTGTGGAATTAAAATGTTGAAAACCATTCCATTTCAAATGAAAAAATTTCAATAACCTATTATCAGACCCTAGAAGAGGTTTTCTCGCCCCTGTGGCTAGAAATTTGAAAAAAACTTGAAAGTGCAACTGCTAAAATTCGTGATGTTAAAATGTTGCAAACCACACCATTGCCACCAAAAACTATGCCGTAACATATTATCAATCTTTAGAGGAGGTTCATCGGCCCCTGGCTTGGCAAAACTTGAATGACAATAAATGTCAATTGGAAAAGTTGCAAGTTTTATCAACAAATTGCTAAAATTCGATATGCTAGAATGTTGACAACCATTCTATTACCACCAGAAACTATGCAATAACCAATTATCAAACATTAGAGGACGTTCCCCGGCACGTAGGACTGAAAAAACTCAAAAATTGACAAAATTTTTCAAAAAACTGAAAAAATTAGCACGCAAAAACTTGCGTGCTATGTTTGGAGTACCGAAACATATAGCTCACAAAATGGTCATAAAAATTATTAATGTCTTGCAAAAGACCTTCATCAACTTTAACAAACCTCAATTTGAGTGGTCCAACAAAAACTTCGAAAAATGACGCAATTAGATGCAATGATGCAACATTTTGGGCACAAAAACTAAAAATGACCTTTTAACTGAATTACGGCCTTCCCAGCAGCTTCAAAACCCTAAGCACTTGAAGGATTACTAAACGCGTCTAAGGGCATCTAATGAAACTTGATGCCCGCTGAGCTTTACCAGTTGAAAGCTTAAAGTCATGAAAAAAAGTGTGAAAACAACTTACAAAAAAATACAGAGCACCAGTAAATCCAATTCTTGGATTGTAAAAAACCACGATGTCCCCAATAATATCCGCTATCGCTTTGCGGCTACATCGCTTCGCGAGTTCTGTCAACTTGAACAAGTTTTTTCAAAACTTTGCGTTCATCGACAGTCGATTGCCTGCCACGTCAACTGCTAATTGGCGGGGCAAAATGATAGAGGGGTTAAATGATAGGGGATTAAAATATGCGGGGTTAAATTAATCGTGGCAGAAAGAAGTGAAACCTATTTAGCAAGTGTTTGAAAATGAGATCAAAGGCATTTACTATATTCTTTGACAGCATGCATTTTTACACACTTATACATAAGAAATCCAATTGAAGATACCAGGCAGCTGCTCCTAGATATCAAAAAGTAAAAATAAACAGATTTAAGGTTTCAAAAACGATTAGAATTTGTTTTTAATGACTTTTGAATGGTTTCAATATTTCGATAGTACGATGACTGTGTTGCCACACAGGTGGTGCAATTCATTTTTTTTCTGAAAAAAAAATTTGCAATGAAATAAAAGTAAATTATCTTTTAAGAAAATCTTGTAAATCATTTCTTTTAAGAAAATTCATAATGAGTTAAATTTTCGTAACATCTGACCGTATTCAAACTTGCTTTCCGTTGTTTTCAAAATAATTTTAATTTCAATAATTCCTTCCATATTAGATTTCCCAAGAGTTGTACAAAATTGTGTAAAACCAGGAATTAATGACGCCTGAGCTGCCTTTAATCAGTGCCAAATAAATTAGATCATAGAAAAACAAAGAATAAAAACATAGCCGGCAAATTGTCGGAAAATTCCCGCACATCAGCATTTAAATAGAAAAACATAGCCGGCAGATTGCCGGAATAGCTGCGAAAGAATAGACCTGCGTGCCGTATAATAGAGATAGAAACAGATTCAGATCCAAATTGAAAAAAAATCGACGCCGCTCAAAAAACTAGGTAAAAAACATTATTCAGCGATAAATTAAACATAACCGACTAACGTCAGGCGAATTGCTCTCAAACGACCAGCGAGCGGTTGGCTTCGTCGGTAGCTAGCCACGGGGGGTGCACTGGGGGCTGATGGGGGCAACACTGGGTTGGGAGGGGGAAACAGCGCGGTGGGGATGGGGGTCAACGGGGGGGGGGGTGGGGGGGGGGGGTTCTCAACCTCTCAGAACCGCCCTTCACACCATAAGTATAAGTCTCCAAAACCGTTTGAGCTGAAACAGAGCTGAAAGGCTCTAAGAGCACTTAATGCCCGCTGGGCGCTACCTGTTTATCCCGTTTTTGAGGACGAAAAGTCGAAAGCGTCAGACGAAAAATCGGTCAAGCGAAAAATCGCATAAAAAAAAGACCAACAGGACTAATATAATTGCTACAAACTTCGTTTGAGAGCAATTAATAAAGCTTGTTAAAATTCATTCCACAGAAGCCTCTTATTAGGGACCTTTACTGCACAAATGAGTTCCTTTGACCTAAACAAATTCAAATTAAACTCAAGTTTTAAAGTGCAAAAGTCATTTTATTGAGTGAGGTAAGTCACGTATGATCAAAATTTAATCACGCAAATAACCTAAAAACTTTTGCTAAAGCGAGTGAGAAATGACGTCACGCGCGCAAATGCCGTTAGTGAGAGGAAGAAGTCATTCAGAAAATTTAACTTTTTCAGCTTTGCTGTGTGAACAAATGTAAAACGAAAAAAAGGCGTCAGAAGAAAAAAACCAAGTGCACCGCAATATAGCTTCGCTCAGCTTACAGCTTCGCAGCTATAATAAAAGAAGAGGAGATAGCAATTGACGGAATTCATTTCTAAGTGTCAAAAAGTTTTCTAAATTGCTGTGCAGTTTCAGTGGGATTCTAAAAATATACTTAAGGCAGCTTCTTAACTGCTTGATACTAATACTAATACTAATGTCAGCTAGCAATTCCTCTAATAAACTTTGATAACCTAATGCACTATGACTTAATGACCGGGCCTTATCACGTTTCTTTCGAGTTTGCTCTTCTCACATTGACCTTATTCACTACACATTGCGTAATTCAATGACTGAAAGAATTTAAAATCCATTCAGTTGAAACAATGAGTGAAGTAAGTCATGAGTCAAACGATTCCGGAAATAACTTGAAGACGCTGCTCTTTCAAAAAAACACTGCCCCGGTAATCATTTCGTACATACTTAAACCACTCATGCGAATTAATGTAATATTTGAAGTAAATCCATAAAAACTACTAAAAATAACTCAAAAATTAGAAAAAATTAACATGTTTTTAATATTACAAGGGCACACAAAGCCAAGAATGTTTCTTCATGCAAATAAGACTATAGAAAAGCTCGCAAAACAATTGGCAGATCAGAGTAGACTCAGAAACTTGTCTAAAATTGTACAAATGAAAAACTACAAAAACTAAGAACAACAGTTTAAAATTTCGATAGATTTTCTCATATGTCTCAACACAAAAAGGTTTTATACCAACGATAATGTAATGCCTTGATATCTAAACGCTCCGTAAGTATTAAGCTTCTTTTCGAATCCCACTTAAAGCAATAAAACAAAACAACAGGCGATAAATCACTAAAATTTGCCTAAAAATCAGCAAAATAGCTGTTTTATCCGTATTAACTAAAGCAAGTTGATACCCAGTCGCACGAAAAGACAATAATTTATAACGCCATTAGAAAAATTCTGACCTACTTTTAACCAGCAAAATTTTTGCCGGTTAAAAGTAGGTCATTTGCCTTTTTATGTGAAAACTTTCCACGCATGAAACAGCCCCATTACCATTAACTTGATCTTCGTATTTTTATTTTCATTCGATATTTTAAGTGGAAGGTCGGAACTAGCTGTTCGAAAGCATAGATGAGTGAGCCTTTTTGTCTCGGACCGTTGAAAGCAATGTGTACAGTGAAAAATGCTGGCAGATTGTCAGGAAACAGCTGCGATAACTTCGTAGACCTACAGTCTTATAAGATATTAAAACGTCGAAATTTCAGTTTTTTTTACTAATCAGTGAGATTTCATTTTCATTTAGAAATTTTAGTCGTTCTTTGTTGTTTATATTAGCAGTCCTCAAAAAATCTTCCACTCAATTGACCTCATCTCCTTCAAGTTACAAAAAATCTCTTGAGTGAGGGAGTCATTTTTGAGAGTGAGGTACGTGTGACCAAGAGCTTATCACGAACAAAACTCAGCTCAAACAATAGTGAAAACTGGCACGCACGCAAATTGCACGATTAAATGAACAAAAAGCAGATTTGAATCAGCGTGACCTCATATGCTCGTAAAAAATCTTGAAATAAAAAACCGTCTATCGTAGCTAGTACAAATAAAAATAATTTTTCTTTGACGAATACAAGAAAGTTCTAGATATTCAAAATGTGCACTTACTTTGAAATAGTTTAGGCTCACTTTATAAACTCAATTATGAATTGTTTGAGATAGTTTGCTGTTGCGATAATGTCGTTTCATGTACTTTGACCACGCAGCGCTCTATAAATTAATATTACTATAACTTTACACTGCCTTTCAGTACAGAAAATAAATTTTTAAGTTTTGTAGAACAATACTTTTAAAAAACGATTCAAATAAAATGTTCAAAATATTCAAAATAAAGGGTTACAGAATAGTTGTCTCGATTCACAAAACTTCGAAACGAATTATCAGTAACTTTTACAGCACGTCTGGTTGGAGGAATAACCAATATCTTGAGTCCTGTTTCATAGCATTATACCACAGTGGTTTTCTAATATACAGAAAACCCAGCTGCAACTAATTGCTCAAAACACATGTACTCCGTGCAATAAATGGAAAAGTCTTACCTGAAGTGGATTGAATAGACTGCTAATTTGGCACACCAATGAATCTGAAAACGTTTGAATTATGAAATTATCTACACTGAACAACAGACAAGCATAGGGTAAATTATAAATGTGTTAACTTTGATTTTCTCACTAGTTGAGTTCGTTATTAATGCACCATTTTTTACTTCCAGCAAGCTATCGAGCAAAAAGCGGAACAAAATGCAGAGGAAGGAGAGGCAGCGGAAGCTGATGAACAACAAGCAGAGGGTGAAAACGACGCAGCACTAGCCGGAAACGCGGAGCAAGAAGAGGCCGGAAATGGAGGCGAAGGCGAGGAAAGTGTAGAGAAAGAACCGGGCGAATCTGAAGAGCTGCATAAGGTTCACGAAGAGGAAGACGAAACTGCTCAACCGGAAAATCAAATTGCTGATGATGAGGAATACAAACCTGAGGTTCAAACAGATGAAGTCCCTGACCATAATGCCGAAGTTCCCGCAGCCGATGAAGAGCAAAAAGTAGAACAGAGTGCGGAAACCACTGAGATACCAGCCGATGAAAAAACGCAGCCTGATGACTTTGCCGCTACTGAAGAACAAGTTGCCGATAGCGATACTCAAAAGGCAGAAGAGCCAGAAGATCAAGGTGCTGAAACCGGAGATGCAAACGCAGATCCATCACCTGAAGGTAATGCACAAGAAACAGTTGTTCCGAATCAGGACGAGGCACCATCTATAACCGACACCAAGGGAGAATCCGAAACAGTTCCACTTGATGCAACCAAGGAACTCGAAACTCCAGCCAATCACGTGGAACCCTCCGATAATCACGAGGCGACTCCTGCTGAAGATGCTCCACATGAGATCAGAGTGGCAGAAAAAGACGAAGAAATAGTTCATGCCAAAGGCTTCAGTTTTGGCGAAGAGGCTTTAGACAGCGCACCAGAACAGGAGGAACAAATAGCTGGACCCTCGGATACCCAGGCAGTTGACTCAAATTCAAATCCTCCTCTGACCACGACAACAGGCGGACCATCTACACGTGCTGGCGATAAAGACCAGGAACATTCGACTCAGAAAACGTCCACAGAAAAACAAGTGGTAGCTTCCACAAATGAATCCATCCCAAAGAAACCACCAAAGCAGTTAACGCATTGTCTAAATTTAAATTGGTGCTTTGGAGTGAACAAGTATTGTCCAGCTCTGAACATGTTATACAAACTCAACGCTGATGATCCCGGTCGAGACTCTGTGCTTTACACATGCTCCAACATTGCCGTAATGTACGACTTCAACGAAAACACCCAAACGCTACTTCAAGGACACAGCCACGCTATAACGTGCACGGCTACAAGCGAAGACAAGCGATGGTTAGTGACAGCCGATTCAGGAAAGTTTGCCTCAATTATAATTTGGGATACCTTTACCGATATTCCTGTGCAGACCATCTTCGACCCACATCCAGGCTCTGATGGGTCTGGTGAAGATACAGGTGTATCAGCTATAGCCATCACCAATGATGCCAAGTACATTGCAAGTGTCAGCTCATCGTTGCCTCAAACGGTTAGCATTTGGGATTGGACAACTCACAGTGGAGGTGACGCGACTGCTTCTGTGACACTGAACCTCCCCGATTCCACCAGTCCCCAGAACTTTATTATGTTCAATCCTGCCAACCACTGCCAACTGGTAACAAACAGTCAGGATCAGGTCGTGTTCTACCTCTGGGACGAAGGCGAAAATCTTAACTATCACGACCCTCAAGTTACCGATAAGGATTTCAACCGCTTTGTTGGAACCTTCAGCCAATCAGTTCACGCCCCAGGTAGCAAATGGACTTTTACCGCAACCAGTGCTGGAAACGTCGTAGTATGGGCTCCTGATAAAGCGTTGGACCGACAAGCGTCTAAATCTCCTTCAGCGCTTTACAAACTAAAAGCCTTCAAATTGGTAAAACTTCAAGAGCGCGCGCTTAGTGTGTTGACTACACACGATCAGTATGTAGTAACTGGCGACGTTGTCGGTTGCATCAAATTCTACGATAACCAGCTCAGAATGATAAATTGGTATCAGGACTTCGACCGCATTGGTCCCATCAATTCCATTTCGTTCGCGTATTGTCCCGGATTTCCATTTTCGGTAGTTCGCAACAGCAAAATGCCAACTGATGCCACAATTGAAGCTAACAAGTTCCCGATCAAGGACTTCATTCTCAGCACAATAACGGCCAAGATAGGCAAAGTTCAAAATGACGGAACTGAGTTAATTATGATTTCACAAGAGCATGACGATGCTATCTATGCTCTTGCTGCGCATCCTAAGCGCTCACACATCTGCATGGGAAGTTACGCTGGGTACATTAAAATTTGGGACTATGAGAAGAAAAAAGTTGTCTGTGACCTTAGACTGAAACCAAAACAATTGGTTACGTGTTTGGCCTATGACCCTTCCGGTAAATTTCTTGCCATAGGCTTTGACGATGGCAATGTGCGAGTTTTGGATTCCTTGACGTTGGCCGACGAGCTTAGACAGCCGTTTGCAATGTCTCAGAAAGCTATTACGCACATAAAATTCGCTCACAACTCCAAATACCTTGTAACAGCTGATAAAGACATGTGCGTTGTAGTGTACAAGGCACAATTCACTGAAGGTTCGGCCCCGTTCGTGTTCTTTGGCAAGAACAGAGCACATTACAAGGAAATTACTGAAATCCTGTTCGGAATTGCACTAGAAAGCGATCAGCCGCGGTTAATGTCGATAGGACGCGACCGGGTGTTAGTTGAATACGACCTCGAAAACAGTTCCGAAGATGATGTCCGCATTGCAAGCACAAACAAGATCGAACAAAGTGGCGTTCCTTTATGCTTAGCTTGGTATCCACCAGTTATGAAAGAGGACTTCCTAATAACCGCCAATGATCAGTTCAAACTCAAGTTATTCAACTCAACAACCAAGATGTGTCGCAAAACTGTACTAGGACCAACATACGGGTCACCCTTGACAAAAATAGCAGTTCTTCCGTATCTTGAGGACCCATTTAATGAGCCCAGGTACATCGCATTTGCTACTAATGATAGGATCGGATTGCACAAACTGCCAGTTCTGGGAAACCCTCACGATGCCATGGTAACGGTCGCACACCCGCAAGGAATTGCAGACTTGTGCTGCAGTTACGATTCTAAGTTTGTGTTTACAGCCGGTGGAGTGGACAACACTGTTCAGATGTGGCAGGTATGTTAAGCATAAAAATTGAAGTTCTGCAATCTTTTGCTATCTTATAACCACCTATCACAACTTTATAGAGTAAACAATGTCAACAAATTTTGAATTTCGCACGGTGTGGGGGGGGGGGGTATGCTAGGTTAGGTGACAGGTGATAGGGTAGAAGTGGGGGGATGTTCAGTCAAAGTGATACTATTTAAAACGAGTCAAATCTCCAACCGAAACAGATCTTTCCATATTCAATAAGACTAACCTTCCAACAAAAACTGTAATTAGTGACTGTACATCTTATGTTCCGGAGTGCGGAAGTCAACATGGCTTCTTTCGCTTTTAGGTCAAACTCGTGAACATACTAGCCTGGTAAAAAAAACAGCCGGGAGGCTCCAGAACCGACTTGCAGTAGAACTTGACTATGCCCCAGTCAAGTGCTCACTTAAACAACTAACAAGTTTACTTCATCATAATATTCAATTTGGAACCGAAAACAGAACGACAAAAGCATACTCTGATAACATTTTTCACAAAACTCTTCAAATGAAATTCGAAAGGAAATATTCTTAACGGAAGCATAACGTATAGCAAAGTCAATCTTCGTGCAAAAAAATGGCCCACCAAAAATTGTTCGACACAAATTAAAAGCGATATAAAACGAGACAACAGAATCAAAGAAATGGAAAGGAACTTTTCAATAACTTTATATCTTTAACAACTTTAAATTTTAAAACCGTTTAATTTTTTTTAGAAATTTCCTATGAGTTGCAACGTCCGAAACAAATTTCCACGTAATCAAACTAAATAGTGGCCAGCAGGCAACCCAATAAACAACTGAAATTAAGTAAGGCAAAAGCAAAACCTGAGAAAAACTACGAACCGTTTTAACTTCAGTCAAAACTATCTTCAAGGTCATTTGTCTGTCTTTTGTTCCTAGCAAATTCTATAGAATAAAAAAAGAATTGAGTTGGAAAAAGAATTCTGATACGCACAAAAATTGAAGAAATAAGAAGAACTCAGAAAAATAGACCCAGACAAAACAAAAATTGTACTAAATTGACCGATTTTCTTTCGTAAGATCGACTAAAATAAACACCAATCAAATGAAAAGTCACAACCACCAGCATAAACTCTATCAGAAACCCAAAACCTCCGTGTAAACAGTTAAAAAATGAAAAAAGCCGAAAAAAATCGGCAAAAAACAGCTCATTGCCTTATTTAAAAATCGAATAGATGCTTACAATGGTCGAATACGGACCCAAACGAGTATTCAGTGTCAAATATGTATGAGAAAAACCACTTCAACTGAGAACGTTGAAACTAAAGAACTATTTTAGAAATTTGCAGCTTTCTCCCGCTCTCGCTCCCTCTCTCTCTCTTTCTATTAGTAGTAGTAGTAGTAGTAGTAGTAGTAGTAGTAGTAGTAGTAGTAGTAGTAGTAGTAAAGGCTTTAGGATTTAAACATAAATGAATCCAAGGGTTTGTTAGACCCACATGAGTTCAGTCCAAAGGTAGTTTTAGTTTAGTCTAGTTTTTTCCAGTTATTGCAGTGGTCACATTTGCAAACAATTCGCCAAGTGCATTTGTCCCTCTTGTCATATTTTCTCAGAAAGTAGTCCCAGTAGATTTTGGAGATGGTGTCTTTATTGAGATATTTTCCGTAGCTGGTGTACACTCTGATAATAATATTGTATAATAATTTTGTACGATGGAAGAAGTTTTCATCGGTTTTGTAGAGTCGATTCGTTCCGATCGTCAGTTCTCCTCTTGTATGCTGTCGAGTTTTATCTTCGGTGACTCTAGGTAGATCAACAACAACGTCGTACTCGTTTCTATCCAATGATATCAGAAGCAGGAGATTGTGCATTTCGACATATAAGCTGAGAGGCAGCAGCTTTAGCTGTAGAAGTCGATCTTTGTATTCAAAACTTGCATTCAGTATCCACTTGGTAGCAATTTCCTGCACCCTTTCAAACTTCGCAAGATTCGACTTGTTCGGCTGCCATGCTTGAGAGCAGTAGGTCGACTTTGCTAAGGCCTTTCAATTAAGCTAAAGCTAGCATCTCAACCGTAGATAGCTATTGACGAAGCCAATTGCTCGACAGTCGTTTGAGAGCAATTCGCCCGACGTTAGTCGTTTATGTTTTTTAACTTGTCAGCAAGCTCAAGTTAATCAAATTAATATTTGATTTGACTCTAACTCTCACGCACGCACTAACTCAATCACTCACTCACCACTCGCTCACTCACGAACTCACTCATCACGCACTCTGTTTTTAATTATAATGCATGATCTACCCTTTATCATTGAGCTTTCCTGTTTCTACTTGATTTAGTAGATATTTAAGCCAAGAACGTGGATGAGCAGGGTCGGAACATTATTTGGAAACGTACATTAACAAGTCTCCGTGCAAAAAGAAAATCAAATCAAATATTAATTTGATTAACTTGAGCTTGCTGACAAGTTAAAAAACATAAACGACTAACGTCGGGCGAATTGCTCTCAAACGACTGTCGAGCAATTGGCTTCGTCAATAGCTATCTACGGTTGAGATGCTAGCTTTAGCTTAATTGAAGGGGCGTGGGGTGTTTGGAGCGCATGGAATGGTGGGGGGGGGGGGGGTCCGAGGCTGGGTTACGGGTGGTGAAATGATGTGCAGGCGGTGGGGATTGGTGCGCTGCTGCGAGCGGGGATTTGGAAAAATTAAATGAAATTAATTTGCTAAAGAAAATTTTACAATCAATTAATTTAATTGGCAAAACGCATTAATCAATTATTGCAATAATTGCAATTATTGATCAATTAAAGTTCACTTTCAATCAATAATTGTTTTCGTAGTTTTTTTTTGTCAAATTTTAGTCTCGACTTCACCCAAAATTGTACGCATATGGTTATACCGTTGCAAGCATTCTTTTTTTTCAAAGACGAAAATTATTTCACCCCAAAATCTGTCAAACTACTTACAGTTTGCGACAAAAATTTAGCATGCAAATTTTTTCTCCACTTCCAGGTTTCAGCTGTGGGAGTATGTTGTTTCAAAATTCTGCAATTATTTGACAATTAATTGAGTTGTTCCAATCAATTACTGCAATTAAATTAGAGTCACCAATCAGTTATTTCAATTAATTAATTGTCATTTATTGAAATTCCAATTAATTTTTGCAATTCCAATTAATTCTTCCAATTCCCTGGCTGTGACAGGGGATGAAGTGGAGTGTCAAGGGTCCAACTCTTAAGACCCACCCTTCCCGCCATAAATTTATGTCTTCAAAAAAGTTCCGATTAATCGCATACTTAAAGTCTAGTAGTAGGCCGAAAGGCTTTAAAGAAAACTTAATGTCCTCCGGATGCTACCTGTTTGTTCCGTTTTTGAGGACGAAAAGTCAAAAGGGTCAGTCAAAAATTTGTTATGCGAAAAATCGCATTGAAAAAGGCCACGGGACTAATATACGACTTCTAAGCAATTTAGGGCAATCCCTCCATTCCTTATTTTCTAACCTATCACAGGTTCTCACAAAACGCGTGCCATTAAAAGCTCTATTTTGAGGCCAAGCAACACATTCATAAGGGCTCTGTTCACTTTCCCTTTCCAGTCGATAATATAAAATGAGACGTACCAGGATGAATGAATAACACTTGCCAATAACAAAGTATTTATTTCAGGTGCATTTTCCTGCAATAGAAGCCAGTGCTAAACTTGGAGGCGAAGACCTTATTCCTTTCTATGACCTGATGCAGGGAGGTAGAGAAGGAGAATTATTCAGAGAGCTTGAAGACTACTTTTATTATGCAATGATTCGGTCGCAAGGTGTTAACACAATGAAAAGACGAAACGTCTCTGTAACAATTCCTATAAGCGAGATACCATTTGTGATGCGCGCTCTCGGATTTTATCCTACCGAACAGGAGATTGAAGACATGTTAAACGAAGTCAAATTTTCCAATTACGTTGAGACTGGGAACTACGTTAGCGAAATTGACTTGAACACTTTTATCAAGCTCTTCGTAAACCATCGTCCTGCATTCGGCTTGAACCCTCATTTGATTACAGAATCATTTCAACACCTGGGAGTTGCTGACCAAAAAGGTGAATACCTCATAGATCGAGACGACTTCATCGAAATTCTCCAGAACCGAGGCGAGCAATTAAACGATGCAGAATTATCAGAATTCATTTCGGTTTTGTTGGGCATAAGCCCAGAGGGTTCAGTTTCTGAAATCAAAGATTTTAGAGCTGTGGAGCAAGATCCTGCGCTGTTGGAAAAGTTACCAAATGAAATAACAGCTAACCTATTTTCTAGCACACTGTTAGGGTTTCCACTATCTAGCTTGGGCTCAAAACAGTCCACAGAAGACCCAAAAGAGACCACCGCAAAATTGTCCCATCAACCTTCGGCTAAAAGTGTTCGTCTTGTAACGACCGGAACACAAGCTGAGTAAACTCTACATATTAGCACAAACTGAGGAAGCTTAAATTCAAAACCACCTATGAAATTAAAATTTGACTCCGCAGATCTTATAATAAACTGAATGCGATCAGAGGATCTCTTTTTAATTGCTCTCGAAGCAATTATTTTAAACTTGTTTTTTTGCAAATTTTTCGCTTGACCGTTTTCGTGCTTTTCTTCCAAAATAATCTTTGACTTCTCGGATCTTTTCAGCTTGTGCCCCCCGCTTAGTGGGTGCATATTATTAGACGCACATGTCATATCCTTACATAAGGATTCAACATGTAATGACAAGTCCACTGTAACTGGGGGTTGTATAATATACTGGGGGTGGGCACAAACGGAAAAGATCCGACTTCTCAAGTGAATTTTTCACGCACTTCTGCATTGGTGAGTGATTTAACTTGCTCTCACTCCTAAATAAAGTTTTTTGTTCAAACAAACCCGATTGTTAGAGATTCGATGACAGGGCCATGATAGCCGAGTGGACAATGCCTATGTAGAGGTGCAGGAATCGGTCTCGGGAGGTCGGGGTTCAAACCCTACCTTCGTCTGACGTTTTTTCACCCATAAAGAAAAACTTACGACCCACCTGTCATTCGAGAGCAAATTTTCCGACATTATTATTATTAATTATTATTATATTATAGGTTTAGGCACCATTTAAATACTCAAGTGCTTCAATATCAGAATAAAACAATCAGAATAAAAAAGTTTTCAGTTGCTTCCTATAAGTAAGATCATATGGTATTAGCATCAATTAGGCAATTGCCTATCTCAGGTAGAGGTATCATATTTGATGTACCACAGGCTTCTGTTTTAGGGCCACTGATTTTGACCTTTATATAAATGATTTGCCTCTCTGATGTGAGCAATTAGATCCGTATATGTTCGCAGATGACACAAATCTTCTTTATGAAACCAACTTGGTAAATACTTATGCTTTGAATGATCAGCTCAATCAAATTGCATCATGGTTTGCGGAAAATAAGCTGTTTGAATTCTTCTAAGACAACTAATAAATTTTTCAAGTATTAGTCTTGATATCACTCTAAGCGGTGAAACTTTACATGAGTCTGAATGTGTACATACCTAAGACTTTCTTGATCGTGAATTCAAATTTGATTGTACAAAAATATATTATACAAAAATAGTTGTTAGAAAAGATTTGGACACAAAATTTTGTTCTTAAGCGATTGAGAACGTTTATCACAAATCAATTTTACGTTGTTTATTACGAAACCTATAAACAACCTACCTTGGCGTTTGGTTTGTTACTGTATGGATGCACCACAAAAAATAAACTGAATCAATTATATGTACTTCAGAAAAATTTTCGAATAATTTATTATAAAGGCCGACGCGAACACATCAATGAGCATTCTTCGAAAAGTAAGTATTATTCATATACGAATTTTATTTAAAAGAGATCCTAATTTACAGTTTGATCTATGCTCAGACTTGCAAGGTCACTGAAAAAGGTTCTAGCAATAATACGTTTTGTTTTACAAGATCGAACATAGCAGGTAAACTTAAAGTGCCTAAGATTGAAAATAATGCTAAAAAAACCCACTTACGTACGGACGTCCGGTTTTGTACAATTTTTTGTTGGATCAAATTGCAATACTGCCCTTTAAAATTAATTTATGTGAATTTGCACTTGCACTTGAGACATTAACAGACCGTATAATGAAAACAACAATTATAAATGAAAATGGTTTTGAAAGTCTGTTCACATAATCTATACATGTAAATAAATTATGTGTTAATTATTTACTGCTTCCTCCATGGGAACTCCCATGCAGCCACCTTGGCTTTGGTAGCCACCCCTCGAGTCCACTTCTGTGGTTTATTTTAAATTGTGTAAGATATATTGTTTAAATTTTAATGCATCGGAGAAATTCAATTATTGTTAAAATTAATTCAAATGGCAGTCTGTTCCATTCAATCGGAATTGCTTCGCTGAAGGTTTTTTCTAAAGTTAGTTTTAACCAACACATTTTTGAGGTTATAAAAATACTGGCAAAATGTAAATTTACGATTGCGAGACAAGAGAGCTAAGATAACCCAGAAATCGTTGAGGATGATGAATTAGGCGATCGCCGAATAAATAATTTTGAACAGCACACGTTTCTGCACATATAAAGAAAGTAGCTGCTTGATGAATCTTGAAGTTGGTGTTCTGAGCGACAGTAGAAATATCACCCTGAATGCACAATTCATTATCCGTTGTAACTTCCCAAGAAGTACAGCAGGTAATCCATAATAAGGTGAGTTGCAGTAGCCAAGCCGCGAAAAAATACATAACTCTTACCAACTCTATTAGGACTTCGCTGTCAACTGTGTGTCTGATAGAACAGATCCTCCGTAGCATATAGTAGCAAGCAGATGTAACTGAGCTGATTTGCTCAGAAAATAAAAGTTTGTCATACAAAATGATGCCAAAAAATTTCACAAATGACTCTGAAAATTTGAAATCAATAGGGAGTTTTAGATCGGATGAGTTATTTCAAATTGAACATCTCTTGAGTCACCGTTTCCTTATATACAAAAAAAATAAATGCATCATCCGCACAGAAATGATAGTTTGAATGCAGCTGTTTAAATATGAGCTCTAATGGCAGCAAATAACAGCAGAAAAGAAGGGGGACTAATACCGATCCTTGTGATACCCCGGTTTTTATTGCCACATGGAATACATCTTTTACTAATTCTTTCTGATGTCACCCCCTCAGATAGCTCTTTAGGAAATAGAGAAAATAACTTCGGAATCCAAGGCTAACATCATGAATTGATAGAAGTATATCAATATCCCGTGTATCAAAGGTTGCCGATAGATCAATTTCAATGTAGAAAGTGCTCTTTTTCAGCTCGAAATTAAGTACCATGTTGTTGGTTGCTTCTAGAGGCGTGGTTACTGTTGAATAGAATTTTCTATAAGCTTTTTGAAAAACACAGAATATGACATTGCTCTCAATGTGATCGGTAAATTGTACAAAAGCTGATCTTTCTAACAAATTCAACGTGGAATTGAGTTTTTAAATTGGTCGAGAGTTGCAAAACCCTCAAGACTAAGATTAACCTTTTTAATGTGAGGCTTAGCAATTGCTTTTTAAGAGCGTGTGGGAAAAATCCTCTTTCCAACGAAAAATTATCTTGATTTTCACGAAAATTTTTCACAATGCAAGGTGCACTGTGAAATTTGAAACCAGAGGGGCAATTTTAATGCAATAGTGAAGTATCACCCATACTATCTCTAATTAACAACTCGGCACATATCCAATATCTATCTCATTGATTTGCAATAGAGCATTTAGTTCTTTTGTATTGTTTATCACAGTGCGCGCATTATGTAGGATGCAGTTAAACATTTGATTTTCATAGTTGTCAGAAAAGCTAAATTCAACTCATTTCTCTTCAACGCTTTTCAACCATTCACGAATTGTCTCGCTCATATCGAATCTTGATACGGTAACATTTGCAGGCCAAAATTTTGGTGACTCGAATTTTTTGTAGTCAAATTTAAAACACAAGGAAATGACTTAAAGTGTCATTCCTCTCTTGAAAATTGACGATTATGCAGGAGTTCAATGCCGCTTGTTTCACGTTTTTTTTCCATTTTTTTGACAGATATATTATTATTTTTATTTTTATTATGATCAATATTTCTATTATTATTATTATTATTATTATTATTATTATTATTATTATTATTATTATTATTATTATTATTATTATTATTATTATTATTATTATTATTATTATTATTATTATTATTATTATTATTATTATTATTATGGCTTGGTGACTTTTTCATGGGGAGTATAAGTCCCGGATTTATAATATAGAATTTGCACGAAAGTTTTAGCTCAGGCACAAAAAGATCCAACTACAGAAATTATTTTCAGCCCAGTTTTCTTTGAAAAATTTCCGCATTAATTCTAGAAGTCTTCCTTTCAACTTATTGTTGTCGAAGAAGTTAATTTTCCTTTGGATGATGTTCACCCGAAATTGAGTCTTTGCTCTTCGTATCGATTCTCTGGCAGTATAACCCTAGAACTTCTTCCGGCCCATTGAATAACATAATAGTTGCGCAAGTCAACATCGTGAGACTATACTGCTAAAAAGTTGAAGATTTTTTAGGACTTTTAAGTAGAGTGGTGGCAGTATATTGCTTTGAACAGTTGCTTCTTTGTAACAATTTCTGTTTGTCATCCATTTCATGACAATTTTATTAGACCGCTCTAAAATTTGGTACTCGTTTCGCTTTAGCTCCCAGTATTCAGATGCAAACATTAATGTCGGGCTTATAATAGCTCTATATAAGTGATTTTTAGTTTTCATGTGAATTCTGCAGCTGGTGTTCCTTCGAATAAGATAAAACGCCTTCATTGCTTTTGCTGTTTGATTCCGCACATTTTCTATCCAATTTAGGTTGTCAACTATAGTCAGCCCAAGATCTTTAACGGCCCTCTTCTCGTGGATCAAATTATTTTCTAGAGAGAGTACAACCTCCTCGACACGAATCCCGAAAGCAAATTGTGTAAAAAAGCACTTTTTGTAATTGAAAAGGAGGCAGTTTTGGACACTCCAGTTGTGGAGATTGTTTAGATCAACTTGCAGCTTGTCTAGACTGTCATTATTGGAACAATGGATTAGTTTTAAATCATCTGCAAACAAGAGTGCCAGAGACGAAAAGACTACATTTGGCAGGTCATAAATGTAGAACAGAAAAAAAGATAGGTCCCAGAACAGAGCCTTGAGGAACTCCGCAAGAGACAAGACGGTTCTCAGATTGGTAGCCGTCAACATATACGCTTTGTGTTCTGCCAGTCAGATAATTTTCAATAAGTAAAAAGAGACTTCGTGGTATATTAATCTTTGCAAGCTTCTTCATCAAAACTGAATGCTTTATTTTGTCAAAGGCCTTAGAGAAATCAAACAGCAGTAGGAAACAGAACTTTTCTGATGCACTAAGATTTTCGAAAAGATTGGACAGACTCAAGATAAGCTGCAGGATTACAGACCTCCGCGGTACAAAACCAAAACGACAGGATGTAATGCTGTTCAACAAATGTTCTGAGAAAAACTTAAAGACTAACTTCTCAAAAACTTGGGATATGATGTTGAGCAGTTTGACAGGTCTATAATTTTTTAATTCACTTTTATTATCATCTTTGAAGATTGGTGAGACCAAACCATGCTTCCATGAACCGGGAATACTGTGTAACGTTTCAATATTAATGAAAAGACTTTTAATCGATTTGGAAACAGTTTTTGCAGTTTTCTTAAGAAGAATTGGGGGAATGCCATCTGCGCCTCTACTTTTTGTGACAACCAGCATGTCCAGCTCTTTGGTGATCTCTTTCTCGGTAAAGTTTATTTTCTGTCCACCAACTTCGAAAAGAGGTGGAGCATCAATCTGTTCATAAATTTGTGTTTAATAATTCCGCTTTTTCTTTGCTGTTTTTTGCAACGGAATTCCAGTCAAGATTTACATTTTTTGGTGGGAATTTCTCTTTTTGGAAACTTTTCAAATATTTGAATATTCTAGATCTGTTTCTGCTCGAAATTAGTTCTTCTTCGTATTCTTGTCGGTCTCTTTCTTGCAGGTTAGCACAATGCTTTTCTAGTTCTATTAATTGGGTGGCTAGGTAAGGAGAGATATTCACGCAACGTTCCGATTTACGTCTTAGTGCTTAGTGTCCTGAATTTGTTTAATTTGTGCGATGTTTCAGATGATACCCACGGCGGAAGTTCTTGTCTCCGTCGAGTTCTTCTAGGCGTAGTTTTTTCTATCAGATGAAAGATCCATTTCCATTCGTACCACAAATCTGTGTTTTTATCTATGCTGCTGTAACAGTAGGGGTCAAAGGGATTGTTTGCATTGAGCTCATTTAGGTAATCAAAATCACAATTACAATAGCTATAGTATACTTCTTGTTTCTTTTGAGGCTCTCCTGATGTACCAGTTATTTCAATTTGTATCGGAAAAGGGTCAGAGTAGTCTTCTAAATTGTCTAATCTATTGATTGAAGTTATCAAACCTTCATCATTGGCTAGGACTAAATCTAAACAGGATGACTTGGTTGTGTTGAAACTAATACATTGCTTGAAATTAGCGTCGATAAATTTGTTTACAAAACAGTCTTCATAAGCATCATTTGATTGGTATATGTCCCAATCTATCCCGGGTAAGTTAAAATCACCAGCAAAGAGAATTTTTTGATTAGCGAAAACTGATAGAAGCCAAAAATAGCATCAATATCACTTTGCTGAGATCCATAGGGGCTTCCTTTTGGTGGGTTTTAAATAAGAGCTATTACGGCTGGGTCAGGTTCGTTTAGTTTAATAAGTACCAGGGATTCTTGAATTGCCTCTGAAAGGTGGCGAATATCTACTTCAGTAAAGCTGAAATTGTTTGATACTGCTATCAGACACCCTCCGTGCTTAGATGTTTCGTTCTTTGACTTTCTATCAGCCCTGACTACACTATATTGAGATAGGAGCAGTTCTGAGCTCTTAATATTGCTTGTAAGTCATGTTTCGGTTAGTAGTAACAAACCAAATGAGTGTTTCAAGACAAAGTCAACTAGATTAAGTCGCTTTTGTAGATTAAGTAAGCTTCTAACATTTAGTAGGAGCAGCTTGAGCGAGTCTCTTAGTCAGAAGCTGTCATTTTCAGATCCAGGCTGAGGTATGTATTTTCTTTTCCTACGCTGGACTTCAAGTCTTGAGGCAGGTCCCCTAATGAATTACATGTAAATGCGATCTGCATTTTGGCCGTCTATTCGCGCGCCTCAGATAGCTTCAATTTTATGAGCCCTATCGTTTCTTTAGAGTAGTCATGGGAGACGCCTATCTCTCTGTAGGAAGGATCTGCAGTTTTCAGGTTTTTAAGGGATTTGAAGATTTCTCTTTTCTCAGTTCTGTCTCTCAGTACAATTTTCAGAGGTCTATTTCTTCTGATTTGATCTGTTGGCTAGGGAGGTTGGCCCAACTTTATAGATTCCTGATTTCAAGCAGATTGCAGCTTAGACCGTTTATACAAAAATCAGAGAAAAACTCGATGTCATCTTTTTGTCTATTCTCCGGGCTATCTTTTATGCTTTCCGGTACTCTAAAAAGTACGATGTTTTGTTCACATTTTTCAATCTCAATTTTTTCCTTCTCTTGCTGCTCTAGATTTTCTTGCATTATACTTCGAAAATTTTAGGTGTAGTAAGTTGGTTTAGGCAATGCTGGCTTCCCTTGGTTCTCAATTAAATTATCCAATTTTGCCTCAAAGTTATTCTGGAGAAGTTTTAATTTGATCTCAACCTCTTTTTCAATTGTTATCGGCAGATCCTGTTTTGTAGCACTATTATCCATCATTTTTTCTCAATTTGTGTTACCTTTGAATGAATCTCAAAGTTTTGATCAGTTCCTTTCAATTAAATTTGCTTTCTGCACATTCTTGACAATTTTTGCATAACCAAATTAAACCACTTTGCTTTGTTAGCGAACTTAAAATACTGGCAGCTATACCAGAACACATTCCTGAATGACAAAACATCAAAGGCCTTAGAGAAATCAAACAGCAGTAGGAAACAGAACTTTTCTGATGCACTAAGATTTTCGAAAAGATTAGACAGACTCAAGATAAGCTGCAGGATTACAGACCTCCGCGGTACAAAACCAAAACGACAGGATGTAATGCTGTTCAACAAATGTTCTGAGAAAAACTTAAAGACTAAATTCTCAAAAACTTTGGATATGATGTTGAGCAGTTTGACAGGTCTATAATTTTTTAATTCACTTTTATTATCATCTTTGAAGATTGGTGAGACCAAACTATGCTTCCATGAACCCGGAATACTGTGTAACGTTTCAATATTAATGAACAGACTTTTAATCGATTTGGAAACAGTTTTTGCAGTTTTCTTAAGAAGAATTGGGGGAATGCCATCTGCGCCTCTACTTTTTGTGACAACCAGCATTTCCAGCTCTTTGGTGATCTCTTTCTCGGTAAAGTTTATTTTCTGTCCACCAACTTCGAAAAGAGGTGGAGCATCAATCTGTTCATAAATTTGTGTTTAATAATTCCGCTTTTTCTTTGCTGTTTTTTGCAACGGAATTCCAGTCAAGATTTACAATTTTTGGTGGGAATTTTTCTTTTTGGAAACTTTTCAAATATTTGAATATTCTAGATCTGTTTCTTGAATTGGATTCTTGAATTGCCTCTGAAAGGTGGCGAATATCTACTTCAGTAAAGCTGAAATTGTTTGATACTGCTATCAGACATCCTCCGTGCTTAGATGTTTCGTTCTTTGACTTTCTATCAGCCCTAACTACATATATTGAGATAGGAGCAGTTCTGAGCTCTTGATGTTGCTTGTAAGTCATGTTTCGGTTAGTAGTAACAAACCAAATGAGTGTTTCAAGACAAAGTCAACTAGATTAAGTCGCTTTTGTAGATTAAGTAAGCTTCTAACATTTAGTAGGAGCAGCTTGAGCGAGTCTCTTAGTCAGAAGCTGTCATTTTCAGATCCAGGCTGAGGTATGTATTTTCCTTTCCTACGCTGGACTTCAAGTCTTGAGGCAGGTCCCCTAATGAATTACATGTAAATGCGATCTGCATTTTGGCCGTCTATTCGCGCGCCTCAGATAGCTTCAATTTTATGAGCTCTCTCGTTTCTTTAGAGTAATCATGGGAGACGCCTATTTCTCTGTAGGAAGGATCTGCAGTTTTCAAGTTTTTAAGGGATTTGAAGATTTCTCTTTTCTCAGTTCTGTCTCTCAGTACAATTTTCAGAGGTCTATTTCTTTTGATTTGATCTGTTGGCTAGGGAGGTTGGCCCAACTTTATAGATTCCTGATTTCAAGCAGATTGCAGCTTAGACCGTTTTTAAACAAAAATCAGAGAAAAACTCGATGTCATCTTTTTGTCTATTCTCCGGGCTATCTTTTATGCTTTCCGGTACTCTAAAAAGTACGATGTTTTGTTCACATTTTTCAATCTCAATTTTTTCCTTCTCTTGCTGCTCTAGATTTTCTTGCATTATACTTCGAAAATTTTAGGTGTAGTAAGTTGGTTTAGGCAATGCTGGCTTCCCTTGGTTCTCAATTAAATTATCCAATTTTGCCTCAAAGTTATTCTGGAGAAGTTTTAATTTGATCTCAACCTCTTTTTCAATTGTTATTGGCAGATCCTGTTTTGTAGCACTATTATCCATCATTTTTTCTCAATTTGTGTTACCTTTGAATGAATCTCAAAGTTTTGATCAGTTCCTTTCAATTAAATTTGCTTTCTGCACATTCTTGACAATTCTTGCATAACCAAATTAAACCACTTTGCTTTGATAGCGAAATTAAAATACTGGCAGCTATACCAGAACACATTCCTGAATGACAAAACATCAAAGACATGAGTCCTTACATTCGCTTTTACATTCTCCGCATGGATACTTGGTAGATTGATTTCTAGAGCGTGTGCCTTCAGGCATTGTCGCAAGTACAAATGCTCAAACCTCGCCTCCCCACCAAAAAAGGATCTAAAAGGCTCATTACTTCCTTAAGATCCCTGTTGTTTCTTTTTCTGTCGTTGCTTCTTTGAGGGCTTGTCTTTTTGGGTATATGCCTAAGCTTTTTGAATTGCTTGGGACCAAAATTGTCTACTTCAGCTCTTTTCTTCCAAACCACAAACAGTAGACGAGCTTCCTAAGTTGTCCGATATAGATATGACGACGCTATATCAGTAGGTGCTGGCAAAGTCGTCCGATATAGATATGACGACGCTAGGGAGGTCTTTTAACGCCCGATATTAACGATGTGTTCATTTTGGTACCAGTTTCTAATTCTTTAGAAGGTCTTAGCCTTCGCTGTGTTGCTTCCATAGTCAGATTGTAGGCTTTTTGTTTTTTTGGTACCTGATGCACTTTGGTAACTTGAAGTGCTCTCATTTCGGGTTCTCAGGAGCCCAGTTTGTGCTGCTCTAAGAAACGGAAAGTCATGTTTTTTCATCGTGGCTATTTCATTTCGAAGTGGTGAGGAAACCTCGCGGATAAAAGTATCAATGCATGTTTGAGCTGAAAACTATCTAGCGTGCAGAGGATTAAATTCTTCGAATAACTTAAGCTAAATGAATAAATCAAGCAGACGCAGAGAAACCTCACGCCAAAAGTTGGACAAATTCAAACGAAAATGTTTGTCCAGATACAATTTCTTCCGCCAGAATTTGAAATCCTAAGTGATTGGGGCTACTCAAACAATGTCCGGCCTCGTGTCACTCAGTAAATAACAACAATCCTGCACTGAAACAAGACTAAATAGCCTCCCTGGTGCAAAATGGAGACTATTTATTAAATTTATCACAACAATTGAGCTAAACAATTAATTAGGCTAAACAACTAATGTTGCGATAAACTTAATAATAAGATAAACAATTAATAAAATTCCACGACATTAGTCAGTTTATGTTTACTTTAGGCAACTAATTGGAGAAGTTTAACGTGAAATTTGAGATGGAAACATGTACTCATTTTTGCGCTCAATGTCTGCTTATAATTGATGTTTTGGAACATGGCGGACGACGAAACGTGACCCTTAGCAGACAAAGGCAACGCTACAGTCCTTACCGTACTACCTTAGCGGACCCGGCCACAACCTTCTAACAATATAGAACACAAAAATTAGACACTAAATGTATGTTCTGGTTTAAATGATCAAGACGCAAATGCAAATGCGTTAGTATTATCAAGGCTGACATACGGCTTGGGGAGGAGTATACGAATACTTGCTAGCACTGAGTCATGGCGTTCAGCGGCGGGCTGTTAAACTGGAATCATCGGACCTTTCTGATGATTCTAGACCATCGGATCTCCCCAAGCGCTGTGGCCGTATGTCAGCCTTGATAATACTAGACTTCCTTGTACTTTTTCCTTAAAGTCATTAATGTAGAGTAGGCAAATGAGAGGCCCCACAAAAGGTCCTCGATGAGCATGATTGATTACTGTCCTTTATGAATTAATGTCTAGTTTTAAATATTGCCTTCTGTCAGCAAGAAATTACTCAAACATCTTTACAGCTGCATCTTAAAATCCGCAGGCACGTAGTGCGACCATTGTCCAGACTTTTGTGCGACCTATGATCAGACAATGGTGCGATTTTGCCCTCTGATCAGACTGTAGTGTGACCATTGTCCAGACCATCGTGTGGCACAAGCGTTTCCCAGAAAATACAATTGATGTTTTGGAACATGGCGGACAACGTAACGGGACCCTTAGCAGACAAGGGCAACGCTACAGTCTTTACCGTACATCTTAGCGGACCCGGCCACAACCTTCTAACAATATAGAACACAAAAAATGGACACTAAATGTATAATTGCAAATGCAAATGCGTTAGTATTATCAAGGCTGACATACGGCTTGGGGAGGAGTATACGAATACTTGCTAGCACTGAGTCATGGCGTTCAGCGGCGGGCTGTTAAACTGGAATCATCGGACCTTTCTGATGATTCTAGACCTTTCTGATGATTCTAGCGCTGTGGCCGTATGTCAGCCTTGATAATACTAACGCATTTGCATTTGCAATTATACATTTAGTGTCCATTTTTTGTGTTCTATATTGTTAGAAGGTTGTGGCCGGGTCCGCTAAGATGTACGGTAAAGACTGTAGCGTTGCCCTTGTCTGCTAAGGGTCCCGTTACGTTGTCCGCCATGTTCCAAAACATCAATTGTATGTTCTGGGAAACGCTTGTGCCACACGATGGTCTGGACAATGGTCACACTACAGTCTGATCAGAGGGCAAAATCGCACAATTGTCTGATCATAGGTCGCACAAAAGTCTGGACAATGGTCGCACTACGATCTGATCAGGGACCAAAGTCTGGGCATAAGTTGACCCAAAATCTGACCACAGAGCCTTAGCTGACCATTATTATTTGACTGGAGTTTTTTATCACTGATTTTAATGACTCAAAAAAAAGTTGCAGGCGTTTCAAAATGACTTTCTATTTATGTTTTTATCAATTAGTTTTGTCCTAACCTTAACAAGACTATTAAATTTTAAGTTTTTTAGTATATATGTTTGAATTGAATAAATTAAACAAATAACAACGGATTATAGCATGTATTCAGGAATGGTCTGATCAGAGGGAGCGTTGGTCGCACTTAGGTCGCACGAAATTTTAGATCGCACCAGAGTCGCAAGAAATATTTGGGTCGCACGATAGTCTGATCAGAGGGATTTGGGTCGCACTATGGTCGCACAATTTCTTGGGTCGCACTATGGTCTGATCAGAGGGCTTTGGGTCGCACGATGATCTGATAAGAGGGCAATATCTGGGTAATGGTCTGATCAGAGCTGTCTAGGGTCGCGCACCTAAAGCTTGGAACCAACAGTTTTCCGGTCAAGTAGGTCTGGTTCAGGACAGGGATATGAGAGAACCTGGACTTATGTGTTGACTATAAATGTTGTGTAATGAGAGAGAGAGAGAGAGAGAGAGAGAGAGAGAGAGAGAGTTAGATCTGTTGGATGATTTTTGTAGACGGAGAATTCTCCCAATTTTCTGCAGTGAACCTTAAGCTTCGTTAGTGAGCTCTATTAAAGTACGGTTGAATAACGTTGAATTTTTTTTGTCTCTACTTGGCACAGGTAGACGAGTTTGAAGGTCGTCTGGTTGGGCGGGATGCCACATATATTGTACTGGTTATATTGTACTAGTAAATGACATTCACTGATGAACGATAGGGCTGATTTCAGTTTTTGTGGTTGACAGAAATTTTCAGAACAATTGCCACAATTTCTTCTTAGAAATTCTTGTTGTGAACACTCCTGCCCGGGCCGAGGTTTCATCTTTAATCCAACCCTAATTAGCGGGAAGAGAGTGTAATGCGTATTCTACTCCTATTAATCGGGGAAGAAAGCAAGATAGTAGTACTATAAAATTACACTGTACATACGCTTTTTTCTCTGCTCTTTCAAAACTCCATGCAGTGTAATTTAGTTTGGATAGATAAAAATTGAAATTTCTTCACAGTTTGCTCAGTATGTTTTTTGCACTCTTTTCAAACTCTAAATATCTGCAGTGTTATTTTGCTTTTATCTGTTGTTCAATGAAATTTATACCGCCAAAATTGTTAATTTGTCTCGTAAATCGTTTTTACCAGCATTCATTGTAAAGTATTTTGTTTGAGGTTCTCATCAATGTTCTCCAAAAATACCGGAGCATATTTGTTTTCTTCGAAAAGAGTTTTGTTTTTGATATAAAAACATGTATCATCCGCAAACTGAATGATTTTAAAACTTCCTTGTACTTTTTCCTTAAAGTCATTAATGTAGAGTAGGCAAATGAGAGGCCCCACAAAAGGTCCTTGATGAGCATGGTTGATTACTGTCCTTTATGAATTAATGTCTAGTTTTAAATATTGCCTTCTGTCAGCAAGAAATTACTCAAACATCTTTACAGCTGCATCTTAAAATCCGCAGGCACTTAATTGTCTGAAGAATAGTTGATGCGATATTGAGTGCAACGACAGAAATTACTAATATAAGGCGGACTGCTAAGAAAATACACTTTTTTTCCCACATTATGTTTAGTATAATCAATTTTTACACCTCTCAACGACATTGTTTATTTTTAAGAGTGTACACGTGAAAGAAGACAGACGCCGACGAAGAGACGAATTTTCTCAAGACAAGTGCGCAAGTAAATTCTGCGATTGATTTCAGCTAATTAGTCGGTCCTTTAAAAACAAATTCCACTCTTTTTCCTTGGATAGGTTGAGTTTGTTGATGCAGTTTGATTGGACCAAAAAGTCTCAGTTACTCAGTTACTTAGTTACTCAGTTGGCTGTTAATAGCTATGCATTGGCCGCAAGCGGGACGGCGACGTCCGGTCTTGCTGGCAGGTGAGAAGAATGTTGATTTGCCTTCCATGATATACTGGTCCGTACAAGAAAAGTACAGAAGTTTTTTCGGATGGGCATTGATCTCAGGGGATGTGTTTTGCTGAAAAGTTTCAATCAATACATACCAAATGGTGTCGGGTTATACCAGATTGAGATATTAGCATCGTTCTTCATGTTTGCTTTTTGAGCCCTGAGTAGGTCAATAGTACTGGATTCAGTGCCAAATGTTTATGTATGAGCTGTTGGGTTAGAGCAGGTTGAGGTTTTGAGTAGTCGACTTGAAAAAAGTGTTTATCTATGCGAATAATAATTTCACCTCCAATGATGTGTTGGTAGGAAAAACTTGATTGAATAATCAAAATTGGCAATTCTTGTCGGTTAGACTTAAAATTTGATTTCATTCGGAGGTACATTACTGTGATTTATGGTGGGAGGCCTCAAAGTTTGACAGATAGAGCGTAGTAGGATTTGTAGGTCTCTTTCGGATAGTTACTCAGTTGGCTGTTAATAGCTATGCATTGGCCGCAAGCGGGACGGCGACGTCCGGTCTTGCTGGCAGGTGAGAAGAATTTTGATTTGCCTTCCATGATATACTGGTCCATACAAGAAAAGTTTCTGTTAGCAGCTGCAGCTCCATTGAGATTAAGATATTGCCTTCAACATTCCATAGAATTAGTAATTTTAATCAGTTGGGAGGATTTGGTGTCTGTAGTTAAGTTGAACACACAATAACTTGCACTTTGCTTGTATCGTAGATTCTACCGGGGATCCTAGTGCGAGTGTACGTAGGTCACACCTTGATTTAAATTGCTCCAAGAGCTTGTTTCTTTGTATAATCGGGTTCTAGGTATATACTCTTGAAACCACCAATAGTTTGGATGATGTGCGAAAGAGCGGGAAAGATGTTCGTTCTTTTCGATCGGCATTTTTTTCGTCAGATTTCCCATAATTGGGGGCTGCCGATTTCATAATTGTCATTGTGCAAGTTTTCAGGGAGAATCCAATGGTAGCAAAGAGTTGTTGGATGAAATTATTTTCTTCAATAAAGAGTAGGTCCTTTAGGATGCTTGAAGCGTGCTTCGCGTTGAAGCGTGCTTCGCGTTCTATTTCCACGACTTTAATCTTTCTCAATGAGTCGATTTGTTCGCTTAGTGGAATTCGGTAGGGGGTCTATCGGCTACAGTAGAGTAGGTACAGTTGACAATTCTTAGTTTTTCATCGCGGGTCCTGAGGTCAGATTGCTTTGCGCTGATAGCATGAGTTTCATCAATAACAGATAAGAGCTGAGTCCGGGTCGAGAATTTCGTCAAAATTTATATAAGAAATGCGCTGACAACTGCTGAACAAAATATTTTTCAGTGGATAACTCTTACCTAATAATCCGCTGAATCTGCTGAATTTTCAGCATCGTTCTTACATAATTTCAGCACATTAAGCGGACAATTAGTAAGATTTAACCGCTTAAAAGTTTTTCAGCTGCTGCCAGCGCATTTTTTATATAATTTTCAGTACTTTCAGCACCCATCTTACAATATCAGCACTTACCTTACGCATTTTTAACGCTTTCCTTCAACAAGTTGAGTTTTTTCGAATTTTTTGTTTCTTTATATAGAGAAGCAGTACCGGAGCAAGACTAAACAGCATTGCACCAGAGCTGTTCAATTTACAAACAGTTGGAAATCTGCCAAATGACTTATAAGGTTTGTCGAATCTTAAGATAAAGCAGCTATTTGATTAAACGAAACCAAGTAGTATAATTATTTTCCTTCCGTGTGTGTGATGCTTTTCAGGTGTTCTGTTTTTCAAAAAAATGAATTATCTTTTGAAAAAGCAGCGCATATCATTGATTGATTAGTGGCTCTTCAGAATTGCAAAAGGCGAGAGAGCGTACTTGCCCTATGTTAGAAACAATAGTGAGCAATAAAATTGCATGTAAAAATATGATAGAAAAGCGCTAGACCCACTGAATTTGAAATTTTTACAACGGCTGAAAATATGTAAGGAAGGTGCTGAGAAGCCGCTGTCGTTTTGCAAGGGAAGTGTTGAAAATATGAAGGAAAGGCGCTAAATACGCTGAATTTAAAAATTTCACAATTGCTGAAAAATTATAAGAAAAGTACTGAGACGCTGATGAAGTTTTTGCCAGGGAAGTGTTGAAATTGCGTAAGGAAGGCGCTAAATCCACTGAATTGGAGTTTTTCATAAGTGCTAAAAATATGTAAAATTGCTGAAGTGCTGAATCAAATGCTAATTGTTTGTCAGAAATCAGTTGAAATAAGTTTATTTTTTATTTCAGGGGATTCAGCACCTTTTTTCATTTTTCAGCGCAATCATCAAAAATTTTACATAATCACCGAACATTCAGTGATTTCTTACAAAAATATCCGCTTACAGCTGTTGACCTCTCGACCCGGGATAGTCTCTTTCTTGCTGCATCGTTGAATATCCAGTTTTCGTTTGCCGATTTGTTATTTCTATGTAATTCAGTGTGCTGAGGAAGATCGTTAGGCTTCTCAAAAGAACTTATTCTATACAAATAAACATCTTGTCAGCGAGGTTGGTCAACTGAGATGCAGGTGGCCGTATCGAAGACTGCATTACACAGTTCGTTGGGTTCCTGCATCGGAATCTTGGTTGACAGCAATTTTCAGTTGATTGTTAGGCATGGTTATAGCTAACCTCATTTTTCAGTTTTTTAGTTTCATCAAATGTTTTTTTTGCAACAAGTAATTTAAAATTATAACCATACGGTTAAATATACTTGAAACAAAAAAAACTTCAAATCATTAAAAAAAAAATAAAGTAATAAGCGTCAACAAATTTCTTATAGAATCACATTATAAAATTTTCTTCCAATTGTTTTCCTCCTAAAAAAAAATTTTAAGAGCTCCTACGTTACTATTTAAAAGAATTTTTTCATGTGAGAGCAAGAAAATAATCAGTTCGTTGGGTTCCTGCATCGGAATCTTGGTTGACAGCAATTTTCAGTTGATTGTTAGGCTTGGTTACAGCTAACCTCAATTTTCAGTTTTTTAGTTTCATCAAATGTTTTTTTTGCAACAAGTAAATTAAAATTATAACCATACGGTTAAATATACTTGAAACAAAAAAAACTTCAAATCATTCAAAAAAAATAAAGTAATAAGCGTCAACAAATTTCTTAAAGAATCACTTTATAAAATTTTCTTCCAATCGTTTTCCTCCTAAAAAAAATTTTAAGAGCTCCTACGTTACTATTTAAAGGAATTTTTTCATGTGAGAGCAAGAAACCATTCAACGTTTTCTTAAAAAGGTTTCCATTTTTTGCCAACCGAAGCCACTGTGGTAACTTATTCCATTTTTGTACGCATTGACGAACGATCGAATTCATTCCAAAGCTGTTTTTGGCATTCTGTCTAATTTTGAACTGTTTTGTTCGAGTATTTTGATAAAGATTAAGATACCCGTGAAATATTTCAAAATTTTCTGGCCTGGCTATATCGGAATGAAAATTGATTAGCGACACTTTTGCTATTATTACCTCTGAGGGTCTTGCTCTGGATTAGCAGATCTCTCGCTTTGTCATACTTTTTGCGTAGAAAGCACACCTTTATACCCCAGTTAATCTGTCGGTTAAGGCGTTGAAGATAATAATTGTTCCCAAAGATGATAAATGTTAAAACACAAGTGATTTTAGAAGAAGAATGCGCAAGTTCAGGAGAATTTGGTGTCCTTTTAAGTAAATTGATCTTATAGCATGAGCCATCTTTTTAAGGTTTTATTCAGCTGCTCATCGAAACAAAGGTTCCCGAATACCATGATATCTGCAACTTTTTTCTGTTGTGAGAACTTCGTTTTTGTAAAAAAATAGATCAGAAATCAAAATTATTGCGCGAGAAAAAGATTAATTGGGTGCTGTTTGTATTCAAAGTCAGTTTGTTCATCTCTACATATTCTTCCGTTTTGTGTAAATTTTCCGTGATTTTTCCATATAAGCTACTTTTCTGTCCACAACAGGAATACAATACTGCAATACTGCAAAACAGCAATACTTGTGTCATCTGCAAATTGAATTACTTTTTACCGTTGTGTTTATATTACATGAGAAAACGTTCACATATAAAAGAAAAATGAGTGGTCTTAAAACAGTTCCCTGAGGCACACCGTGATTCACAATTTCAAAATCAGAGAACATGCCCTTAAGTTTTACCTTTTGTCTGCGGTCGCCAAGAAATTAAAACAGTAATTCTTTTGCTTCCCGGGAAAAACCATACATCTCAGTTTTTTAAGGAAAATGTTTTGCGAAATGGAATTAAACGCTTTTGCAAGATCTGGAAAAATAGCAGCAGCTTCTTTGCTTTGATCTAAATTAGAGGAAACAGTTTCAACGAGTTCTAAAACTGCATCTGGCGCTAACTTTTTTTCTGAAATTCAAATTGCTCTTTAATAAAATTTTTATGCTTATCAATGAAATCCATCATCTGGGTCAAAAGGAGGCGCTCAAAAATTCTTGCAAAACTCGGAGTTATAGAATTTGTTTGATAGTTTTTGCTATCTAATATATCACTTTTTTTAAAAAATTGTTACACAGACTAGTTTCATTTTTGTTGGGAAAATTTTCTCCTTAATGCACTCATTTAAGGCAAACTGTAGATGTACGCCTATAGCTAATTTGCAAGACTTTATGAGACGAACTGACACTTCACCACACCAGGTCCCGCTGCTTTGTTATTGTCCGGCGAGTCAATGAATGAGTAAAAATCTTTTCTAGTCACAGTTCTGTCAGTGAATTTAGGTATATTAAGTTTATCAGGGTTTTTACAAGCAATATTCAAACCTTTGAAAACACCTAGATTAGCAATTGATCTATTTAGACAATTGACAATATTTTGTGGTTCCCTTGAAATTTCACCACTCTCTAATCTGATTTCATCAACCTTGACACTTTTTCACTCGGACTGATCTTCTGTTTATTGAATTTCTATTGTTTCTTACTTGTTGGTAGTTTTTGGAAGAAATTCATGCAAAAATCGTTGTGCGCCTCCCTTTATCTCCTATTAACTAAGTTTCTTAAACGCTTAAATTCTTTGTACGTCTCGCTAACAGAACGTTTTTTTCCATTTATTGAACAAAAAATGTTTTTAGGCAATCAAATGCTTCAATTCTTGTGTTAACCAGGGCTTAGCATTCTTAAATTTTCTTCCCTTTTTTAACAGTCTGAATTGATGCGTGTTTCTCAACAATTTTCTCAAAAATTTTGATGAATGAATGAAACATATCGTTGCCGTTCTGACATTGGTACATTCTCCACTATTCGGCAAGGGCAAGATCTCTGTTCAATTTAGAACATGAGAAAAGTCGAAAATTTATTACCGTGATTATGTTGTTACTCTTAGATTTCAATGAGAGGTTGAATTTGAAGGTAACAAGAGAATGGTCGGAGTTAAAAGGAGTTGTGACATTGTAGGCAATTCTCTGATCTTTCGGAATGAAACAGTGATCAATAAGTGTAAATGTTTTTTCAGTACATCTGGTTGCATGCCTTAAATTAACAATTTCTAATCCTGAATTTGACGCAAAATGTCCAGTTTACTTCTGTCTAGTTTAGAAAATTCAAGTTGTAATCCTATCAAAATAACGTTATCTGTAACGCTATATGCCCCCGATAGTTCGGTACTTAACTGATCAGGAAAAATTGTTTGTTTGGGCAATAAGAAACCTTAACAAGTAATTTTTAAGTCAGAGGGTCAGTTATTTCGACCGAAATGGATTAAAAAAACTCTCATCAACCGTTTCAATGCTTGATTTAATACTGGCTGAAAATTTTTTCGGAACAAAAATACCCACCCCTCCGCCCTTTGAAGCCCCTGTTTTGTCTGATCTACTTTTCCCAAAGAAAGTATGCGATGCTGTTAAGCTGTTAAAAGTTTTTTTAAAATTACGATCAGTGTCCAAACAGGTTTCAATTACAGCGACAAACGTATTAATGGGTGCTGTTTACAGAAAGTTTGAAAACTCTTCAAACTTGTTTTTCAGACTTTGACAATTAATAAGGAAAAATAATGGCGATTAGCTTCATGCTCTGTTTTTTAAGTATCTTGAATAATCAATCAAATTTTCCAGTTGAGGCCCTGGGTTCAACTCGATGTCACCTGACAGCATGAGACGTACAATTGAACATGAAACTGACAGTTATAGGAAGAAAACAAAAATGTATGAATCAAAAATGTATGAATTTTACTCAGACAATGTGAAAATGAAAGTGCCGAATGTGAAATTAGAAAATTAAGAAAACCTTGGAAGTTTTTTCTCCGTAGGTTTTACTATTTTAAACGTAGTAGTCGTTTTTTTGAACTACTTTGACGAGAAACGTTAATACAAAGTGTAACCGAGCTTGAATCGAAACATTTGGAACTGTTATTAACAACCCAGAACCTAACAATTTGTCTCATGACAACAAAAAAGGACTTTTTTGCGCATAGCAGAATATGGGCCGAAGTTTTAAAGAACCAGACCGTCTTCAAATAAATAATTTTAAGAATAGGTCTTTTTGTTTAGGTCATAGAGTTGTCCAAATGTAACCCTGATAAGATCCGTTTTTTCCCTGCTTTCCTGTGGGGACTCCGATTTTTCCCGAGAACGCTGATAAGATCTGGGGTTTTCCCCGGTTTTCCTGTTGGGAATCTTATATCCCCCTGAAAGCCTGATAAAATGCAGGAAAAAACCCTGGGTTTTCCTGGTAAGTTTCCCGCTGAAAACCCGAAGCCCCTTGAAACCCTGATAAGATGCAGGAAAAACGCTGGGTTTCCTGGTAAGTTTCCCGCTATTTTCCCGGTTTCCCTGCCAGGAAACACGTTTTCACGGAAACCCTGCCGGGAAATGCGGGATCTTACTCAATCTTTGCATATCTTACGAACACTGGATAGTTTCTCGGTAAGTTTCCCGGGTCTTTCCCTTGTTTTTCCTGGGTATTGCCGGGAAACTTTCCGGGAACTTATTAAGATTTCCGGGAATCGGTGCACTGGGAATACATCCTTTCTCGGAGAAAATCTGATAACACAAACGAAGATTTTCTACTTGGAAAGTTTGGTATGAAATAGGACGCCAAACTGGTCCAACAAAAGTCTGATTTGAAAGCAATAATATTCGATGAATTTGAATGTCAAACGGCAGATATTACCAACGACTCAAATCTTTTTTTTTCACCGCTAAACTTGCAAATCTTACAAAATTTCACTGCTAAATTCAGCGCTAATCTTACAAAAATTCACCGCTATGAACGCATTGAACGCTAAAAGATGCGGGCGCTTTGCGGTGAAAAAAGTTTTTTTTTGTCACCGCTAATCACCGCTAATCTTACATTATTTTTCAACCAAACCTCGACCCGGGTGAGAAAGAAGTAGTTATATTAGGAATGCAGCACGAGTTAGATGATAAACTTTTTGAGAAGTCAGAACTTGCTCAGGAAGTAGATAATCTTTAAGTACTCAATTTGATAATCTTTTAGTACCCAGTAGAGAATGGCGCCCCTTCCGTGTTATTTTTACCACAACAATACTTTTAGATAAGTCTGTTCCAAAAATCAGTTTTATATAGCGCAATTGTGGAACACCGTCCGCAGTCGTGCTTTCATGCGCTGTGCGATCTAATTCGGAAATCACAGGTCAGTTATCGTGGCAAAGTCGCAACAATCGCTCAACAAACAGCCAGTGGGAAGGTCTTGTCGATTTGTATTCCAATCCAATAGGAGGGAGCTGTAGTTAAGTTAAACAGTCGAGACATTCTCGAAACCACAATTCCTGTGGACGCAAAAAAGCGAGGAGTGATATTCGTTCGCTTCACACCAAAAAAAGTTCAGGTAAATTTACCTGAAAAAACACCTGAACTTACCTGAACAGTTCAGGTAGATTTGTCTCACCTGAACCATACCTGAACACACCTGAAAAATACCTGAAATTTACCTGAAAAATTCAGGTATCACTGCCTGAACTTTTACCTGAACTTACCTGAAAATTACCTGAAAAAAACACCGGAACTGTTCAGGAAATTTTAACAGTTCAGGTAAATTTACCTGAAATTTACCTGAAATTTCAGGCAAAAACTACCTGAAATTTCAGGTAAATTTCAGGTAAATTTACCTGAACTGTTAAAATTTCCTGAACAGTTCAGGTGTTTTTTTCAGGTAATTTTCAGGTAAGTTCAGGTAAAAGTTCAGGCAGTGATACCTGAATTTTTCAGGTAAATTTCAGGTATTTTTCAGGTGTGTTCAGGTATGGTTCAGGTGAGACAAATCTACCTGAACTGTTCAGGTAAGTTCAGGTGTTTTTTTCAGGTAAATTTACCTGAATCCTCTATGAGTTCAGGTATTAGTTCCGGAAAAATTCAGGTGCTTTTAGCTCTGTTCAGGTAGACTAACTGTCCGGCAAGACAAAAACAAGTGTAAAAGAACATTGTAAACTGTCGGAAAACTTTTCTCCAGTCAATTTATCAACCGACTATTGAGAAAGCGTATTCCAGTGTACTGTATTTTTAAAGTGAATCTCAGCTCAGTATGCACAGAGTACACACCTTATACAGGACCGCCATCGAGAAGGCGTCCACTAAGGTCCCAAACTATTGGAGTGCCATAAAAGGATGCGCGGAAAGGCCGGATCCTTGAAGGCTCTCACTAAAACAAACGAAAAAGCAAAACGAAACAATACTTGACCAGGTAGTAAAACAACAGTAAACTGACAGAAAAATTTTCTTCAGTCACTTTATGAACCAATTATTTAGAAAACAATCCAGAAAGTTGTATTTTTAAAGTGAATCTCAGCTCAGTATGCACAGAGTACACACCATATACAGGACCACCATCGAGAAGGCGTCCACTAAGGTCCCAAACTATTGGAGTGCCATAAAATGATGCGCGGCAAGGCCGGATCCTCGAAGGCTCTCACTAAAACAAACGAAAAAGCAGAGACCAAACAAAACAACACAGGTGACGACATTAAAACAAATGCAAAATATCAATAAATCGGAAGTTGATTATATAGAGAATGCCGAGAAGAATCAATACTTAATTAGGGGGTCAGAAAGCAATCAGAAATTGTCGAAGATCATTCATGACTTCAGCAGAAACGGCCAAAAAGGCAAACAAATTACCAAAAAACAGTTTAGACAAGAAAAATCAAAATTTGGAAGAAAAAGACCTAGTAAAAGAACTGAACAAAAACAGCAACAGACGCCCTACAAAAGAACAAAAAAAGATACATCTAGGAGAAACATCAATAGGAAAACAAAAACAAATGGAAAAAGAAAACAAGAGAAGATTACAAGGGGAGGAGATTTAAGAACAGGAAATCAACAAGCAAGCTGACAAGAAATTATGCAGAAACAACAACAAAAAACAATGTTCTAAAGAAAATTCAAGCTAAACAACGGATAGAGCTAATGGATAGATTTAAAAACGGGACACGGTAAAGCGAAACTCATACAAAAACAAATTACCCAAACAGGCAAAAAGTAATTAGGAAAACAAAAAACAGGAAAAATTTTTTGACAAAAGAGAACATTTCATTCCAAGTGACCGAGAGAAAGACATTTATAGAATGGGAAAAACATGCGAAAAAAGTAGCGATGGAGATTAATAGAATTGAAGGCTTAGATAAAAATCAAACCACTCAACAGCGAATGACAAAAAAGAAACTTAAGTTTCAACCAAGAGAAAAGAAGCAGAAGCATAACATTCCAAAAACCAAAAGACAAAAACAAAATCTTACAGTACTAGGAAAAAATTGACTCGGATCAAAAACAACGACGGGCAACCACCTAAGTTCACGAATTCCTCATGAAAAGGAACCAGTACAAGGTTAAAAAAGAAGAGTGAACCGGAAGAAACAAAGACTCAACTAACCATGAAAACAGAATCTTGAACAGGTTTGTTAAAACAAACAAGGAACATACCTAGCAACCAGAACCTCGAAACAATAGTTGAAAGAACGAAACACCACACAAAACGCGTCTTAAAACAGCAAGCAACAAAACTTTCGCACAAACAAATGGAATGGCGAAATAAGACAAAATGAGCGACAAAACTTTAGTTCAAGCAATAAAATTAAGTAGCGTCCTGAAAAAAATTCCGGAAAGAACAACAAAATGAAGAGTATTAAAACAAAACATTACTTCGAGAATATTAAAATATTAAAAAGACAGGCAACCGGCTGAGCAGTATCTACGAAAACAATTCCGTCCAAAACTTAACTTCTTGAAGCAAGAAACAATTACTGACAGAACCTAAGGAAGAAACAAAAAGAACCTACCTCGAAACAATAGTTGGAAGAACGAAAGACCACAGAAACAAGTTTTAAGACAGCAAGCAAAAAACTTAATAACAAACAAATGTAATGGCGAAATAAGGCAAAATGAGCAACAAAACTTTAGGTCATGCGATTAAACAAAGTAGCATCCTGTAAAAAAAATTCCGGAAAAAACAACAAGACGAATACAATTATTTTAAAAAAATATTAACTAGAGAAGATTACAATATTAGAAAATTAGGCAACCGGCTGTGAACTATCTACGAAAACAATTCCATTTAAACTTAATTTTTTGAAGCAAGAGACACAAGAAGAAAACACTATAAAAGACATCAAAAAAGCAGACAAAAAGATCAATGACACGCGACAAAGAGGAAACAAGAATAGAAATAACAGGACCAAACACAAAAAATGCAAACGAACTAAATAAAAGCTTACTCCCTGAAAACAGTTTAAAAACCTCCTACTTAAAAACAACAAAATAACAAGGACAAGACGAGAAAATGAGAAACCACAGAAAACAAATAGTAACACATGAACATCGACAAAAACAAAAACACTAAAGCCATGGCTCGACATTTTTTCATCACGTTGCTTTCTGACCCCTTGCGAGGAAAAAAAACTAAATAAAGTCAAACAGATCACAAGTAAAACTCATGCTTTTTGTTTGGTTTCAGTTCAACGAGTTTAAAAATTTGTTTTAATTTAAAAGATTAATGAACAGCACAGGGGTGGTAGAATGTGATTGCGTAGTTCCTGTGCTCAGAAGCCAAGCCTAAATTATGCATACAGTTAAGGTCTAAGTCAGAGGTTTTCTAGTATCAAAGATTAGAAAATGGCAACCTAATAACTGGTCAAGTACAAAAATTAAATCTAAAATTACTTAGGACTTCTGATCACAAGAACTAATAAACAGAATATTCGTTTATTTGGCTCAATATTGCAACACCTTTATTCAAAAATCAACTGAAGGTCGAAAAACCTAACAGTTTAAACCATTCAACACATTTGAGCCAAACCAACTTATACTGAATAAACCAACAACTAAAGGTATTTTCTTTGGTTTTGTGTCTACTAAGCAGGATTTTTTTTAAATAATCAAGCACAACAAAACAATAATAGAAGCACAAATTTAACAGTTACTAATACTATTTTTTTGGTTGAAGCATTAACTAAGCAAATTTTTTTCTGAATAAATAAGCATGCACGCGAATTAACAATAACTAAAAATAAAAAACTACTAATGATATTTTTTTGGTTTTGTGTCCGCTAAGCAAACATTTATGAACAATTCATCAAGCACAGCACGTTGAACTAATAGAACCACAATATTAACATTTACTAAGGCTTTTTGGTCTTGTTTCCGGATAGCAGACTTTTTTAATAAACCAAACACAACACGTAAAACTAACAGAAGCAGAAAATTAATAGTTACTAATGTTTTTTTTTGGTTTTCTGTCTGCTAAGCAAACATTTTTCAAATAACTAATCAAGGAGAACGGATTAAACTAATAGAAATAGAAAACTAAGTTCTTAATGGTGTTTTTGCATTTGAGTTCACTGAGCAAACTTTTAAAAAAATTAATCAAGAAGTACAACTAATAAAGCACAACTTGAACAGTAACTAAGCAAATTATTTTCTGAATAAATAATCATGCACGCACAAGAACTAAAAATAAACAGTTTCTAATAATATTTTTTTGGTTTTTTGGTCCGCTAAGCAAACTTTTTTCGAATAACTAATCAAGGATAACGGATTCAAATAATAGAAGCAGCAGAGTAACAGTTCTTTATGATGTTTTTGCATTTGAGTTCACTGAGCAAACTTTTTAAAAATAATTAATCAAGCACCACAAGTAAAACTAATAAAGCACAACTTGAACAGTAACTGAGCAAATTATTTTCTGAATAGTTTATCATGAACGCGAATTAACAACAACTAAAAACAAACAGTTACTAAAGCTATTTTTTTGGTTTTGTGTCCGGGAAGCAGACTTTTTTTTAATAAAACAAACACAACACATAAAACTAACAGAAGCAGAAAATTACCAAGAGAATAAGAACTTTTAAGTGCTTCTGCTCAGCTATCAGTCAGAAACGGTTACGATGAGACTTGAAATCCAACAATGTGTCACTTCAAAAAATTTGAGCAGGAAATAATTATGACCTCTGAACAGAAGTACTTAAAAGCAGTAAAACACGTGCCTTTGGCTCTTTTTCAAAACGTTTTATTGCAAAGAGACAATTAAAGCTCGTTAAAATCATTAATTTAAAATTACTAATCAGTTTGAGCCAAAGCTACTTGTTAAAGGAGAATTACGCAACTATTAGTTCTTTTTTAACAGATTTTTTGCCATCTTTGACACAGTGACAATCAATTTTTTTTTACCGAAATCATTCAAATGAGCACGATCGTGAGGTAGGAAATGACAGGGATGTATTATTTTGTTTCCATAAAACTTAGCACCTAATTTATTTTTCATTCTCAAATTAAATGACTGCAATCTTGTATGTCTAAACTTTTTTCTCCTTTATCGTTAAGATAAAATTCAGCGTGATCCAAACGTGGTAGCAATTCTAGAAAAAATATATGATGTTCATATGGCAGATGTTCAATCAGGTCAGTGTAGAACTTCAATAGCTTTTCATCACTTGTGGTGTTTAAATCATTATTACCAACGCAAACGATTATATATCTATATTTCACTATCTCAGGGTAACAATCAATTAAATGGCGTGCACATCTACCACCTCTACTTTTGTTAACAACCGGTAAATCCCTAATACAGTCAAGATCATTAAAATCGTCAAAAGCGTTCCGCAAATTTGAATCTCCTATCATTATAACCCTATTAAATAGCACTAAATTCACGTATTTTTGAAGATACCACATGTAGTTTAGCATTGTCACAACATCTTCGTTTTCGTCATTGTCGTAGAAATAGAACTCATATCCATTTCGTTGCACAATTCTTTGAATGTCCATGTCTAAACACACTTTATTGAATAAGTTTAAAAATTTAACAGACCAAAACTTCCAGACCGAAATAAACGACCAAAAGCTACCAGACCGAAATATAAGACAAAAAACTACCAGACCGAAATTCAAGGGCCAACTGAAGGTCGAGAAACCTAACAGCCAACTTTTTCATGAGATTTTGCCGAAGGTCGAAAAAGCTAACGGCCAAATCTGACTGCTGAAGGTCAAAAAACCTAACAAAAATTTATCAATCAGACATGACCGAAGGTCGAAAAACAAAGAGCAACATGTCCCTGGAAAAATTTACCAAACGAACACAATTAGCTGCTAGCCAAACACGTTTTTTGTATGAAAATTTTGAGAAAAAGGAAACTCCTCAATAAAATTTAAAATTAGATGCATAGTTGTTGTACTTCAGTGCTTGCCTAAGGACAACGTGTTCAAAAAAACAATCTACAACAGCGCATTTGTGAAGAGATAAAGGATGAAAATCAAACAATTCGTCGAAAGCAACAATGACGAGTCCTTCACTGTAATTCACAGAAACACAGTAAGAACGAGATGATTCATGATATTCATGAGTTTTTATTTTGAAGCAAGTAAAAAATGTATTAGGTTCAGAAAACAAAACTTTTTGTATTAGTAAAAACTGAGGTACATGAGAGTTTTCATTATCTAGGTCTTTGATTATAACGTCATTGTAGCCGTATTTTGTCCCCATTATGACAGCGCTACTTGATTGCAAGCACTCAGATGATTTAAAAAACTTGCGATACTCTTCGTTTCTCGACATTAAAGATTCACTAAGGGTTTCAGTTTTACAGCCAGGAAACTCATTGACTTTGACAGGCACAGACTCGTTCCACTGATAGTACTCGTTAACTTGGTGTCGCAAAGCAAGACTTTTACAAATATTTTTGAAATTGCAGATATTATGTGTTAGCCGCTTAAAAAACTGATGTTTGCGTTCGTACCTCAAAACACTTTGGTAGAGAAAAGGTCCCGACGATTTGAGAACCCTCGGGTAATGAATTAATTGATGTTGTTTAAACGTTACCGACTCCGTGGGAAAAAGCTGCACGTATTTCTCCAGATGCTCATCTGAAACAACAGAGCAGATTTAAAATAAGATGTATGATCAAAAAACTAACAAACAAGATAACTTACATATTAGGACTCCCAACAGATGATAGTCGGATTCCACGAAAGTCGGGCTAAGCAAAAAAGAAATTAGATCCAAAAAATGAAGCAAGAACTTCCAGACTTCGTTGAAAGGTACAAGGTCATATATCATGAGCGGTAAAAATCGATAAAGAGTAAACATTTGATCGTACTTTTGTTTGAAGTGGCCTCGGGACTTATCTATATTGGTTATCTGATTATTATCGGTAAAATTTTTATAAGGGTCGAAAAATTGACTTTCAAGAACACAAATATGCTTAACGCCGTTTAGTTTGGCGGATGCATCCAATCTACATGACTCAGAACTTCTAAGATCTTTATGGCGTTCTTCAAAAACTGACTTGAATAACGATTGGGGGAGAACGCATTTTTCACAACAGAGTCCTCCGGAAAAACTTTTATTGAAACCAAAAACAGCATGATAAGCTAAATTGTCCGCAACAAAATCAACTCGTCTTAGTGCGACAAATACTGTTTTACCAGACCTAGTAAGAATTTGAATACCGTTTTCTAAAGCCAGTAGATCGTTCCGCAGTACAGTCAAAACTTCTTTAAAACCATAAGTCTCAATATCAAGGTAAGGCACTAGTGCAGCAAGATGGGTCATTCTCATATCCGATAGCAGCCATGGTGGAAGGTTTTTCAAACACCAATAGAAACAACCTATTTTATGTATCGAAGCTCTACTTCCAATTGGGTTAACGGGTTTAACTTCATCAAAGTATAACTGTAAGCTTAAATTGAAGACCTCATCTGATTCACTATGCTTTATCACCAAATCTACGTCACTAAGAGGATTTGTTTCGTTAGCGTTTTCGGACAAATTCAGCTTTCCTAGAGTTTGCATACTATCCAAGATAATCCCATTTTTACTCAGACTTTCAAGCAAGCAACTATAGGACGCCATTATGGAAAAAATTTCGTCATGATAAAAAACAGTGTTTTCAAGAACTTTCGAAATAGATACAAATTGACCGGTCCTCTCAACTTCCTTGTGCGTTGATTTACATTTGCTTAATCTTATCTCATGTTCAACTCCGAAAACAATATCGCACGGCATAACAAACTGCTTTTTCTGTTTCAATAATTTTAAAACCTGATATTCATTTTCAGCCTGGCAGAAATTGAAATCTCCGGCAGCCTTGAGTAGATCTCAAAAAGTAGCACTCGACAAAACGTTTGGACAATCTGATGAGATAATACACAAGCAAAGGTGAACTGTTTTCATTATATCCTCAGTGAAATTTTTAGTGGCACCTAGGTAACGGAAAGCTTGGTTCCACGTTGTTGAAATGTCACCTAACATTCTTAACAAAACATTTTCACCTAGGGAGCCATCAGTTAAACGAGAAATCCTTTCGCTCAGATCAGACTCTTCAACTATTTCAACACAATCATTGCTATAGGGCATACTTGAATCTTCATTAGTCTCAGATTCTGTTTCTGGATCTAGCGGGTCGAGTCTATGTTTGATTAAAGTTCGGTGCTCTTTCCTAGCATGCTTATTTAAATAACTTAAACTACAAAACTCTCTAGGACAGAAAGGACAAGTAAAAGATGAAGCTGAGCCGTGATAGTTACTGAGATGAGAAGTGTAATTACTTAAGCTAAGATTTTGTACTGAACAGTTTTTAAACTTGCAACAAAAGGTACCGTCATAGCTTCCTTGTTGATACTTAGCCTTACACCAACTGTAGACTCTGCTCTGTTTTCCTAAAAAAGATGAAGATATTATTCCAGCAAGACCACTATTACCAGGCTCGTGAAGGGACTCGATAACACATGAAGATTCGGTTGATACATCTGTACTGTTACTACTTTGACTTGACAAAAAATTATCAACCTCTTCACTTCGTGAAACTGCCAATTCTGATTCATGTTTTTTTATATGGTTAACAAAGCTGTTGAAACCAGAAAAAAGACGAAAACATATAACACATTTGAACTCTGCTTCTAAGCGATGATTTACCCGCATGTGCTCAAGGAAATTATGGTTTGTGAGAACAGATTGTTTAGTACAAAACTCGCAATTAAATTGATAAAGGAAACTACAATCCGCATTAATCTGTGAGCTAACATTTTCGTTGTACCTACGAGAAGATCTAACTGGAATTGGCTGACTCTGACTAACTAGAGAAAATGATATATCACCGCCGGCTTTTGTGCAATCACTTTTTTCGTTACTAGAAATCCTTACATCACATAGCGGTGAATAAACTGCTTGACTGTTATCAGATTGATCAATTAACATTTCAACGCGCGCATTACCTGAGCCAGTTCCTGTAGAAACTGCAGCTTGAATATCAGACCTTACAGCGGGCTGTGTGTGCACCTCTTCAGAGTTGCGATCATCAAAAGTGTCAACATGAGTAAAAAAAATTTACCTGAACGGGTGCGTTTTGCAGGGGCAGAAATAATTGTATCCAAAGATTTTGATTTTTGGTCTTCTTTAAATGGGCACAAAAAGAATTCCCTATTTTTTCCAAAATAATTTTTCCCGTACGAAACTGTTATTTCCTCGCCCTCATTAATCTCCCTTAAACTTCTAATAAAAACCACGCCATCTCTACCTTTCGGTGTTTCGTATCTACAGTTAGGGCGGCACGAGTGATTAACAAATGACAGGGGACCTTGCAACGAATATGACTCAGAATTACGATAAAAAACTGAGAAATTTAGTTCAGGTTTATTATCAATATCAGCAGGGCAGTCGGTTACTACACCTGAGAGGCCTAAAATTAGCTTATTAGCAGGAATTAGCTGTTTACTTATTACCTTTATTCCAAGATAACCACGACTTATGTCCTCCTGATAGGTGTTGTCAGCTTCATACTTAACAAACTGTAATGAGGTTTCGTATAGGTTGCGAATGTACTTCAGCACATAGGACCCCTCATCAATTGCTATTCTCTGATCACTTCTTATGGCCCGGTGAACAGCGCGACCATCCCTATCAATGAGTTCCTCTAACAAAATCCAGTCTGCGCTTGCAACCTCGTAGTACTCTTGTACCTTGCACTCGATTTCGTGTGATTCATTCATTTTGTATATCAGCAAAGTGACTCACTTTTCAATATCATGCGAAAGCATCTAAAAATTGTTTAAAAAATTGTCATAAGGCAAAAAAATCGAGATATTAACCTTCACACATAGTGAAATTGATATTTCGAAAAACACAACAAAATGAATGAATAACATAAGGGCATAAGCTATAGAGCGAGTAGCGTTAGCAAAAATCAGACACATGCAAATAAGCACAACACAGGAAGAAAATTTGGAAACTGGATATGCAACTGCTATTTCAATAAAATATCCACTTGAGTTTTAAAAAAACAATCAATAAACTGAAGCAACCGTTTTAGTAGTGTAATAAGACAGTAGTAATCAAGACGACCGTCAGCGTCAGGCTTCCTCGTCAACGGGTTCACCACTTAGCAACCTTGCCAACAAATCTACTTGAGTGGGTACTTTCGCCGCCGGCAGCCTGAAGATAATTATCTGCAGGAACGACCAAAGCACGAATGTTTCCTCTGGATACTTTTTATTGAGCGTATAAAAGATTCTCAAGCCAATGTCTACCGCGCTGAACAAGTCCTTTGCTTCAATTGGTCAGACGGGTGAAACCACAAAGACCTGCAGCAGAAAAACAATCAAATTCATCAAAACTTTTCTGCTTCTTTTGCATAGCAGAACAATGATTTTCAATTTGCACAGCGAAATATATTAGGACATGGGGATAAAAATAGTGTTATCATTTTTCTCATTGCAGATGCAAAGCACACTAAGGGATGGGGCAATAAAATACTCATCTATCTCGAAAAACAAAGAATCTCAGAAAAGAACTATGCAAAACTTTAACCTGGGAAGAAGACTTGAGAATTGCTCCCGTGCTATGTTTCTTCGCCTCCTGCTCAATATTGGAAATCTCCTTAAAAAAAGTTATGTTTAGTTCTGGAACAACTCAACAAAATGTTACACACTAAAAATTACAGAGATATCAACGATGAAGTTATCACGGCACTTGATAACAGCTTCAACAACTGTCGGGCGATTTTTGACACCAGTTGGGAGCTTTGCAGGAGTAATTAAGGGCAGCAATCGCAAGGCTAGCTCACTCTCAGGCACTAAAATTAGGGTAAAATAAGAATACAAAATTTTATAGAAGAAACACTTAACACCCTTACGTTGCTTCAAACGAAGGTCAGATATTTTGTCCCGGCATTCACTTGGAGGATTATCTCTGGCCACTTTCAAAACCTTTGGGACATAGAGCAAGAACAATTTTGCAAAGTTGTCTTTTAGAGCCCGAGGCACCCACAATTTGAACTCAATGTCAAGCTGAAAAAAATTATTTAGAGAACAGGCCAAAAACTTAAACAGGACAAAAAAATAAATAAAACCTGCTCAAATTCGCGCAACTCAAGTCCCACGCAGTAGAGATAGTCCGAATAGTCCAAAGCACCCTTTTGAGAGAGCAGAGTTTGTCTCTCTTCAATTGTTTGCTTCCTCAGAAGCGCATTATCGATCGTTGATCCGCCGAACTTGATCATGAGAGGAGTCAAGTTAACCGGTTCCTCTTCAAGTTCTAACGACCTTTCTTTCCGTGCACGTTTTGGAGGAATAGAAGATCCTACAATAAAGATATTAAAATTCTATTGTTCACATTTGATGCCATGAATCTCAAACTATATAGCGTAGATAAAAAAAAAAACTACAACACCGTCTCTTGTCAAACGAGCCTCTTCTCTCAATTTAGCCTCAGATCTGCGGCTCTTCAGGTTCTCCTCAATCGTCCCAGTTGGTGTGTGTTTTCGATAAACTCCACCTGGCAAACTTTCTTTAAAATACGGCTTGTAAAAGACTGCCTAAACATCGCGAAAAAAATGAGTACAAGTCATATGAAACAAAAATAAAAACAAGGCGAAGAATCTTACAAAGTGACAGTTCTCATCAACTGAAGCGAAGTTTGGAAAAGCCTCAACTGCTATTTTGGCAAACTGAATTTTTAACGCAGTGGAGGGTTTCAGTTTTTCCATTTCCGTTCCGGGAACTCTCTAATAAACAAAGAGATGTACAAAACCTACCAAAATTATAGAAAGCTAAAATATCTACCTTGACGAGTTCGTCCACTAAAAGACGGGTTAGCATCTTTAAGCCATTAACAGACTTCATATCTATGTGAGCAGCCAGTTCTTTCAAAGACTCTGCGTTGAAATCTTGTTCAGGTTCAGTTCGTACAGGAGTACTTTGAGACGAGGAAGCACTTCGACCGAGAGAGAGAGAGGTTGGAGTGTTGGAGCTAACAGGAGTCAAAACCTGAGCTTCATTAGCCAATATCGACTTCATCTCAATTACAGCAGGGAGGGGGAATCCTATTGCCATAAGTTGCTCATCAGTCATGAGCTTGAAGGAGGCAGTAGTCAGGCAAGACTTCACAATCACCTGCTTCAAAATTTCCTTTTGAGAGGATTCAAGGTCCATTTTTTCGAGTAAATTCAACAGAAGCATTTTGTATCTAGAATCGAGGTACCTGTTACTGTCAGGAATAAACAAAAACTCGATTAACAATCTCGAAACGCTGAAGGTCGAAAAACCTAACAGCAACAAACTCATATCACTGAATGTCGTGAAATATAACAATGAAAACTTCAATATCAACAACTTTGACTGAAACAGCGAACTTAAACATCAAGATGACTTAAACAGCAAGATCAAAACAAGATTATCAAGTCGAAGCAATAAACTTCAGGAAACCTAACATATATAATATCTAGCCGCTGAGGTCGAAGAACCTAACAGCAATCAACTTAAATCACTGAAGGTCGTAAAACCTAACAGTGTAAAATTCAGTATCATTAACTCTGTCTCCAAGAGCGAACTTAAACAACAAGATGACTTAAACAACAAAATCATAACAAGATTATCAAGTCGAAGCAATGAACTTCAAGAAACCTAACATTTATCATTTCTAGCCGCTCAAGGTCGAAGAACCTAACAGCAATGAATTTAAATCACTGAAGGTCGTAAAACCTAACAGTGTAAAACTCAGTCTCAATAACTTTGTCTCAGACAGCGAACTTAGACAACAAGATAACAAACTGCAAAATCCAAACAAGATTATCAAGTCGAAGCAATGGATTTCAAGAAACCTAACATATATAATCTCTAGCCGCTGAAGGTCGAAAAACCTAACAGCAATCAAAAATCACTGAAGGTCGCAAAACCTAACAGTGTAAAAATTCAGCATCAACAACTTTGTCTCAAACAGAAAACTGGAACAACAAGATCACCTAAACAACAAAATCAAAACAAGATTATCAAGTCGAAGCAATAAACTTCAGGAAACCTAACATATATAATATCTAGCCGCTGAAGGTCGAAGAACCTAACAGCAATCAACTTAAATCACTGAAGGCCGTAAAACCTAACAGTGTAAAATTCAGTATCATTAACTCTGTCTCCAAGAGCGAACTTAAACAACAAGATGACTCAAACAACAAAATCATAACAAGATTATCAAGTCGAAGCAATGAACTTCAAGAAACCTAAAATTTATCATTTCTAGCCGCTCAAGGTCGAAGAACCTAACAGCAATGAATTTAAATCACTGAAGGTCGTAAAACCTAACAGTGTAAAATTCAGTCTCAATAACTTTGTCTCAGACAGCGAACTTAGACAACAAGATGACAAACTGCAAAATCCAAACAAGATTATCAAGTCGAAGCAATGGATTTCAAGAAACCTAACATATATAATCTCTAGCCGCTGAAGGTCGAAAAACCTAACAGCAATCAAAAATCACTGAAGGTCGCAAAACCTAACAGTGTAAAAATTCAGCATCAACAACTTTGTCTCAAACAGAAAACTTGAACAACAAGATCACCTAAACAACAAAGACAAAACAGGATTATCAAGTCGAAGCAAAGGATTTCAAGAAATATAACACGTATAATCTCTAGCCGCTTAAGGTCGAAAAACCTAACAGCAATCAACTTAAATCACTGAAGGTCGTAAAACCTGACAGTGTAAAAATTCAGTATCAACCACATTGTCTGAAACAGAAAACTTAAACAACAAGATCACCTAAGCAACAAAATCAAAACACAGTTATCAAGTCGAAGCATAGAACTTAAAGAAACCTAACAAAATCTCTAGCAGCTGAAGATCGGAAAACCTAAGAGCAATCAACTTAAATAACTGAAGGTCGTAAAACCTAACAGTGTACAATTCAGTGCCAATAACTCAGTGTACAATCTCAAACAGCGAACTTAGATAACAAGATGACAAACAACAATATCCGAACAAGATTATCCAGTCGAAGCAATGGATTTCAAGAAACCTAAGATATATAATCTCCAGCCGCTGAAGGTCGAAGAACCTAACAGCACTAGTTTTCAACGAGTGAAAGTAAAAACGCTTGTCAATTATTTTTTCAGACGATAGAAATCAAATTGTATTCAAAACAAATGCAGGAAACAATCAATTAAATGATTTACTCATATTTCGAAAGAATTGAAGTCCCGCATGAGTTTGATATTGTTAACAATTGCCACACTAGAGCATTAAATTGCTGACAGATTACATGAACTACACTTATGGAACTTGCTACAAAATATACAGATCACTTTCAAGCATTTCCCGCATAAATTATTAAGATTTTCTCGATAATAACACTCGTCACAGTCTCTACAGAGGAATGTTTCCGAAAAAAAACGTTGGTTGTTTTTTACGAAGACACCGGCGACATCGAATCGTTTAAAGAAATCGAGCATCCACCGTCGCCCCGCGGCTTTATTTTTCACCCAAGACGCAGGAACTTTGATTTTCCAGCTCTTGCTACGTTCAAACGCGAATTCGAGAAATTGTTTCATTGTCCACACACGGAACGAAGCAAAGTAAACCAATTGTTCTTCTTGGTCGTTGTTAAAGACGGGCCGCCGTCCCTGCTTGTTCGATCCATTAAGACAACACCTCCGTAAGCTTGAATAAGGCACTCCTGATTGCAATGATGCCTGACGAATAGAGCAATGGAGGTTTTTCACCAACAACGAGGCCTCAAGAATGGCTTTTCTGGAGTATTTTCTACAACTTTTAGGAGTCATAGATCTAAACAAAGAGACAATTATTACACCCCGGAAGATTGAGACTTCTAAGAGGACTTTTTTTCGACACAAAAAAAGTTATCTCCTACTGGACGCGACAATACTAAAATTTTGGTTTTTCGTGCAATATAAGTTGTCTGCTAAGGCCCACTAATTATTCATTTACCACCTAGAACGATAATTATTTCTGCCTTAGAACCTATTTGTACTTTCCAACTCCTACGTAGTTCCTCAATTGATTTGAATAAGTCCTTCACTATATTGAAAAACACTTTTTGTTAAACTGTAAAAAGATAGTATTTTGAGTGCGAAATCTGACAACGTGTTAAGTACTTCTATCTGAGACCACTTGGAACGATAATTCCTTCTACTTTAGAACCTATTTGGACTTTCCCACGCCTAATTAGGCCTTCAATTGATTTGAATAAGTCCTTCACCATATTGAAAAACACTTTTTGTTAAACTGTAAAAAGATATTATTTTGAGTGCGAAATCTGACAACGTGTTAAGTACTTCTATCTCAGACCACCTAGAACGATAATTCCTTCTGCTTTAGAACCTATTTGGACTTTCCCACTCCTACTTAGGCGGTCAATTGATTTGAATAAGTTCTTCACTATATTGAAAAACACTTTTTGTTAAACTGTAAAAAGATAGTATTTTGAGTGCGAAATCTGACAACGTGTTAAGTAATTCTATCTGAGACCACTTGGAACGATAATTCCTTCTACTTTAGAACCTATTTGGACTTTCCCGCTCCTACTTAGGCGGTCAATTGATTTGAATAAGTCCAGCGCTATATTGAAAAACACTTTTTGTTAAACTGTATAAAGATAGTATTATGAGAGCGAAATCTGACAACGTGTTAAGTACTTCTATCTCAGACAAACTAGAACGATAATTTTTTCGGCTTTAGAACCTATTTGGACTTTCCCACTCCTACTTAGGCGGTCAATTGATTTGAATAAATCCTTCACTATATTGAAAAACACTTTTTGTTAAACTGTATAAAGATAGTATTTTGAGTGCGAAATCTGACAACGTGTTAAGTGCTTCTATCTCAGACCACCTGGAACGATAATTCCTTCTGCTTCAGAACCTATTTGGACTTTCCCACTCCTACTTAGGCAGTCAATTGATTTGAGTAAGTCCTTCATTATATTGAAAAACACTTTTTGTTAAACTGTAAAAAGATAGTATTTTGAGTGCGAAATCTGACAACGTGTTAAGTAATTCTATCTGAGACCACTTGGAACGATAATTCCTTCTACTTTAGAACCTATTTGGACTTTCCCACTCCTACTTAGGCGGTCAATTGATTTGAATAAGTCCTTCGCTATATTGAAAAACACTTTTTTAAACTGTATAAAGATAGTATTATGAGAGCGAATTCTGACAACGTGTCAAGTACTTCTATCTCATACAAACTAGAACGATAATTCTTTCGGCTTTAGAACCTATTTTGACTTTCCCACTCCTACTTAGGCAGTCAATTGATTTGAATAAGTCCTTCACTATATTGAAAAACACTTTTTGTTAAACTGTATAAAGATAGTATTTTGAGTGCGAAATCTGACAACGTGTTAAGTACTTCTATCTCAGACCACCTGGAACAATAATTCCTTCTGCTTTAGAACCTATTTGGACTTTCCCACTCCTACTTAGGCGGTCAATTGATTTGAATAAGTCCTTCGCTATATTGAAAAACACTTTTTGTTAAACTGTATAAAGATAGTATTATGAGAGCGAAATCTGACAACGTGTTAAGTACTTCTATCTCAGACAAACTAGAACGATAATTCTTTCGGCTTTAGAACCTATTTGGACTTTCCCACTCCTACATAGGCGGTCAATTGATTTGAATAAGTCCTTCACTATATTGAAAAACACTTTTTGTTAAACTGTATAAAGATAGTATTTTGAGTGCGAAATCTGACAACGTGTTAAGTGCTTCTATCTCAGACCACCTGGAACGATAATTCCTTCTGCTTTAGAACCTATTTGGACTTTCCCACTCCTACTTAGGCAGTCAATTGATTTGAGTAAAACCTTCATTATATTGAAAAACACTTTTTGTTAAACTGTAAAAAGATAGTATTTTCAGTGCGAAATCTGACAACGTGTTAAGTAATTCTATCTGAGACCACTTGGAACGATAATTCCTTCTACATTAGAACCTATTTGGACTTTCCCACTCCTACTTAGGCGGTCAATTGATTTGAATAAGTCCTTCACTATATTAAAAAACACTTTTTGTTAAACCGTATAAAGATAGTATTTTGAGTGCGAAATCTGACAACGTGTTAAGTGCTTCTATCTCAGACCACCTGGAACGATAATTCCTTCTGCTTTAGAACCTATTTGGACTTTCCCACTCCTACTTAGGCAGTCAATTGATTTGAGTAAAACCTTCATTATATTGAAAAACACTTTTTGTTAAACTGTAAAAAGATAGTATTTTCAGTGCGAAATCTGACAACGTGTTAAGTAATTCTATCTGAGACCACTTGGAACGATAATTCCTTCTACATTAGAACCTATTTGGACTTTCCCACTCTTACTTAGGCGGTCAATTGATTTGAATAAGTCCTTCACTATATTAAAAAACACTTTTTGTTAAACCGTATAAAGATAGTATTTTGAGCGCGAAATCTGACAACGTGTTAAGTTATTCTACCTCAGACCACTTAGAACCATACTTCTTTCTGCTTTAGAACCTATTTGGACTTTCCCACTCCTACTTAGGCGCTCAATATATTTGAATAAGTCCTTCACTATATTGAAAAACACTTTTTGTTAAACTGTATAAATATAGTATTTTGCGTGCGAAATCTGACAACGTGTTTCGTACTTCTATCTCGGACAACCTAGAACGATACTTCTTTCTGCTTTAGAACCTATTTGGACTTTCCCACTCCTACTTAGGCGCTCAATTTATTTGAATAAGTCCTTCATTATATTGAAAAACACTTTTTGTTAAACTGTATAAAGATAGTATTTTGAGTGCGAAATCTGACAACGTGTCAAGTACTTCTATCTCATACAAACTAGAACGATAATTCTTTCGGCTTTAGAACCTATTTGGTTTTTCCCACTCCTACTTAGGCCCTCAATTGATTTGAATAAGTCCTTCACTATACTGAAAAACACTTTTTGTTAAACTGTATAAAGATCGTATTTTGAGTGCGAAATCTGACAACGTGTTAAGTACTTCTATCTCAGACCACCTAGAACGATAATGCCTTCTGCTTTAGAACCTATTTGGACTCTCCCACTCCTACTTAGGCCCTCAATTGATTTGAATAAGTCCTTCACTATACTGAAAACACTTTGTTAAACTGTATAAAGATCGTATTTTGAGTGCGAAATCTGACAACGTGTTAAGTACTTCTATCTCAGACCACCTAGAACGATAATTCATTCTGCTTTAGAACCTATTTGGACTTTCCCACTCCTACTTAGGCCCTCAATTGATTTGAATAAGTCCTTCACTATACTGAAAAACACTTTTTGTTAAACTGTATAAAGATCGTATTTTGAGTGCGAAATCTGACAACGTGTTAAGTACTTCTATCTCAGAACACCTAGAACGATAATTCATTCTGCTTTAGAACCTATTTGCACTTTCCCACTCCTACTTAGGCCCTCAATTGATTTGAATAAGTCCTTCACTATACTGAAAAACAGTTTTTGTTAAACTGTATAAAGATCGTATTTTGAGTGCGAAATCTGACAACGTGTTAAGTACTTCTATCTCAGACCACCTAGAACGATAATTCATTCTGCTTTAGAACCTATTTGGACTTTCCCACTCCTACTTAGGCCCTCAATTGATTTGAATAAGTCCTTCAATATACTGAAAAACACTTTTTGTTAAACTGTATAAAGATCGTATTTTGAGTGCGAAATCTGACAACGTGTTAAGTACTTCTATCTCAGACCACCTAGAACGATAATTCATTCTGCTCTAGAACCTATTTGGACTTTCCCACTCCTACTTAGGCGGTCAATTGATTTGAATAAGTCCTTCACTATACTGAAAAACACTTTTTGTTAAACTGTACAAAAAGATCGTATTTTGAGTGCGAAATCTGACAACGTGTTAAATACTTCTATATCAGACAAACTAGAACAATAATTTTTTCGGCTTTAGAACCTATTTGGACTTTCCCACTCCTACTTAGGCCCTCAATTGATTTGAATAAGTCCTTCACTATACTGAAAAACACTTTTTGTTAAACTGTACAAAAAGATCGTATTTTGAGTGCGAAATCTGACAACGTGTTAAGTACTTCTATCTCAGACCACCTAGAACGATAATTCATTCTGCTTTAGAACTTATTTGGACTTTCCCACTCCTACTTAGGCCCTCAATTGATTTGAATAAGCCCTTCACTATACTGAAAAACACTTTTTGTTAAACTGTATAAAGATCGTATTTTGAGTGCGAAATCTGACAACGTGTTAAGTACTTCTATCTCAGACCACCTAGAACGATAATTCATTCTGCTTTAGAACCTATTTGGACTTTCCCACTCCTACTTACGCCCTCAATTGATTTGAATAAGTCCTTCACTATACTGAAAAACACTTTGTTAAACTGTATAAAGATCGTATTTTGAGTGCGAAATCTGACAACGTGTTAAGTACTTCTATCTCAGACCACCTAGAACGATAATTCATTCTGCTTTAGAACCTATTTGGACTTTCCCACTCCTACTTAGGCCCTCAATTGATTTGAATAAGTCCTTCACTATACTGAAAAACACTTTTTGTTAAACTGTATAAAGATCGTATTTTGAGTGCGAAATCTGACAACGTGTTAAGTACTTCTATCTCAGACCACCTAGAACGATAATTCATTCTGCTTTAGAACCTATTTGGACTTTCCCACTCCTACTTAGGCCCTCAATTGATTTGAATAAGTCCTTAACTATACTGAAAAACACTTTTTGTTAAACTGTATAAAGATCGTATTTGGAGTGCGAAATCTGACAACGTGTTAAGTACTTCGATCTCAGACCACCTAGAAAGATAATTCATTCTGCTGTAGAACCTATTTGGACTTTCCCACTCCTACTTAGGCCCTCAATTGATTTGAATAAGTCCTTCACTATACTGAAAAACACTTTGTTAAACTGTATAAAGATCGTATTTTGAGTGCGAAATCTGACAACGTGTTAAGTACTTCTATCTCAGACCACCTAGGACGATAATTCATTCTGCTTTAGAACTTATTTGGACTTTCCCACTCCTACTTAGGCCCTCAATTGATTTGAATAAGTCCTTCACTATACTGAAAAACACTTTTTGTTAAACTGTATAAAGATCGTATTTTGAGTGCGAAATCTGACAACGTGTTAAGTACTTCTATCTCAGACCACCTAAAACGATAATTCATTCTGCTTTAGAACCTATTTGGACTTTCCCACTCCTACTTAGGCCCTCAATTGATTTGAATAAGTCCTTAACTATACTGAAAAACACTTTTTGTTAAACTGTATAAAGATCGTATTTGGAGTGCGAAATCTGACAACGTGTTAAGTACTTCGATCTCAGACCACATAGAAAGATAATTCATTCTGCTGTAGAACCTATTTGGACTTTCCCACTCCTACTTAGGCCCTCAATTGATTTGAATAAGTCCTTCACTGTACTGAAAAACACTTTGTTAAACTGTATAAAGATCGTATTTTGAGTGCGAAATCTGACAACGTGTTAAGTACTTCTATCTCAGACCACCTAGGACGATAATTCATTCTGCTTTAGAACTTATTTGGACTTTCCCACTCCTACTTAGGCCCTCAATTGATTTGAATAAGTCCTTCACTATACTGAAAAACACTTTTTGTTAAACTGTATAAAGATCGTATTTTGAGTGCGAAATCTGACAACGTGTTAAGTACTTCTATCTCAGACCACCTAGAACGATAATTCATTCTGCTTTAGAACCTATTTAGACTTTCCCACTCCTACTTAGGCCCTCAATTGATTTGAATAAGTCCTTCACTATACTGAAAAACACTTTGTTAAACTGTATAAAGATCGTATTTTGAGTGCGAAATCTGACAACGTGTTAAGTACTTCTATCTCCGACCACCTAGAACGATAATTCATTCTGCTTTAGAACCTATTTGGACTTCCCCACTCCTACTTATGCCCTCAATTGATTTGAATAAGTCCTTCACTATACTGAAAAACACTTTTTGTTAAACTGTATAAAGATCGTATTTTGAGTGCGAAATCTGACAACGTGTTAAGTACTTCTATCTCAGACCACCTAGAACGATAATTCATTCTGCTTTAAAACCTATTTGGACTTTCCCACTCCTACTTAGGCCCTCAATTGATTTGAATAAGTCCTTCACTATACTGAAAAACACTTTTTGTTAAACTGTATAAAGATCGTATTTTGAGTGCGAAATCTGACAACGTGTTAAGTACTTCTATCTCAGACCACCTAGAACGATAATTCATTCTGCTTTAGAACCTATTTGGACTTTCCCACTCCTACTTAGGCCCTCAATTGATTTGAATAAGTCCTTAACTATACTGAAAAACACTTTTTGTTAAACTGTATAAAGATCGTATTTGGAGTGCGAAATCTGACAACGTGTTAAGTACTTCGATCTCAGACCACATAGAAAGATAATTCATTCTGCTGTAGAACCTATTTGGACTTTCCCACTCCTACTTAGGCCCTCAATTGATTTGAATAAGTCCTTCACTATACTGAAAAACACTTTGTTAAACTGTATAAAGATCGTATTTTGAGTGCGAAATCTGACAACGTGTTAAGTACTTCTATCTCAGACCACCTAGGACGATAATTCATTCTGCTTTAGAACTTATTTGGACTTTCCCACTCCTACTTAGGCCCTCAATTGATTTGAATAAGTCCTTCACTATACTGAAAAACACTTTTTGTTAAACTGTATAAAGATCGTATTTTGAGTGCGAAATCTGACAACGTGTTAAGTACTTCTATCTCAGACCACCTAGAACGATAATTCATTCTGCTTTAGAACCTATTTGGACTTTCCCACTCCTACTTAGGCCCTCAATTGATTTGAATAAGTCCTTCACTATACTGAAAAACACTTTGTTAAACTGTATAAAGATCGTATTTTGAGTGCGAAATCTGACAACGTGTTAAGTACTTCTATCTCCGACCACCTAGAACGATAATTCATTCTGCTTTAGAACCTATTTGGACTTTCCCACTCCTACTTAGGCCCTCAAATGATTTGAATAAGTCCTTCACTATACTGAAAAACACTTTTTGTTAAACTGTATAAAGATCGTATTTTGAGTGCGAAATCTGACAACGTGTTAAGTACTTCTATCTCAGACCACCTAGAACGATAATTCATTCTGCTTTAGAACCTATTTGGACTTTCCCACTCCTACTTAGGCCCTCAATTGATTTGAATAAGTCCTTCACTATACTGAAAAACACTTTGTTAAACTGTATAAAGATCGTATTTTGAGTGCGAAATCTGACAACGTGTTAAGTACTTCTATCTCAGACCACCTAGAACGATAATTCATTCTGCTTTAGGACCTATTTGGACTTTCCCACTCCTACTTAGACCCTCAATTGATTTGAATAAGTCCTTCACTATACTGAAAAACACTTTTTGTTAAACTGTATAAAGATCGTATTTTGAGTGCGAAATCTGACAACGTGTTAAGTACTTCTATCTCAGACCACCTAGGACAATAATTCATTCTGCTTTAGAACCTATTTGGACTTTCCCACTCCTACTTAGGCCCTCAATTGATTTGAATAAGTCCTTCACTATACTGAAAAACACTTTTTGTTAAACTGTATAAAGATCGTATTTTGAGTGCGAAATCTGACAACGTGTTAAGTACTTCTATCTCAGACCACCTAGAACGATAATTCATTCTGCTTTAGAACCTATTTGGACTTTCCCACTCCTACTTAGGCCCTCAATTGATTTGAATAAGTCCTTCACTATACTGAAAAACACTGTTTGTTAAACTGTATAAAGATCGTATTTTGAGTGCGAAATCTGACAACGTGTTAAGTACTTCTATCTCAGACCACCTAGAACGATAATTCATTCTGCTTTAGAACCTATTTGGACTTTCCCACTCCTACTTAGGCCCTCAATTGATTTGAATAAGTCCTTCACTATACTGAAAAACACTTTTTGTTAAACTGTATAAAGATCGTATTTTGAGTGCGAAATCTGACAACGTGTTAAGTACTTCTATCTCAGACCACCTAGAACGATAATTCATTCTGCTTTAGAACCTATTTGGACTTTCCCACTCCTACTTAGGCCCTCAATTGATTTGAACAAGTCCTTCACTATACTGAAAAACACTTTTTGTTAAACTGTATAAAGATCGTATTTTGAGTGCGAAATCTGACAACGTGTTAAGTACTTCTATCTCAGACCACCTAGAACGATAATTCATTCTGCTTTAGAACCTATTTGGACTTTCCCACTCCTACTTAGGCCGTCAATTGATTTGAATAAGTCCTTCACTATACTGAAAAACACTTTTTGTTAAACTGTATAAAGATCGTATTTTGAGTGCGAAATCTGACAACGTGTTAAGTACTTCTATCTCAGACCACCTAGAACGATAATTCTTTCTGTTTTAAAACCTATTTGGACTTTCCCACTCCTACTTAGGCCCTCAATTGATTTGAATAAGTCCTTAACTATACTGAAAAACACTTTTTGTTAAACTGTATATAGATCGTATTTGGAGTGCGAAATCTGACAACGTGTTAAGTACTTCTATCTTAGACCACCTAGAAAGATAATTCATTCTGCTTTAGAACCTATTTGGACTTTCCCACTCCTACTTAGGCCCTCAATTGATTTGAATAAGTCCTTCACTATACTGAAAAACACTTTTTGTTAAACTGTATAAAGATCGTATTTTGAGTGCGAAATCTGACAACGTGTTAAGTACTTCTATCTCAGACCACCTAGGACGATAATTCATTCTGCTTTAGAACCTATTTGGACTTCCCAACTCCTACTTAGGCCCTCAATTGATTTGAATAAGTCCTTCACTATACTGAAAAACACTTTTTGTTAAACTGTATAAAGATCGTATTTTGAGTGCGAAATCTGACAACGTGTTAAGTACTTCTATCTCAGACCACCTAGAACGATAATTCATTCTGCTTTAGAACCTATTTGGACTTTCCCACTCCTACTTAGGCCCTCAATTGATTTGAATAAGTCCTTCACTATACTGAAAAACACTTTGTTAAACTGTATAAAGATCGTATTTTGAGTGCGAAATCTGACAACGTGTTAAGTACTTCTATCTCAGACCACCTAGAACGATAATTCATTCTGCTTTAGAACCTATTTGGACTTTCCCACTCCTACTTATGCCCTCAATTGATTTGAATAAGTCCTTCACTATACTGAAAAACACTTTTTGTTAAACTGTATAAAGATCGTATTTTGAGTGCGAAATCTGACAACGTGTTAAGTACTTCTGTCTCAGACCACCTAGAACGATAATTCATTCTGCTTTAGAACCTATTTGGACTTTCCCACTCCTACTTAGGCCCTCAATTGATTTGAATAAGTCCTTCACTATACTGAAAAACACTTTTTGTTATACTGTATAAAGATCGTATTTTGAGAGCGAAATCTGACAACATGTTAAGTACTTCTATCTCAGACCACCTAGAACGATAATTCATTCTGCTTTAGAACCTATTTGGACTTTCCCACTCCTACTTAGGCCCTCAATTGATTTGAATAAGTCCTTCACTATACTGAAAAACACTTTTTGTCAAACTGTATAAAGATCGTATTTTGAGTGCGAAATCTGACAACGTGTTAAGTACTTCTATCTCAGACCACCTAGAACGATAATTCCTTCTGCTTTAGAACCTATTTGGACTTTCCCACTCCTACTTAGGCCCTCAATTGATTTGAATAAGCCCTTCACTATACTGAAAAACACTTTTTGCTAAACTGTATAAAGATCGTATTTTGAGTGCGAAATCTGACAACGTGTTAAGTACTTCTATCTCAGACCACCTAGAACGATAATTCATTCTGCTTTAAAACCTATTTGGACTTTCCCACTCCTACGTAGGCCCTCAATTGATTTGAATAAGTCCGTGACTATACTGAAAAACACTTTTTGTTAAACTGTATAAAGATCGTATTTGGAGTGCGAAATCTGACAACGTGTTAAGTACTTCTATCTTAGACCACCTAGAAAGATAATTCATTCTGCCTTAGAACCTATTTGGACTTTCCCACTCCTACTTAGGCCCTCAATTGATTTGAATAAGTCCTTCACTATACTGAAAAACACTTTTTGTTAAACTGTATAAAGATCGTATTTTGAGTGCGAAATCTGACAACGTGTTAAGTACTTCTATCTCAGACCACCTAGGACGATAATTCATTCTGCTTTAGAACCTATTTGGACTTTCCCACTCCTACTTAGGCCCTCAATTGATTTGAATAAGTCCTTCACAATACTGAAAAACACTTTTTGTTAAACTGTATAAAGATCGTATTTTGAGAGCGAAATCTGACAACATGTTAAGTACTTCTATCTCAGACCACCTAGAACGATAATTCATTCTGCTTTAGAACCTATTTGGACTTTCCCACTCCTACTTAGGCCCTCAATTGATTTGAATAAGTCCTTCACTATACTGAAAAACACTTTTTGTTAAACTGTATAAAGATCGTATTTTGAGTGCGAAATCTGACAACGTGTTAAGTACTTCTATCTCAGACCAACTAGAACGATAATTCATTCTGCTTTAGAACCTATTTGGACTTTCCCACTCCTACTTAGGCCCTCAATTGATTTGAATAAGCCCTTCACTATACTGAAAAACACTTTTTGTTAAACTGTATAAAGATTGTATTTTAGTGCGAAATCTGACAACGTGTTAAGTACTTCTATCTCAGACCACCTAGAACGATAATTCATTCTGCTTTAAAACCTATTTGGACTTTCCCACTCCTACTTAGGCCCTCAATTGATTTGAATAAGTCCTTAACTATACTGAAAAACACTTTTTGTTAAACTGTATAAAGATCGTATTTGGAGTGCGAAATCTGACAACGTGTTAAGTACTTCTATCTTAGACCACCTAGAAAGATAATTCATTCTGCTTTAGAACCTATTTGGACTTTCCCACTCCTACTTAGGCCCTCAATTGATTTGAATAAGTCCTTCACTATACTGCAAAACACTTTTTGTTAAACTGTATAAAGATCGTATTTTGAGTGCGAAATCTGACAACGTGTTAAGTACTTCTATCTCAGACCACCTAGGACGATAATTCATTCTGCTTTAGAACCTATTTGGACTTTCCCACTCCTACTTAGGCCCTCAATTGATTTGAATAAGTCCTTCACTATACTGAAAAACACTTTTTGTTAAACTGTATAAAGATCGTATTTTGAGTGCGAAATCTGACAACGTGTTAAGTACTTCTATCTCAGACCACCTAGAACGATAATTCATTCTGCTTTAGAACCTATTTGGACTTTCCCACTCCTACTTAGGCCCTCAATTGATTTGAATAAGTCCTTCACTATACTGAAAAACACTTTGTTAAACTGTATAAAGATCGTATTTTGAGTGCGAAATCTGACAACGTGTTAAGTACTTCTATCTCAGACCACCTAGAACGATAATTCATTCTGCGTTAGAACCTATTTGGACTTTCCCACTCCTACTTATACCCTCAATTGATTTGAATAAGTCCTTCACTATACTGAAAAACACTTTTTGTTAAACTGTATAAAGATCGTATTTTGAGTGCGAAATCTGACAACGTGTTAAGTACTTCTGTCTCAGACCACCTAGAACGATAATTCATTCTGCTTTAGAACCTATTTGGACTTTCCCACTCCTACTTAGGCCCTCAATTGATTTGAATAAGTCCTTCACTATACTGAAAAACACTTTTTGTTAAACTGTATAAAGATCGTATTTTGAGTGCGAAATCTGACAACGTGTTAAGTACTTCTATCTCAGACCACCTAGAACGATAATTCATTCTGCTTTAGAACCTATTTGGACTTTCCCACTCCTACTTAGGCCCTCAATTGATTTGAATAAGTCCTTCACTATACTGAAAAACACTTTTTGTTAAACTGTATAAAGATCGTATTTTGAGTGCGAAATCTGACAACGTTTTAAGTACTTCTATCTCAGACCACCTAGAACGATAATTCATTCTGCTTTAGACCCTATTTGGACTTTCCCACTCCTACTTAGGCCCTCAATTGATTTGAATAAGCCCTTCACTATACTGAAAAACACTTTTTGTTAAACTGTATAAAGATCGTATTTTGAGTGCGAAATCTGACAACGTGTTAAGTACTTCTATCTCAGACCACCTAGAACGATAATTCATTCTGCTTCAGAACCTATTGGGACTTTCCCACTCCTACTTAGGCCCTCAATTGATTTGAATAAGTCCTTCACTATACTGAAAAACACTTTGTTAAACTGTATAAAGATCGTATTTTGAGTGCGAAATCTGACAACGTGTTAAGTACTTCTATCTCAGACCACCTAGAACAATAATTCATTCTGCTTTAGAACCTATTTGGACTTTCCCACTCCTACTTAGGCCCTCAATTGATTTGAATAAGTCCTTCACTATTCTGAAAAACACTTTTTGTTAAACTGTATAAAGATCGTATTTTGAGTGCGAAATCTGACAACGTGTTAAGTACTTCTATCTCAGACCACCTAGAACGATAATTCATTCTGCTTTAGAACCTATTTGGACTTTCCCACTCCTACTTAGGCCCTCAATTGATTTGAATAAGTCCTTCACTATACTGAAAAACACTTTTTGTTAAACTGTATAAAGATCGTATTTTGAGTGCGAAATCTGACAACGTGTTAAGTACTTCTATCTCAGACCACCTAGCTAGAACGATAATTCATTCTGCTTTAGAGCCTATTTGGACTTTCCCACTCCTACTTAGGCCCTCAATTGATTTGAATAAGTCCTTCACTATACTGAAAAACACTTTTTGTTAAACTGTATAAAGATCGTATTTTGAGTGCGAAATCTGACAACGTGTTAAGTACTTCTATCTCAGACCACCTAGAACGATAATTCATTCTGCTTTAGAACCTATTTGGACTTTCCCACTCCTACTTAGGCCCTCAAATGATTTGAATAAGTCCTTCACTATACTGAAAAACACTTTGTTAAACTGTATAAAGATCGTATTTTGAGTGCGAAATCTGACAACGTGTTAAGTACTTCTATCTCAGACCACCTAGAACGATAATTCATTCTGCATTAGAACCTATTTGGACTTTCCCACTCCTACTTAGGCCCTCAATTGATTTGAATAAGTCCTTCACTATACTGAAAAACACTTTTTTTTAAACTGTATAAAGATCGTATTTTGAGTGCGAAATCTGACAACGTGTTAAGTACTTCTATCTCAGACCACCTAGAACGATAATTCATTCTGCTTTAGAACCTATTTGGACTTTCCCACTCCTACTTAGGCCCTCAATTGATTTGAATAAGTCCTTCACTATACTGAAGAACACTTTTTGTTAAACTGTTTAAAGATCGTATTTTGAGTGCGAAATCTCACAACGTGTTAAGTACTTCTATCTCAGACCACCTAGAACGATAATTCATTCTGCTTTAGAACCTATTTGGACTTTCCCACTCCTACTTAGGCCCTCAATTGATTTGAATAAGTCCTTCAGTATACTGAAAAACACTTTTTGTTAAACTGTATAAAGATCGTATTTTGAGTGCGAAATCTGACAACGTGTTGAGTACTTCTATCTCAGACCACCTAGAACGATAATTCATTCTGCTTTAGAACTTATTTGGACTTTCCCACTCCTACTTAGGCCCTCAATTGATTTGAATAAGTCCTTCACTATACTGAAAAACACTTTTTGTTAAACTGTATAAAGATCGTATTTTGAGTGCGAAATCTGACAACGTGTTAAGTACTTCTATCTCAGACCACCTAGAACGATAATTCATTCTGCTTTAGAACCTATTTGGACTTTCCCACTCCTACTTAGGCCCTCAAATGATTTGAATAAGTCCTTCACTATACTGAAAAACACTTTGTTAAACTGTATAAAGATCGTATTTTGAGTGCGAAATCTGACAACGTGTTAAGTACTTCTATCTCAGACCACCTAGAACGATAATTCATTCTGCATTAGAACCTATTTGGACTTTCCCACTCCTACTTAGGCCCTCAATTGATTTGAATAAGTCCTTCACTATACTGAAAAACACTTTTTGTTAAACTGTATAAAGATCGTATTTTGAGTGCGAAATCTGACAACGTGTTAAGTACTTCTATCTCAGACCACCTAGAACGATAATTCATTCTGCTTTAGAACCTATTTGGACTTTCCCACTCCTACTTAGGCCCTCAATTGATTTGAATAAGTCCTTCACTATACTGAAGAACACTTTTTGTTAAACTGTTTAAAGATCGTATTTTGAGTGCGAAATCTGACAACGTGTTAAGTACTTCTATCTCAGACCACCTAGAACGATAATTCATTCTGCTTTAGAACCTATTTGGACTTTCCCACTCCTACTTAGGCCCTCAATTGATTTGAATAAGTCCTTCAGTATACTGAAAAACACTTTTTGTTAAACTGTATAAAGATCGTATTTTGAGTGCGAAATCTGACAACGTGTTAAGTACTTCTATCTCAGACCACCTAGAACGATAATTCATTCTGCTTTAGAACTTATTTGGACTTTCCCACTCCTACTTAGGCCCTCAATTGATTTGAATAAGTCCTTCACTATACTGAAAAACACTTTTTGTTAAACTGTATAAAGATCGTATTTTGAGTGCGAAATCTGACAACGTGTTAAGTACTTCTATCTCAGACCACCTAGAACGATAATTCATTCTGCTTTAGAACTTATTTGGACTTTCCCACTCCTACTTAGGCCCTCAATTGATTTGAATAAGTCCTTCACTATACTGAAAAACACTTTTTGTTAAACTGTATAAAGATCGTATTTTGAGTGCGAAATCTGACAACGTGTTAAGTACTTCTATCTCAGACAACCTAGAACGATAATCCCTTGGGCTTTAGAATCTATTTGGACTTTCCCACTCCTACTTAGGCGCTCAATTGATTTGAATAAGTCCTTCACTATACTGAAAAACACTTTTTGTTAAACTGTATAAAGATAGTATTTTGAGTGCGAAATCTGACAACGTGTTAAGTACTTCTATCTCAGACCACCTAGAACGATAATTCATTCTGCTTTAGAACCTATTTGGACTTTCCCACTCCTACTTAGGCCCTCAAATGATTTGAATAAGTCCTTCACTATACTGAAAAACACTTTGTTAAACTGTATAAAGATCGTATTTTGAGTGCGAAATCTGACAACGTGTTAAGTACTTCTATCTCAGACCACCTAGAACGATAATTCATTCTGCTTTAGAACCTATTTGGACTTTCCCACTCCTACTTAGGCCCTCAATTGATTTGAATAAGTCCTTCACTATACTGAAAAACACTTTTTGTTAAACTGTATAAAGATCGTATTTTGAGTGCGAAATCTGACAACGTGTTAAGTACTTCTATCTCAGACCACCTAGAACGATAATTCATTCTGCTTTAGAACCTATTTGGACTTTCCCACTCCTACTTAGGCCCTCAATTGATTTGAATAAGCCCTTCACTATACTGAAAAACACTTTTTGTTAAACTGTATAAAGATCGTATTTTGAGTGCGAAATCTGACAACGTGTTAAGTACTTCTATCTCAGACCACCTAGAACGATAATTCATTCTGCTTTAGAACCTATTTGGACTTTCCCACTCCTACTTAGGCCCTCAAATGATTTGAATAAGTCCTTCACTATACTGAAAAACACTTTGTTAAACTGTATAAAGATCGTATTTTGAGTGCGAAATCTGACAACGTGTTAAGTACTTCTATCTCAGACCACCTAGAACGATAATTCATTCTGCATTAGAACCTATTTGGACTTTCCCACTCCTACTTAGGCCCTCAATTGATTTGAATAAGTCCTTCACTATACTGAAAAACACTTTTTGTTAAACTGTATAAAGATCGTATTTTGAGTGCGAAATCTGACAACGTGTTAAGTAATTCTATCTCAGACCACCTAGAACGATAATTCATTCTGCTTTAGAACCTATTTGGACTTTCCCACTCCTACTTAGGCCCTCAATTGATTTGAATAAGTCCTTCACTATACTGAAGAACACTTTTTGTTAAACTGTTTAAAGATCGTATTTTGAGTGCGAAATCTGACAACGTGTTAAGTACTTCTATCTCAGACCACCTAGAACGATAATTCATTCTGCTTTAGAACCTATTTGGACTTTCCCACTCCTACTTAGGCCCTCAATTGATTTGAATAAGTCCTTCAGTATACTGAAAAACACTTTTTGTTAAACTGTATAAAGATCGTATTTTGAGTGCGAAATCTGACAACGTGTTAAGTACTTCTATCTCAGACCACCTAGAACGATAATTCATTCTGCTTTAGAACTTATTTGGACTTTCCCACTCCTACTTAGGCCCTCAAATGATTTGAATAAGTCCTTCACTATACTGAAAAACACTTTGTTAAACTGTATAAAGATCGTATTTTGAGTGCGAAATCTGACAACGTGTTAAGTACTTCTATCTCAGACCACCTAGAACGATAATTCATTCTGCATTAGAACCTATTTGGACTTTCCCACTCCTACTTAGGCCCTCAATTGATTTGAATAAGTCCTTCACTATACTGAAAAACACTTTTTGTTAAACTGTATAAAGATCGTATTTTGAGTGCGAAATCTGACAACGTGTTAAGTACTTCTATCTCAGACCACCTAGAACGATAATTCATTCTGCTTTAGAACCTATTTGGACTTTCCCACTCCTACTTAGGCCCTCAATTGATTTGAATAAGTCCTTCACTATACTGAAGAACACTTTTTGTTAAACTGTTTAAAGATCGTATTTTGAGTGCGAAATCTGACAACGTGTTAAGTACTTCTATCTCAGACCACCTAGAACGATAATTCATTCTGCTTTAGAACCTATTTGGACTTTCCCACTCCTACTTAGGCCCTCAATTGATTTGAATAAGTCCTTCAGTATACTGAAAAACACTTTTTGTTAAACTGTATAAAGATCGTATTTTGAGTGCGAAATCTGACAACGTGTTGAGTACTTCTATCTCAGACCACCTAGAACGATAATTCATTCTGCTTTAGAACTTATTTGGACTTTCCCACTCCTACTTAGGCCCTCAATTGATTTGAATAAGTCCTTCACTATACTGAAAAACACTTTTTGTTAAACTGTATAAAGATCGTATTTTGAGTGCGAAATCTGACAACGTGTTAAGTACTTCTATCTCAGACCACCTAGAACGATAATTCATTCTGCTTTAGAACCTATTTGGACTTTCCCACTCCTACTTAGGCCCTCAATTGATTTGAATAAGCCCTTCACTATACTGAAAAACACTTTTTGTTAAACTGTATAAAGATCGTATTTTGAGTGCGAAATCTGACAACGTGTTAAGTACTTCTATCTCAGACCACCTAGAACGATAATTCATTCTGCTTTAGAACCTATTTGGATTTTCCCACTCCTACTTAGGCCCTCAAATGATTTGAATAAGTCCTTCACTATACTGAAAAACACTTTGTTAAACTGTATAAAGATCGTATTTTGAGTGCGAAATCTGACAACGTGTTAAGTACTTCTATCTCAGACCACCTAGAACGATAATTCATTCTGCATTAGAACCTATTTGGACTTTCCCACTCCTACTTAGGCCCTCAATTGATTTGAATAAGTCCTTCACTATACTGAAAAACACTTTTTGTTAAACTGTATAAAGATCGTATTTTGAGTGCGAAATCTGACAACGTGTTAAGTACTTCTATCTCAGACCACCTAGAACGATAATTCATTCTGCTTTAGAACCTATTTGGACTTTCCCACTCCTACTTAGGCCCTCAATTGATTTGAATAAGTCCTTCACTATACTGAAGAACACTTTTTGTTAAACTGTTTAAAGATCGTATTTTGAGTGCGAAATCTGACAACGTGTTAAGTACTTCTATCTCAGACCACCTAGAACGATAATTCATTCTGCTTTAGAACCTATTTGGACTTTCCCACTCCTACTTAGGCCCTCAATTGATTTGAATAAGTCCTTCAGTATACTGAAAAACACTTTTTGTTAAACTGTATAAAGATCGTATTTTGAGTGCGAAATCTGACAACGTGTTAAGTACTTCTATCTCAGACCACCTAGAACGATAATTCATTCTGCTTTAGAACTTATTTGGACTTTCCCACTCCTACTTAGGCCCTCAATTGATTTGAATAAGTCCTTCACTATACTGAAAAACACTTTTTGTTAAACTGTATAAAGATCGTATTTTGAGTGCGAAATCTGACAACGTGTTAAGTACTTCTATCTCAGACCACCTAGAACGATAATTCATTCTGCTTTAGAACTTATTTGGACTTTCCCACTCCTACTTAGGCCCGCAATTGATTTGAATAAGTCCTTCACTATACTGAAAAACACTTTTTGTTAAACTGTATAAAGATCGTATTTTGAGTGCGAAATCTGACAACGTGTTAAGTACTTCTATCTCAGACAACCTAGAACGATAATCCCTTGGGCTTTAGAACCTATTTGGACTTTCCCACTCCTACTTAGGCGCTCAATTGATTTGAATAAGTCCTTCACTATACTGAAAAACACTTTTTGTTAAACTGTATAAAGATAGTATTTTGAGTGCGAAATCTGACAACGTGTTAAGTACTTCTATCTCAGACCACCTAGAACGATAATTCATTCTGCTTTAGAACCTATTTGGACTTTCCCACTCCTACTTAGGCCCTCAATTGATTTGAATAAGTCCTTCACTATACTGAAAAACACTTTTTGTTAAACTGTATAAAGATCGTATTTTGAGTGCGAAATCTGACAACGTGTTAAGTACTTCTATCTCAGACCACCTAGAACGATAATTCATTCTGCTTTAGAACCTATTTGGACTTTCCCACTCCTACTTAGGCCCTCAATTGATTTGAATAAGTCCTTCACTATACTGAAAAACACTTTTTGTTAAACTGTATAAAGATCGTATTTTGAGTGCGAAATCTGACAACGTGTTAAGTACTTCTATCTCAGACCACCTAGAACGATAATTCATTCTGCTTTAGAACCTATTTGGACTTTCCCACTCCTACTTAGGCCCTCAATTGATTTGAATAAGCCCTTCACTATACTGAAAAACACTTTTTGTTAAACTGTATAAAGATCGTATTTTGAGTGCGAAATCTGACAACGTGTTAAGTACTTCTATCTCAGACCACCTAGAACGATAATTCATTCTGCTTTAGAACCTATTTGGACTTTCCCACTCCTACTTAGGCCCTCAAATGATTTGAATAAGTCCTTCACTATACTGAAAAACACTTTGTTAAACTGTATAAAGATCGTATTTTGAGTGCGAAATCTGACAACGTGTTAAGTACTTCTATCTCAGACCACCTAGAACGATAATTCATACTGCATTAGAACCTATTTGGACTTTCCCACTCCTACTTAGGCCCTCAATTGATTTGAATAAGTCCTTCACTATACTGAAAAACACTTTTTGTTAAACTGTATAAAGATCGTATTTTGAGTGCGAAATCTGACAACGTGTTAAGTACTTCTATCTCAGACCACCTAGAACGATAATTCATTCTGCTTTAGAACCTATTTGGACTTTCCCACTCCTACTTAGGCCCTCAATTGATTTGAATAAGTCCTTCACTATACTGAAGAACACTTTTTGTTAAACTGTTTAAAGATCGTATTTTGAGTGCGAAATCTGACAACGTGTTAAGTACTTCTATCTCAGACCACCTAGAACGATAATTCATTCTGCTTTAGAACCTATTTGGACTTTCCCACTCCTACTTAGGCCCTCAATTGATTTGAATAAGTCCTTCAGTATACTGAAAAACACTTTTTGTTAAACTGTATAAAGATCGTATTTTGAGTGCGAAATCTGACAACGTGTTAAGTACTTCTATCTCAGACCACCTAGAACGATAATTCATTCTGCTTTAGAACTTATTTGGACTTTCCCACTCCTACTTAGGCCCTCAATTGATTTGAATAAGTCCTTCACTATACTGAAAAACACTTTTTGTTAAACTGTATAAAGATCGTATTTTGAGTGCGAAATCTGACAACGTGTTAAGTACTTCTATCTCAGACCACCTAGAACGATAATTCATTCTGCTTTAGAACTTATTTGGACTTTCCCACTCCTACTTAGGCCCTCAATTGATTTGAATAAGTCCTTCACTATACTGAAAAACACTTTTTGTTGAACTGTATAAAGATCGTATTTTGAGTGCGAAATCTGACAACGTGTTAAGTACTTCTATCTCAGACAACCTAGAACGATAATCCCTTGGGCTTCAGAACCTAACTGTACTTTCCCACTCCTACTTAGGCGCTCAATTGATTTGAATAAGTCCTTCACTATTTGAAAAACACTTTTTGTTAAACTGTATAAAGATAGTATTTTGAGTGCGAAATCTGACAACGTGTTAAGTACTTCTATCTCAGACCACCTAGAACGATAATTCATTCTGCTTTAGAACCTATTTGGACTTTCCCACTCCTACTTAGGCCCTCAATTGATTTGAATAAATCCTTCACTATACTGAAAAACACTTTTTGTTAAACTGTATAAAGATCGTATTTTGAGTGCGAAATCTGACAACGTGTTAAGTACTTCTATCTCAGACCACCTAGAACGATAATTCATTCTGCTTTAGAACCTATTTGGACTTTCCCACTCCTACTTAGGCCCTCAATTGATTTGAATAAGTCCTTCACTATACTGAAGAACACTTTTTGTTAAACTGTTTAAAGATCGTATTTTGAGTGCGAAATCTGACAACGTGTTAAGTACTTCTATCTCAGACCACCTAGAACGATAATTCATTCTGCTTTAGAACCTATTTGGACTTTCCCACTCCTACTTAGGCCCTCAATTGATTTGAATAAGTCCTTCACTATACTGAAAAACACTTTTTGTTAAACTGTATAAAGATCGTATTTTGAGTGCGAAATCTGACAACGTGTTAAGTACTTCTATCTCAGACCACCTAGAACGATAATTCATTCTGCTTTAGAACTTATTTGGACTTTCCCACTCCTACTTAGGCCCTCAATTGATTTGAATAAGTCCTTCACTATACTGAAAAACACTTTTTGTTAAACTGTATAAAGATCGTATTTTGAGTGCGAAATCTGACAACGTGTTAAGTACTTCTATCTCAGACCACCTAGAACGATAATTCATTCTGCTTTAGAACTTATTTGGACTTTCCCACTCCTACTTAGGCCCTCAATTGATTTGAATAAGTCCTTCACTATACTGAAAAACACTTTTTGTTAAACTGTATAAAGATAGTATTTTGAGTGCGAAATCTGACAACGTGTTAAGTACTTCTATCTCAGACCACCTAGAACGATAAATCATTCTGCTTTAGAACCTATTTGGACTTTCCCACTCCTACTTAGGCCCTCAAATGATTTGAATAAGTCCTTCACTATACTGAAAAACACTTTTTGTTAAACTGTATAAAGATCGTATTTTGAGTGCGAAATCTGACAACGTGTTAAGTACTTCTATCTCAGACCACCTAGAACGATAATTCATTCTGCTTTAGAACCTATTTGGACTTTCCCACTCCTACTTAGGCCCTCAATTGATTTGAATAAGTCCTTCACTATACTGAAAAACACTTTTTGTTAAACTGTATAAAGATCGTATTTTGAGTGCGAAATCTGACAACGTGTTAAGTACTTCTATCTCAGACCACCCAGAACAATAATTCCTTCTGCTTTAGAACCTATTTATAATTTCCCACTCCTACTTAGGCGCTCAATTGATTTGGATAAGTCCTTCACTATATTGAAAAACACTTTTTGTTAAACTGTATAAAGATAGTATTTTGAGTGCGAAATCTGACAACGTGTTAAGTACTTCTATCTCAGACCACCTAGAACGATAATCCCTTGGGCTTTAGAACCTATTTGTATTTTCCCACTCCTACTTAGGCACTCAATTGATTTGGATAATTCCTTCACTATATTGAAAAACACTTTTTGTTAAACTGTACAAAGATCGTATTTTGAGTGCGAAATCTGACAACGTGTTAAGTACTTCTATCTCAGACCACCTAGAACGATAATCCCTTGGGCTTTAGAACCTATTTGGATTTTCCCACTCCTACTTAGGCGCTCAATTGATTTGAATAAGTCCTTCACTATACTGAAAAACACTTTTTGTTAAACTGTATAAAGATAGTATTTTGAGTGCGAAATCTGACAACGTGTTAAGTACTTCTATCTCAGACCACCTAGAACGATAATTCATTCTGCTTTAGAACCTATTTGGACTTTCCCACTCCTACTTAGGCCCTCAAATGATTTGAATAAGTCCTTCACTATACTGAAAAACACTTTTTGTTAAACTGTATAAAGATCGTATTTTGAGTGCGAAATCTGACAACGTGTTAAGTACTTCTATCTCAGACCAGCTAGAACGATAATTCATTCTGCTTTAGAACCTATTTGGACTTTCCCACTCCTACTTAGGCCCTCAATTGATTTGAATAAGTCCTTCACTATACTGAAAAACACTTTTTGTTAAACTGTATAAAGATCGTATTTTGAGTGCGAAATCTGACAACGTGTTAAGTACTTCTATCTCAGACCACCCAGAACAATAATTCCTTCTGCTTTAGAACCTATTTAAAATTTCCCACTCCTACTTAGGCGCTCAATTGATTTGGATAAGTCCTTCACTATATTGAAAAACACTTTTTGTTAAACTGTATAAAGATAGTATTTTGAGTGCGAAATCTGACAACGTGTTAAGTACTTCTATCTCAGACCACCTAGAACGATAATCCCTTGGGCTTTAGAACCTATTTGTATTTTCCCACTCCTACTTAGGCACTCAATTGATTTGGATAATTCCTTCACTATATTGAAAAACACTTTTTGTTAAACTGTACAAAGATCGTATTTTGAGTGCGAAATCTGACAACGTGTTAAGTACTTCTATCTCAGACCACCTAGAACGATAATCCCTTGGGTTTTAGAACCTATTTGGACTTTCCCACTCCTACTTAGGCGCTCAATTGATTTGAATAAGTCCTTCACTATATTGAAAAACACTTTTTGTTAAACTGTATAAAGATAGTATTTTGAGTGCGAAATCATACATCGTGTTAAGTTCCTTTTTCTCAGACCACCTAGATCGAAAATTAGCTCTGTACAACGCAGGAAAAAACCCACTCAGTGGGTGCACACTAGACTCAAATAATTGCTTAGCCTCACCACAGGAGGCTGAAGAGCACTCGGTGAGTGCTGACACACACGACCTAAATAATTGCTTTGCTTGGTCACAGGCGGTCTTGAGCAAAAGAAAAAACAAAGACACGCACTGCTCAAGCCGTCACTGTGTTGCCCAAGAAAGAGCGCTGCAACGCAGCACTGCTACAAAAAGAAGAAGGCACTCGATGAGTGCTCACAGGACTCAAACAATTGCAGCGCTTCATCACAGGAAGCTCAGAGCAAGCACAAAAAAAAAGCTCAGGCCATCACTGTGAGCGCTGAAAAGCAAAGAGAGCACAACGTGCGAACTCACCGTTTGAGGGTTGAAGACAGCTGTTGTTCCGCCAAACAAGCAAACAAATGCTCTGAAAGAGAGCATTTAGTCTAACATGAAAAGAAACATAAACACAGAAACACACCGAAACGCAACGAAACGCAACGAAAGACGCCCGCAAAACTCGCCCGCACCGCGCGTACGTCCCATCATGAGGTGCACCAAAACCCAGAGGGGGGAGCCGACTAACCGGCGTCTCAACGGGACAGGGGGGGGAGGTGCACCCCATGGGGCGAAACGCCCTCACCTTATAATAATAGTATACATAAGTAATAAGGGGAGAGAAGATTAACCCCTCAACCAATATGGCTGAAAATTGGAGTAGAGTTTTCCCACATTATATGGGGACTACAGTGCTTATACTGGTACCCCAAAACAACATTTTCCCATTTTCCCAAGGAAATTACATGATTTTGTGAATATATTCACGGGGGTTGGGGGGGGGGGGGGGTCACATGCAGAGTGAAAATTGACCCCCTAGATCTCAGAAAACCCTATACAAAATATATATGGGGAGAATCCCCATTACAAATGGAGTTGAACAAGCCTATTCGTGCAGTCAAAGTGATTATTTTCACCATTTCACATGTAGAAACGTGAAACGTACCAGTCACTAAAAGGTCCAAATAACCGTATGTGTCGAGGCCAATTTCTCAAAAGCGGCTGAAAGAAACAAAACGCCATTTACAGGGATTCAAGTAGGGCTCAAGTTGAGTTCAAATCAACAAACAGATCAAAAATCGGTCCACTCTACGAGGAGATATTCCAACATCAAGGTACCGTACCAATTGACTAAAATGACCCATTTGGATGTCCTGTTTTCTGTGCTATAACCAATAACCACTCATACATGAACTATACATAAAATATACATATTCAGAATCTACGTTATACGTGCTGTTCAAATCACTAATTTTTACACGTGCATTTATGAAATTCGGAGTTCAGAAAGTGACCAGACCTGGCAGTCATCGTCTTCTGGGGACAAAATGGGGTCAAGTTCCCTGGCCAATTTCTCTAAAACGGCCGAACGAAAAAACGCCCTTAGTACAGTTTGAAGCACTGCTTGAGATACGCATCATATTAAAAAATGAGCCCAATCGGTGCATTCTTCAAGGAGTTATAGCAAAAATAAGGTACCGTACCAAATGGCCCCAGAAGAGAGATACGCCAGATTCAGAGCTAAAATTGACCTTCTGAACGACATAAAATGGCCTGTAAAATGTATATGGGGACAATCCCCATTACTAAACGAATCTAACGAACCAACTATCGAGTCTAAAACAGCAAATTTTGATGGTGAAACATGTACATACACGAAATGTACCGGACACGAAATGGTAAAAATGGGGGTATGTGTCCTGGCCAATTTCTCAAAAACGGCTGAAAGAAACAAAACGCTATTTACAGGGATTCAAGTACGGCTCAAGCTGAGTTCAAATCATCAAACAGATCAAAAATCGGTTCACTCTACGTGGAGATATTCCAACATAAAGGTACCGTACCAAATGTCAAAAGTGACCAAGTACGGCTCATGTTTCGCTAAAATTCACCACCTGGTCTCCATAAAACTGCATACAAAATATATATGGTAAGACTCCCCACTAACTGAGGATTCTAAAACACTAACATTTATTGGGTAAATCGGGTGTTTTGTTGTACCGAAATTTGGGTCACCCAGAATAGCCCGAAAATTCGACCTATTTCAACTTTGAACATTAATAACTTTTTGATTAGGCCGATTTGGGAAACCAACCAAACACTGCAAGCAAGAGGGGTTCAGTGCTAACAAAATGCGACCACTCCCGTTTAATTTGGTCCAGTACTTTAGCAGATATTAACAAATTACTGTTCTGTACCACATTTATTGGGCCAAAATCGAAGCCCAAGATCTCCGGAACCGACGTAAAACAACGTGAAACAGCGTTCCCGGCGCATTTGTGGGTGTAACTCTGGTCCACTTCCATGTTCTAGGTCACGGCAAACCTTCATGGTGAGGTGGGAAAAAATTTCCCACCTCACCATGAAGGATATGATGTTTTGTGTGTTTTGACACAAAACAACATCCAAAGAAATTTGACGAAATCGTGAAAAAAGGAAAATTGTTGAGTTAACCCCATTTATTGGTACATTTAGCTTCAAGGACTTAAATACTGTCCAGAAAACACAAAAAGCACGCCTAAAAACTTGTTCAATTGCAAAAAACACCACTTCACTCATTCATTTGGTCAAATTACCTATTTTGACTACCAAGTTTAACGTTTCGCTAAAATAAACCATCAAAACTTGTGAAAAAATGGTAAATAATACAAATAGTGATACTTCCCATTAACTGAGCAATCTAAAACACTATAATTTTTAATCTTGACACCAAAAATTTCGACATTATTTCACCGCCGAAATAGCCGAAAACGGCTGATAATCGAGGTTTGGTGCCTACAGAGCCAAAATTGACCCCTTCAATTCCATAAAACCATATAGAAAATGTATATGGGGATAATCCTCACTAACATACAAATTTGACGAACCCATATAAGTAGGGATGCTATGATTTTTTGGGGCACCCAGTTTTGGGGAACACCAATATCACTAAAAAAATGGTGACTTTTTTTCAAATTTACCAGTCAATTACTTTTTCACCATGCCGATTTAGGACAACACATTAACAGCAAATGCAAGGGGATTTTAGCATAAGAAAAATAAGCCTACGTTCGAATAAATTGATAGAGTACTTCAGAAGATTTGAGCAAATTACTGAAAGGTACCCCTTTTTTGAGCTAGAAGCAGAGACAGAGTTCTTCAGAAATCAAGCATAATTGAGTAGAACAGCCAAGCTAACGTGTTTGTGGTAGTAGCTTAGGTCCACATAGTAGTTCTTAGTCACGGCAAGCCCTCATGGGGAGGTGGGAATAAATTCCCAACTCTCCATGAAGGCTATGATGTTTTGAGTGGTTTGAAAAAAAAACAACACACCCACAGAAATCTGTTGAAATTTTCAAAAATGAAAACTTGTTGAATTAACTATTACCACCGCCAACGTTGGCTTCAAGGACAAGAATGTGGTGTAGACAACGCAAATTAATCAGGGAAAAGACGTATCTTTGAAATTTTAACATTCCATCTACAAAGAAAAAAAAACGGCAAGTTTTCGATGAATTGCAACAAAATAACATACAAAATAGCAAGTGCCGATTAACCAATGATAAAGGGGAGCTCGCCCATTACTGACTTTTAAACAATGCGTGTTTGATCACAGAAATTAAAGCAATACTATTGCCGAAATTGCACAATTTCTGAAAAACAACGTTGCTTTTGTTATTTCGTCCAAGAAAATCTTCTTAGAAACCACGCAAGACTGAGTGGCTAATCAATTGAAAGCAGGTTTCCAGATGTCTAAAATGATCTGTTTAGAGGCCTATTTAATCGAAAATCTGATGGTGATCAGCAAAAAAGCCTCCAAAAGATTGAGAGAAATCAGTTGGTTAATAACAGAAGGTACCAAATGGAAAAATTTCTCTGCCGTTTCACGTTTCGCTAAAATACAACATCAAAACGTGTATAGAATTAGTACAATGAGTATATATATATAGATACTCCTCATTAACTGAGCAATATAAGACACTACACTTTATAACCTTGACCCAAAAAATTCAACTTTTCTATGTCACTGCCGAAATAACCGAAATTGGCCGAAAATCGAGGTTCGGCGCATACAGAGCAAAAATTGACCACTCCAACTCCGTAAAACCATATAGAAAACGTACATGGGGATACTCCCCACTAACAAACAAATCCAGCGAACCCTTAAATGTAGGGATGCTATGGTTTTTTGGGGCACCCAATTTTGGGGAACACCAATATCACTAAAAAAATGGTGACTTCTTTTCAAATTTACCAATCAATTACTTTTTTACCAGGCCGAATTAGGGTAATACAATTAAAGAAAATACTAGACGGTTACAATACTAACAAAATAAGCATATGCTGGTAGAGTTTTGCTGAGCACTTGACCACTTATCAACAAAACAACTAATTGTACCTCTATCAATCTGAATCTGAAAGACTTAAAAAAAATGGAAGCTACATTGGGACCATATGTCGTTACCGCTTCTATAATAGTGTAATCTAGTTCTCCAGAGATCTATTTTATGCAGGTATATTAGTTTTTGATTTAATATATAGCGAAGAGTGATTGCATTCAAGTTGATCCACTTTAAAACCACTGCGTTTCCTGTTATTATGATTTAAAGAAATTAAAGTCTTTTTAAACCGTTTTTTTGGAACTTCTGTATTGATATTCAATTCAGACAACCCAAATGGCTCGCAAATTACTTGTACGATTTAGACACATTAGTAGCGCTGAAGAGTGGGAAACCTTTATATTAGGTTAACCGTAGCTTTGCTAAAATTTATAAACGGCAGGAAATAGTTCCATAAGTGTTTGTTTTGTCCTCTATACTTTCCAGAGAGCCCAATTTCGGAAAGATTCACCTAAAATTAACAGGCAAACTTCAGTTCGACGGACAGGGTTTTGAAGCAGTGCTTATGTTGGAAAATGGAATTAGTTCGAATTAAGAAGAATAACAATCTGATTCTGAAAGACTTTAAACAAATGGAAGCTAAATGAGGACCATATGTCGTTACCGGTTCTATATACGTATAATCCCGTTTTCCAGAGATCTACATTATGCAGGAATAATAGTTTTTGATTTAATATATAGGGAAGAGTGATTGCATTCAAGTTGATCCACTTTAAAACCACTGCGTTTCCTGTTGTTATGATTTCAAGAAATTAAAGTCTTTTTAAACAGTTTTTCTGAAACTTCAGGATTGATATTCAATTCAGGCAACCCAAATGGCTTCCAAATTACTTGTTCGATCTAGAAACTTCAGTAGGGCTGAAGAGTGGGAAACCTTTATATTAAACTTAACCGTAGCTTTGCTAAACTTAATAAACGGCAGGAAATAGTTCCATAAATGTTTGTTTTGTCCCCTATACTTTCTAGAGAGCCCAATTTCGGAAAGAGGCACCTAAAAATAACAGGCAAACTTCAGTTTGACGAACAGGGTTTTGAAGCAGTGCTTATGTTGGAAAATGGAATTAGTTCGAATTAAGAAGAATAACAATCTGATTCTGAAAGACTTTAAACAAATGGAAGCTAAATGAGGACCATATGTCGTTACCGGTTCTATATACGTATAATCCCGTTTTCCAGAGATCTACATTATGCAGGAATAATAGTTTTTGATTTAATATACAGGGAAGAGTGATTGCATTCAAGTTGATCCACTTTAAAACCACTGCGTTTCCTGTTGTTATGATTTAAAGAACTTAAAGTCTCTTTAAACAGTTTTTCTGAAACTTCAGGATTGATATTCAATATAGACAACCCAAATGACTTCCAAATTACTTGTTCGATCTAGAAACATAAGTATGGCTGAAGAGTGAGAAACATTTATATTAGGTTATCCGTAGCTTTGCTAAAATTTATAAACGGCAGGAAATAGTTCCATAAGTGTTTGTTTTGTCCTCCATACTTTCCAGAGAGCCCAATTGGGGAAAGACTCACCTAATATTAACAGGCAAACTTCAGTTCGACGGACCGGGTTTTGAAGCAGTGCTTATGTTGGAAAATGGAATTAGTTCGAATTAAGAAGAATAACAATCTGATTCTGAAAGACTTTAAACAAATGGAAGCTAAATGAGGACCATATGTCGTTACCGGTTCTGTATACGTATAGTACAGTTTTTCAGAGATGTATTTTATGTAGGAATAATAGTTTTTGATTTAATATATAGGGAAGAGTGATTGCAGTCAAGTTGATCCACTTAAAAACCACTGCGTTTCCTGTTGTTGTGATTTAAAGAAATTAAAGTCTCTTTGAACCGTTTTTCTGAAACTTCAGAATTGATATTCAATTCAGACAACACAATTGGCTCACAAATTACTTGTTCGATCAGGAAACATCAGTAGGGCTGAAGAGTGGGAAACCTTTATATTAAACTTAACCGTAGCTTTGCTAAAATTAATAAACGGCAGGAAATAGTTCCATAAATGTTTGTTTTGTCCTCTATACTTTCCAGAGAGACCAGTTTCGGAAAGATGCACCTAAAATTAACAGGCAAACTTCAATTCGACGGACAGGATTTTGAAGCAGTGCTTATGTTGGAAAATGGAATTAGTTCGAATTAAGAAGAATAACAATCTGATTCTGAAAGACTTTAAATAAAGGGAAGCTAAATGAGGACCATATGTCGTTACCGGTTCTTTATACGTATAATCCAGTTTTCCAGAGATCTATTTTGTGCAGGAATAATATTTTTTGATTTAATAAATAGGGAAGAGTGATTGCATTCAAGTTGATCCACTTTAAAACCACTGCCTTTCCTGTTGTTATGATTTAAAGAAATTAAAGTCTCTTTAAACCGTTTTTCTGAAACTTCAGGATTGATATTCACTACAGACAACTCAATTGGCTCACAAATTTCTTGTTCGATCTAGAAACATCATTAGGGCTGAAGAGTGGGAAACCTTTATATTAAACTTAACCGTAGCTTTGCTAAAATTAATAAACGGCAGGAAATAGTTCCATAAATGTTTGTTTTGTCCTCTATACTTTCCAGAGAGACCAGTTTCGGAAAGATGCACCTAAAATTAACAGGCAAACTTCAATTCGACGGACAGGATTTTGAAGCAGTGCTTATGTTGGAAATTGGAATTAGTTCGAATTAAGAAGAATAACAATCTGATTCTGAAAGACTTTAAATAAATGGAAGCTAAATGAGGACCATACGTCGTTACCGGTTCTATATACTTACAATCCAGTTTTCCAGAGAGCTACTTTATGCAGGAATAATAGTTTCTGATTTAATATTAGATAAGAGTGATTGCATTCAAATTGATCCACTTTAAAACCACTGTGGTTCCTGTTGTTATGATTTAAAGAAATTAAAGTCTCTTTAAAGCGTTTTTCTGAAACTTCAGGATTGATATTCAATTTAGACAACCCAAATAACTTCCAAATTACTTGTTCGATCTAGAAACATCAGTGGGGCTGAAGAGTGGGAAACCTTTATATTATACTTAACCGTAGATTTGCTAAACTTAATAAACGGCAGGAAATAGTTCCATAAATGTTTGTGTTGTCCTCTATACTTTGTAGAGCCCAATTTCAAAAAGATGCACCTAAAATTAACAGGCAAACTTCAGTTCGACGGAGAGGGTTTTGAAGCAGTGCTTATGTTGGAAAATGGAAATAGTTCGAATTAAGAAGAATAACATTCAAATTCTGAAAGACTGTAAACAAATGGAAGCTAAATGAGGACCATATGTCGTTACCGGTTCTATATACGTATAATCCCGTTTTCCAGAGATCTACATTATGCAGGAATAATAGTTTTTGATTTAATATATAGGGAAGAGTGATTGCATTCAAGTTAATCCACTTTAAAACCACTGCGTTTCCTGTTGTTATGATTTAAAGAAATTAAAGTCTCTTTAAACAGTTTTTCTGAAACTTCAGGATTGATATTCGATATAGACAACCCAAATGACTTCCAAATTACTTGTTCGATCTAGAAACATCAGTGGGGCTGAAGAGTGGGAAACCTTTATATTATACTTAACCGTAGATTTGCTAAACTTAATAAACGGCAGGAAATAGTTCCATAAATGTTTGTTTTGTCCTCTATACTTTGTAGAGCCCAATTTCAAAAAGATACACCTAAAATTAACAGGCAAACTTTAGTTCGACGGACAGGGTTTTGAAGCAGTGATTATGTTGGAAAATGGAAATAGTCCGATATTAAGAAGAATAACAAACTGATTCTGAAAGACTTTAAATAAATGGAAGCTAAATGAGGACCATACGTCGTTACCGTTTCTATATACGTATAATCCAGTTTTCCAGAGAACTTCTTTATGCAGGAATAGTAGTTTTTGACTTATTATATAGGGAAGAGTGTTTGTATTCAAATTGATCCACTTTAAAACCACTGCGTTTCCTGTTGTTATGATTTAAAGAAATTAAAGTCGCTTATAACCGTTTTTCTGAAACTTCAGGATTGATATAAAATTCAGACAACCCAAATGGCTCCCATATTACTTGTTCGATCTAGAAACATCAGTAGAGCTGAAGAGCGGGAAAAATTGATGCTAAACTTTACAGTAACTTTGCAAAATTTAAAATTGAAACACTTTGAAAAAATGCTGGACGCTGCCTAATAAATGTGTTGATGTTTCTCCTAAAGTTTGTATTTGTGTTGTGTTTTAGTTTCTGCTAAACTTTTGTTGTTTCACTGCCGAATGCAATGAAAGTTATTTTCAGGTAACCACACCTGAACTTGTTCAGGTGAAAATTTACCTGAAATTCAGTTCAGGTGTAGTTCAGGTGCTTTTACACCTGAACTTCACCTGAGCTTCTAGTTACCTGAACTTGGTTCAGGTAAACTTACCTGAACTTTTTTAGTGTGTTAGATTGGCGCTGATGGCCTAAATTTCATCATTCACAGATGGAAGCTGAGGTGTATCTTCTTCGTTGAATGGAAGGTTATCCAGTTTTAGATTGGCGATTTGTTCTCTTATGTTTTTCAGGATGCTGATGATGTTGTCAGGGTCGTTAATTTTATCAGCGGCCCGAAACTACAAATGAACTTCCGAGCGGAGCTGGTCAAATGAGATGTATGCATACACATCAAGGCCCACATGCCACATTGTTTGAGCATTCCAGCTGACATTGGCTCTGCATTGGAGTCTTCTTTGCTCTTATTTCTTATTGATTGGGTGGCATGCACTCTAAAAAATTTACAGGTAAATTGATTATAAAATGCAGGTAATTTTACCTAGAATTTGCAAGTAAATTGTTCTTTAATGCAACTTACCTAGAAACTACCTGCAAGCAATCTAAACTACCTGCAATTCTAGGTAAATTTGCCTGCAAAGTACCTAGAAATGGCAGTGTTACCCTCCTAGAATTTTTTTTGCAGGTAAAATTCTAGGAGGGTAACACTGCAATTTCTAGGTACTTTGCAGGCAAATTTACCTAGAATTGCAGGTAGTTTAGATTGCTTGCAGGTAGTTTCTAGGTAAGTTGCATTAAAGAACAATTTACTTGCAAATTCTAGGTAAAATTACCTGCATTTTATAATCAATTTACCTGCAAAATTTATCACCATTCTGATTAGCAAGAAGATTCTGTCGGGTGTGCAAAAAAAACCTGGTATGGCCAGGTTATCAACTTTGCACTTCCCATTATACTGTATTTTTAACGTGGGTCTCAGCTCGCCATGTACATAGTACACGACTTAAACAAAACCACCAGCGGGAAGGCGCCCACAATGTGTCGAACTTGGGATCAAGGACGGGCAGTTTAAAATTTAAAATAAAACATACAGGCACAAATTAAAAGTAGCAAAGATTTAAAATTACATGTGATGCTACATGCTTTACATGCAAAATACATGAAAAAATTTAATTAAGAAGCTCCGGAGAGAGTTACTACCCATCCGAGATCCAATTTCCAAAATAAGAGACATCAAACCTCTTTCTGGAGCAATGGAAAAGAAACAACAGTAAACACTTTAACGTGCAAAATAAATCAGCTCACAGGCCAGCAGAAGAATTTAAGTTGATAGGGTGGTACCCTCTACTCAAGTTCCGTTCCTCTTTCGGCACAATACTGATAGTATTGAAAGCAAGTTATAGGAAGGCATGCTTTTTGACAGGGCGGTGCCCACTAATCAAAAAGCACATTTGCCTACTCTAAAAATTTGTTTTATATTTCATATCTATTTATATTCAGGTTTTCTGTAGGTTTTTTTTCCATATAAATCGAGTCAAGAGTTGTATTATCTAAACTAATTTTTTTCGTTTTTTATAATGATAACAATCGGACATTGAAAACAGCAGATTAACAAAATGAGGAGGCCAACACATTCAAAACACACAATAAGAGCAGATGAGGCAGTTTTGGAATCACAATAAATAGTACTGAAAAGGTTTAAATGCAATCTAATTATTTTTCAACTCAAGCCAATCTTTCACTTGAAACGGCAGAATAAGATGAAGGGAAGCTCCAAAACTTTAACTACAACTAAAATGATTAAGAAACGATAAGAATTCTAAAAACAATATAGTTTGGGAGCAACCACAATGCATAACAGAAAATTGCAGAACAAAGAGATTACCGTTAGATCGCATTCATAAATACTGAGTTATAAATAAGAAACTAGAAATAAGAAATTAGAAATGTACTGAATAGGTTCAAATGTAATCTAAATATTTCTGAACTCAAACTAATCTTTCATTCTAAACGGCAGAATAAGTTGAAGGGAAGCTCCAAAACTTTAACTACAACTAAAATGATTAAGAAATGATAAGAATTCTAAAAACAATATAGTTTGGGTGCAACCACAATGCATAACAGAAAATTGCAGAACAAAGAGATTACAGTTAGATCGCATTCAGAAATACTGAGTTATAAATAAGAAACTAGAAATAAGAAATTAGAAAAGTACTGAATAGGTTCAAATGCAATCAAAATATTTTTGAACTCAAACTAATCTTTCATTCTAAACGGCAGAATAAGATGAAGGGAAGCTCCAAAACTTTAATTCCTACAACTAAAATGATTAAGAAATGATAAGAATTCTTAAAACAATATGGTTTGGGAGCAACCACAATGCATAACCGAAAATTGCAGAACAAAGAGATTAAAGTCAGCATCGCATTTATAAATACTGAGTTATAAATAAGAAATTAGATTATACTAACAATAGCAGCAACCTTTGATTTTATCAGCAGAAATACAAATTGAAGCAAGCGGAAAATTGATATTCAAAAATCAGACGTTCAAGGAGCAGCGTACGAGACAGATGAATTAATACAGCACATTCGGAGAACTAACTAATATTTTTGGCTTTTTTTTCTTTTTATTTAATTTTTTTGCTAAAATGAAATAATAAATCTACATGCAAATATTAAGCATTGAAGTTACATATTAAGTTACATATTGGCTTCATGTAAGTAACACTTTTAAGAACTGCCCTCCAACCTTGTGCAATCTCAAAGTCCTAATACAATGTGTAATCTTAATATCAAGAGCAACATGTCACCTATTAAGTCAGAGATCAGTTCAAAACAAATAAAAATTAGGAAAAGTCAGGCACGCAGGCACGATTGAACATGAAATCACATATTTTACTAAGAAATTTTGCGTATTGGCTTCTACATTTCACTTTCAGATGGTAATTGGGAATTAATCTATTGTTCTGATCGTAAAAAAAACTTATTTTGAGCACTATCACAAGGGCGGGGAAAAGCACTTGCTTTAACAACAGTATTGGGAAAATATTCAGCCTTAAATTCAGTCTTTAATCGTGCATTAAAGTTCTTTAATTTTGATAAAAGTGGCTCTTCAGTTTGATCACCACGTTCAAACAAGTCAACTACACAAAGTATTGGTTTGGGCCACTCAGCAGGCAGATGTTGTTTAAATTGTAAAATATATTGCAACATTTCATCAACGGATTTTTCTCTCAAATCATTACCGCCCAGTAAAATGCAAATATATTTAAAATGTGCTACAGAAGGAAATAACTCTGCTAAATGTGATAATCTACGACCGCCTTGGGAACATATTACAAAACTTTTTATGATAAGTTTTTAAAATATCATAAGACCAGCATGTTTCATAAGTATCTCTTAAATTAGAGTCTCCAATAAACACTACCCTATTATCTAAATCCACGTAACCATTATAAACTTCCCATAATAACTTCACTGCATAATCTGATACTACATGTCCTGGCTGGAGTTTTCCGACTTGAAATTCGTCCTCTTCCACTTGTTGATTTTCCATCTCTGAAGCATTGGTTAACCTCAGAGAAAAATTAATATGTATATATATAAATAAATATTATATATATATATATATATATATATATATCATAAATATATATATATATATATATATATATATATATATAAAATAAATAAAACTACAACAGCAAAAAACAAAACCAAACCGAAACCAGACCTATGGTTCGAAAAACGAAAAACTAAAGAAAAAAAATGCAAGAAAAATACGCAAAACTTTGCTGTTTTATTCACAGCTCACAGAGTCAAATAAACTAGCATAATTGTTGAACACGAGTCTATGACGTAAACAGATATGAGAGAATTGACAACTTTCAAGAAAACAGGAGTGCAGCGAAGGGGGATGGAAATCAAAAACATCTGAACAAGCAACGAACGAAAATTTATGCGCGGAATCTTGCGTTACAGCGTAAGCTCGTGAATGAGAATCATAGAAATGAATTTTCAAATTGACTACAACAAAATAAACATGAGTGTTATTAACAAGAATATGTTTTATTAGACCAAAAACAGGAACATTATCATCAGAAATAGAGATTATGATAGCTTCATTAGAATTACAGCGGGTACCTTTGATTTGAGCATGTTTTGAGATTAAAACATTACAATTTTTAAATTTTTCATCAGCATCGAGGTCTTCACATTTGAAAAACTCTGAAAAATTAACCAACTTAGCACCAGGAAAATCATCCTCCTTCACTGGCAAACCGTTTCGCCAGTCAACAAACTGCGCAATTTGATGTCTCATTGCCAAACTCTTAGTCGAATTTTAAAAATTACAAATGTTGTTTGCCAATTTCTTGAAAAAATGATGTTTTCGTTCATAGCGGAGCACGCTTAGATACAAGAGAGGGCCACAAGATTGAATAACCCTAGGATAATGAACCATGTGGTGTTGTTTGAAAATCATACTGCTGTCCGTAAAAGTTTGTGCAAACAAACTAAGGTGATTGTGAATAAGAACACCAAGAATTGAGATGTCCTCCTCCTCAAAAGCAGGACTCAGCAACATCTCGACAAGATTGAAGTAGTCTAGTATGAAAGCCCAAACCGAGTCACCCTCTGGCACCAAGTCACTCAGCATTAGGGGTAAGAAGCGGAAGAGGGTGTACATCTGATCATTTTTCTCTTAAAGTGACTTGGATGTCTTTTCCTTTATCCTAGAAAACGAAACGCGAAAAACTGCGGATAGAAAACTTTTGCAAGCGTAGCTTGAAATAATAATAACCTTTCTTCAGAAAACTCGGAGGGCTTTCCGTCAACGTCTCGTCCGTAGTTGAACCAATTTATCCGTGAATTAAGATCCTGCAGTGAAAGATAACCTGATTCAAATATAAGGTTATTAAGAACAAATTTCACTGTGTGCATCAATCCTCCTTGAAAAATGTCATGGTGCAGGTCAGCTGTGAAATTATCGTACGGTTCAAAAAAAGATGTTTTAGGCCGGCATAAAGATTTAACACCTGATCCCGTCACACCTACATCATTCAAACAAGAAGCAGCAGACCGGAGCTCTTGTACTTTCTCCTCGAACGTTTCCTTGAACTTAGACTGCGGCACAGTACATTTTTCGCAGCATAGGCCGCCGGAGAAATTTTCATTGAATACAAAAACAGAGTGGTACGCTAAATTGTCCGCAACAAAAGATAGTCTATTTGCTTTTACTGTAAGAGATTTTCCACTTTTTGTTGCGAAGGTAATTCCATTTTCGAGTTTTTTTAAATCATTTGTTATAGCAGCTACTACAGGTGAAAAGCCAAAAGATTTTACGTCAAGGTAAGAAACAAGGGCCACAACAAAGGTAAAACGCAAATCAGAATTCAACCAGGGGGGCAGATTTTTTAGGCACCAATAAAAACAGCCAATTTTATGTATGGTTGCTCTAGAGCCTATCGGATTTGCAGTCTCAAGTTCGTCAAAATACAGTTGAAGAGATACATTCACTGAAATTTCGCCTTCGCACTCAACAATTGTATCGAAATTTATTATTACTTTTGCTTTATCAAGATTAAGGCTACCCTTACACTGATTGATGTCAAAAAGAATTCCACGAGCTGACAGTTTTTTCAAGTAGTTATCATAAGCTAAGCAAACCTGGAAAACATCTTCATGCTGAAAAAGAATTTTTGAGAGAACATCAGTAATCGGAATAAATTGACGTGTTCTTATCGTCTGCTTAAATTTACTTAGACCGTTAACATTTCTAATCTCAGTCTCCTCTCCAAATTTAATATCAACTGGCTCTACAAAATTAGGTTGTTTCTTGAGAAACGAAACCAACTGGTACTGATTACTAGTGTCGCTAACACTGAAGTTTTTAGCGCAACATAGAAGTTTTTGGAAAACCGGTGACTCAATCACCGAAGGTACATCTTTTTCGACCTGCCCTAACGCTAATTGAACTGATTTCATTACTTCCTCTAATGCAGAACAAGCGATTGACGAGAACGAGAGACACTGAGTCCAAGTAGAGGAAGTTTGACAAAGACTTTTGAGTAAAACTTCACGGCCGCAAAATCCATTTGCTATGCATTCTAATTTTCCTAAAATATCAGGTTGCCACTCTAGATCATCCAGGTCTTCGATTTTTTCATCCTCGTCAATTACTGATTGTGGTTTGCTATTCTCGTTTACTTCAAAAGAACCATGCATTTTCCTTACATGTTTTTGCAAATACTTTAGCGATGCGAATTCTCTAGGACAAAAAGGACACAAAAAACTGGACGCCAAAAAATGAAAATCACCCAAGTGTCTGTCATAGTTCCCAAACGTTACACAGTTAAATAAACAACCTTCTTGTTTACATTGGAAATTTTGTTTGCTTTCTAAACTGTAATTGAACTTCTTTTTGGACCACGGATAAAATCTTACAGGCTTAATTTGTGTCTCATCAGATGTGCAATCACTTGAGCTATTTTCGCAATTTTGCGATAACTTACCGGAGTTCGAACTGGGGCAACTGTTAAGAGTTAAAGAGTCAGCACCACTGTTCGTTATTTCAACCAATTCTCTACCAGCACAATTAGTTTTAGTTTTTTGAAACCCAGACCCGACCTGACTGCTGTTAATATTTTCGTTTTGCGACGACGTTAACTTTGCCAGATTTTTCGATGCTAAATCAAAAAAATGATTTTTCAAATGCTCTACAAAACGGGGATAGCTGCCAAAAATGCGCTGACAAAAAGGGCACGTAAACAAAGCTTCCAACTTATGGTTTCTCAGATGAGATATAAATTCGGAGGACGTCTTCAGGACTTCTGCACAAAATTCACAACCTAAGGAGATATTACTCGTTTCATTCTCTTCAAAACCTTCTTGTTGCTCTCTTACTCTTTTTGAAAACCTTTGACTTGATGCAAACCCTGAAGGCACGTCAGAGCTGCATAAAACACCACCGGATGATGTTGCATACTTATCTGTGTCGGATTGCTCCGACAGCAGCCTCTGTTCACCTGAAGCGTTTATGATTGTCCACATCTTCAGTTTTTTAGCAGATTTTTCCGAACCTGAAACACAGCTAGGAACAGCAGAGGATATACCAGCTAATGAAGTTTCGTCCGTTTGACTATTTAATTCAGCGTTGCCAGAAGTTATTTCAATTCGATTGTCAATTTCATCAGACGAGCTGCGGTCTAAACAAGACTGAGTACTTGATCTTTTCAAACCCGACCTAGTTGTTGAACATAATGCATTGAGTTGGAAAATGACATTGAAATCCTTTGAGACATGCTTTTCTTTATGTGGACATAAACACAGCTCGTTGTTTTTCCCAAAATACTCTTTTCCGTAGAAAACAGTTATTTCATCACCTTTTTCAACATCCCTGAGAACATCAAGTACAGCAAGCCCACTATTACCTTTTGGGTCCTTATACCTACAATTAGGAATACAAGAGTGATTAACGAACGACAAAGGTCCTTGCAGAGAATACGAATTTTTCTCCTTAAAGAAGATCGAATAGTTTAATTCTGGAGTGTTATCAATATCTTGAGGGCAAGTTGCTACAACCCCTTTCAGTCCAGGTATTATTTCACCTACTTGAAATCCGCTTTTTGAAATAATTTTGTAGCCACAATAACCTCTACTCTCATCCTCAGAATAGGTTAGTTCTTTTTCGTAGGAAACAAAAGAAAAAGAAGTTAGATACAAATCCTGAAGGAATTTATAGAGACTTGACTTCTTCGATACCACCTTTCTCTGATCAGCTCTGATTGCCCGATGACTCCTCACACCACCCTTATCAAGAAGTTCGTCCAAAAGAAGCCAGTCTACGCTCGCGACTTCATAATAATCCTGAACACTTGTTTCAACTTGCTTGCTCATTTTTGATCTGAAGTCAGTGTTCAACCGCTGTCACCTGGTTTTAGGAATCTTTCACCAATAAAAACAGATTGCCAACTGAAGTAAAAAGTTCTGTACAACCGAAAGTGAAATTGTATAATGATAACAAAAAATACAAGCGATAAATCAATATTATCAGATAACACGTAGTCTCAACACTTAGTTTTTACGATTACCACTTGCGTTGCAATAGAAGTTTCCGAACTCAAGCTATCTGCGAAGACGCGTCACGCAATTTAGCCGCAAAGTCGTCAACTTGAGGCGGCACATATGACACATGTAATTTATAAACCACTATCTGTAAGAAACTCCACACAACGAATGTTTCAGTGGGGAACTTAAGATTCAGTACGTAGAAAAGCTTTATGGCCACATCCACCGCCTGAAAAATGTCCTCACATGGCACTACTCTTTTGGGTCCCACAACGAAGACCTAAATCGACAATTTACCAGCAATTGAAAAATAGTATTTCTACCGACAAAAAACTTGACGTTAAATGGGCAATACCTGGCTGCTTGTGCAGAGTATAGTACCAATACTCTCGTTTTTGCAAGTTTCATCAAGGTTTCCAACATCCTTAAAAACAAGAACTATCAATATTATTAGTCAAAAAAGTGGGTATTTGTGGTACTTAACAACTACCGGAATGTCACGAATAAATTTCGCCACAGCAATTGTTCGCAGTTCCGCATTGGTACTTCTCCTTTCTTTTCCAACAACTTGCTTAACCGGCATTAGAGCAAGAAGTGCTCTCATTGCAAGCACTGGGTCCGAAACTACAACAAAGATCAGCATGAAACAATCGAAACAAAAATAATCAAGTTAGAGAATACAAAGGATCATACATCTTTTGCTTCTCAAAATGAGAATTTTCTCAGCGGCCTCTCTTGGTGGATCATCACAAATTGCCAGTATCTTTGAGACAAATGGCAGGAACAACTTTCCGAAGCCGTCCTTAGGAGCATTCGGTACCCACAATAAGAACTCGTTATCCAGCTTAAAGCAAAACTAATTAAATTGAGAAGATTGGGCAAAATTTAAATGAGAAAAAAACTGCACAAACTTCGCTTTTTGTCTTTAACTCCATTCCAATGTAGTAGAGGTATGTGTCATAATTGACAGTACCAGCCTCTGATAGAAGCCCCTTTCTCGTCTCGAAAGTCTGACGCCTCCTTACTTCGAAATCGAGATCATCTTCTCCGAAGAGACCTTGAAGGACGCTCAAGTCGACAACAACCGTCTCTTGAGTCTGCGAGACTCTTGCTCTCTTAGGTTGCGACGCCGTTCCTGAACATTAGATTATTGAATTTCATGTTGCGCGCGTAAAAATACATTTTACTAACCACTTCTCCTGGCCTCATGACGCTTAGACCTCGCCCGCAGTGACTTAAGATGCTCCTCGATTAGCCCTTTGGCACATTTTGGCTTGCCACTTTCGACATAATACGGCTGGAATAATTGTGCCTTAAACAGATTTTCGGTAGGAAGGAAACTTCACAGATAAAAGATTACAAACATGTGAATTAAACTTATTACACATGGATAGACCGTGTCCAGAGACTTCAGTTCGGGTTTCACTTGTATCGCCAGTTTTGCATAACGCAGTTTGTCCTGGGATGAGGGATTAAGTTTTCTGTCCTCGGGTTGTCGCTATGATAAAAACGGGATTCAAATCAAGAAACGACTGAACATGAAAAAAAATGAAATTCAAAAAACCTTTATCAGCTCTGCCACCAGTATCCGGTTGAATTCATGCTTTCCGGCATAGGTTGATACGTCTACATTCTTGGTCAACTCCCGAAGCTGGTCACTGGTTAGTTCCGGTAGAACGTTTTCCTGGTTTGATGCACCGCTATTGATCGAAATGTCACTTAACGGTGATGAAGTACCACTCGCATCTAGAGACGTTGACGGCAAAGACCTCATACTTGCATTAGTTGGCGTGGAGTTCAACGTTTGCGCCTGCGAGTTCTCAATCAGGGACCGCATCTCGAGGACAGCTGGCCGCGGAAAACCTGCCAGGACAAGTTCTTGGTCTGACAGCAAGGTGAAAGACCTCAACGTCATGCAAGAGTTCTCAATGATAGATCCCAGACGTTCTCGCTGCGCAGCAGTTAGATCCATTTTCGCAAGGACATCAAAGAGTGCCATACCTCTATAACGTTGTCGTTTTACAGACTTTTTAAGTGAACCCATCCTCACTTTTGCAATTACGGAAAAGGGTGGTGCCCACTAACCAGACAAAAATTGCGACTTGTAAAAAACTAAATGATAAAGTAAAACTTATTATATTCGACAGAGTTCGCCAGTAAAAATGGGACGACATTAGCAACCTTTTTGCAGGCAGGGCGGTGCCCACTATCCATACAAACAGGTTGCCAACATATTGATAGAATTGAGCCAATTGTATACATTGGCACCAGTTGGGTGGCGCCCGCTTAGCCATGTCAATTGTTTCAATAGAACAAGTTTCTTAAAAAAGTCGCCCTAAGAGAGCTCTCTGATTCGAGTAAAAAATCGATAGCAACACTTATTATATTCGACAGTTCGCCACTAAAAATGGGAAAAGATTAGCAACCTTTTTGCAGGCAGGGCGGTGCCCACTATCCATACAAACAGGTTGCCAACGTATTGATAGAACTGAGCCAATTGTAAACATTGGCACCAGTTGGGTGGTGCCCGCTTAGCCATGTCAAGTGTTTCAATAGAACAAATTTCTTAAAAAAAGTCGCCCTAAGAGAGCTCTCTGATTCGAGTAAAAAAATCAATAGCAAAACTTATTATATTCGACAGTTCGCCACTAAAAATGGGGGAAAAGATTAGCAACCTTTTTGCAGGCAGGGCGGTGCCCACTATCCATACAAACAGGTTGCCAACGTATTGATAGAATTGAGCAAATGTAAACATTGGCACCAGTTGGGTAGCGCCCACTTAACCATGCGAATTGTCATTTGTTTCAACAGAACGATTTTGTTTCAACAGAACGATTAACTCAATAAGAAGTTGCCAAATATAGATCTAAGATTCAAGTCAAACAAAATCAATAGCTGAATTTAGTATAATCGAAGTTTTTCACTGGAAACGGAAAACGATTGGCAACATTTTTGCAGCCAGGGCGGTGCCCACTAACCTTACAATTATGTTGCCCACGTATTTCCAGAAATCAGTTGCGCAGATCTGCAAATAAATGCAATTAAATCCATAGACTACGAAAATAATTTCAACAATAGAAAGAGCTCCTACGATAAACAAGTTTAGCACAAAAACATTCAGGAATCGAATCAATTTTCAGCACTATAATTACAAAAGTAACAACAGAAAACTGATTAAAGCACATCTCAAATTTCACAGCACATTGACATCTTCGCGAAACAAATTTTGCACGTGCACAAGCAGTAAATTTCGCACAAAAATTTAAAATCTCTCCACTCTCGATTACTTGAGCACCTGATGCAAACAAAGCTATTTTTGCTATAAGATTTTCCTTTCACCAGGAACAGATTTAAATGACTGTATTTTTTCTGAAAATTTCTCATCCATTCCACGTCTACAGTTTTCCACAATTTCCAGTTAGCAGGCAACTTGGCGTTCATATTGCTTCCAAACACAAATGCCTTTTTACGCATTTCTTGAAAAGTGCATCTATGGAAGGACAATGCCTTCATCATCGACTTCTGTTGACGCTCAGTTAAAATTGGTGGCTTTCCTAAACTTTTGACCATTTGCTCAGAATGCCTTCTTCTTAGAGTACTAAAGGGCACATTAAATTTTCTTGCAGCAGTTCGCAATGACAGGTTCTCATCGAGAGATTTTAGAGCACATTCCATTTTATACCCCTGGTATGCTTTCGCCGTTTTCCTCTTGTACACTCGAGTCATTCCTGAAAAAAAAACAGCTATGTTTTGTTGCTTGTTTGCACGCAAACTGTAGTTATTTCCAAAGTTCAAATTCGACTTTTTTCTTGCCTAATTCACAAACACAAACACTTATAATAAGAAAAACAATTGCTAAAAACAAGGCGAAAAATTTCACTATCTTGGAATCCCGACCACTCAAAAGTTCGAAAAAAAAATCATTTGTAGTAGATTTCCACATATGGCACAAATTTTCATCTTTCAAAACCACTAATTGCCTTCTTTTGGGCTCCAATTGATCAAACTATGTTTATTGACAAACATATAGGGGCTTTTAGTCACATTGAGAGCAAAAAAAGTACCAATACATAAGGAATTTGATGAAACAAACATCAACCACGAGAAAAAACGCAACCTCATTCAGGCCAAAAAAGCACCAAGATGAAAACGCATCAGAGGCCTCAGATTTTTTATGCTCCCGTTTCCAGATGTCTACCAAGCATTTGGAACCAGTAACGACCATCAGAAACCAATATATGTTTCTCCAGGAGGTCGAAAAAAAGAACACCAACAGTCCCTCTCGCAAGCAAGAAAAAAATGCACTCATAAATCAAGTTATTTTTCACCAAATTGCGATTTCGAGGTTTTTCTTGATTAATCCACGAACTATAACGTTTGCTAGAACAAACCATTCCAAAAAACCAGGCGAAAAGATTCACTGTCTTGGAATCCCGACCATTCAAAAGTTCGAAAAAAAACTCATTTCTAGTAAATTTCCACATATGGCACAAATTTTCATCTTTCAAAACCACAAATTGCCTTCTTTTGGGCTCCTACTGATCAAACTATGTTTATTGACAAACATATAGGCACTTTTAGTCACATTGAGAGCAAAAAAAGTTCCAATACATAAGAAACTTGATGAAACAAACAGCAAACACGAGAAAAAACGCAACCTGATTCAGGCCAAAAAAGCACCAAAATGAAAACGCATCAGAGGCCTCAGATTTTTTATGCACCCGTTTCCAGATGTCTACCACGCATTTGGAACCAGTAACGACCATCAGAAACCAAAATATGTTTCTCCAGGAGGTCGAAAAAAAGGACACCAACAGCCCCTCTCGCAAGCAAGAAAAATGCACCCAAAAATTAAGTTATTTTTCACCAAATTGCGAATTCGAGGTTTTTCTTGATTAATCCACGAAGTATAACGTTTGCTAGAACAAACCATTCCTAGAAACCAGGCGAAAAGATTCACTGTCGTGGAATCCCCACCACTCAAAAGTTCCAAAAAAAATCACTTCTAGTAAATTTCCACATATGGCACAAATTTTCATCTTTCAAAATCACTAATTGCCTTCTTTTGGGCTCCAACTGATCGAACTATGTTTATTGACAAACATATAGGGGCTTTTAGTCACATTGAGAGCAAAAAAAGTTCCAATACATGAGAACTTTGATGAAACCAACAGCAAACATGAGAAAAAACGCAACCTCATTCAGGCCAAAAAAGCAGCAAGATGAAAACGCATCAGAGGCCTCAGATTTTTTATGCACCCGTTTCCAGATGTCTATCAAGCATTTGGAACCAGTAACGACCATCAGAAACCAATATATGTTTCTCCAGGAGGTCGAAAAAAAGGACACCAACAGTCCCTATCGCAAGCAAGAAAAAAATGCACTCATAAATCAAGTTATTTTTCACCAAATTGCGATTTCGAGGTTTTTCTTGATTAATCCACGAACTATAACGTTTGCTAGAACAAACCATTCTGAAAAACCAGGCGAAAAGATTCACTGTCTTGGAATCCCGACCACTCAAATGTTCGAAAAAAAAATCATTTCTAGTAAATTTCCACATATGGCACAAATTTTTATCTTTCAAAACCACTAATTGCCTTCTTTTGGGCTCCAATTGATCAAACTATGTTTATTGACAAACATATAGGGGCTTTTAGTCACATTGAGAGCAAAAAAAGTACCAATACATAAGGAATTTGATGAAACAAACAGCAACCACGAGAAAAAACGCAACCTCATTCAGGCCAAAAAAGCCCCAAGATGAAAACGCATCAGAGGCCTCAGATTTTTTATGCTCCCGTTTCCAGATGTCTACCAAGCATTTGGAACCAGTAACGACCATCAGAAACCAATATATGTTTCTCCAGGAGGTCGAAAAAAAGAACACCAACAGTCCCTCTCGCAAGCAAGAAAAAAATGCACTCATAAATCAAGTTATTTTTCACCAAATTGCGATTTCGAGGTTTTTCTTGATTAATCCACGAACTATAACGTTTGCTAGAACAAACCATTCCGAAAAACCAGGCGAAAAGATTCACTGTCTTGGAATCCCGACCACTCAAAAGTTCGAAAAAAAACTCATTTCTAGTAAATTTCCACATATGGCACAAATTTTCATCTTTCAAAACCACTAATTGCCTTATTTTGGGCTGCAATTGATCACAACATGTTTACTGACAAACATATAGGGGCTTTTAGTCACATTGAGAGCAAAAAAAATTCCAATACATGAAGAATTTGATGAAACAAACAGCAAACATGAGAAAAACGCAACCTCATTCAGGCCAAAAAAGCACCAAGATGAAAACGCATCAGAGGCCTCAGATTTTTTATGCACCCGTTTACAGATGTCTACCAAGCATTTGAAACCAGTAACAACTATCAAAAACCAAAATATGTTTCTCCAAGAGGTCGAAAAAAAGGACACCAACAGCCCCTCTCGCAAGCAAGAAAAAAAATGCACCCAAAAATTAAGTTATTTTTCACCAAATTGCGAATTCGAGGTTTTTCTTGATTAATCCACGAACTATAACGTTTGCTAGAACAAACCATTCCTAGAAACCAGGCGAAAAGATTCACTGTCTTGGAATCCCGACCACTCAAACGTTCGAAAAAAAAATCATTTCTAGTAAATTTCCACATATGGCACAAATTTTCATCTTTCAAAACCACTAATTGCCTTCTTTTGGGCTCCAACTGATCAAACTATGTTTATTGACAAACATATAGGGGCTTTTAGTCACATTGAGAGCAAAAAAGTTCCAATACATGAGAACTTTGATGAAACCAACAGCAAACATGAGAAAAAACGCAACCTCATTCAGGCCAAAAAAGCAGCAAGATGAAAACGCATCAGAGGCCTCAGATTTTTTATGCACCCATTTCCAGATGTGTACCAAGCATTTGGAACCAGTAACGACCATCAGAAACCAAAATATGTTTCTCCAGGAGGTCGAAAAAAAGGACACCAACAGCCCCTCGCGCAAGCAAGAAAAAATGCACACAAAAATTAAGTTATTTTTCACCAAATTGCGAATTCGAGGTTTTTCTTGATTAATCCACGAACTATAACGTTTGCTAGAACAAAGCATTCCTAGAAACCAGGCGAAAAGATTCACTGTCTTGGAATCCCGCCCACTCAAAAGTTCGAAAAAAAAAATCATTTCTAGAAAATTTCCACATATGGCACAAATTTTCATCTTTCAAAACCACTAATTGCCTTCTTTTGGGCTCCAAATGATCAAACTATGTTTATTGACAAACATATAGGGGCTTTTAGTCACATTGAGAGCAAAAAAAGTTCCAATACATAAGGAATTTGATGAAACAAACAGCAAACACGAGAAAAAACGCAACCTCATTCAGGCCAAAAAGCACCAAGATGAAAACGCATCAGAGGCCTCAGATTTTTTATGCACCCGTTTTCAGATGTCTACCAAGCATTTGGAACCAGTAACGACCATCAGAAACCAATATATGTTTCTCCAGGAGGTCGAAAAAAAGGACACCAACAGTCCCTCTCGCAAGCAAGAAAAAAATGCACCCATAAATCAAGTTATTTTTCACCAAATTGCGAATTCGAGGTTTTTCTTGATTATTTCACGAACTATAACGTTTGCTAGAACAAACCATTCCTAGAAACCAGGCGAAAAGATTCACTGTCTTGGAATCCCGACCACTCAAAAGTTCGAAAAAAAAATCATTTCTAGTAAATTTCCACATATGGCACAAATTTTCATCTTTCAAAACCACTAATTGCCTTCTTTTCGGCTCCAATTGATCAAACTATGTTTATTGACAAACATATAGGTGCTTTTAGTCACATTGAGAGCAAAAAAAGTTCCAATACATAAGGAATTTGATGAAACAAACAGCAAACACGAGAAAAAACGCAACCTCATTCAGGCCAAAAAAGCGCCAAGATGAAAACGCATCAGAGGCCTCAGATTTTTTATGCTCCCGTTTCCAGATGTCTACCAAGCATTTGGAACCAGTAACGACCATCAGAAACCAATATATGGTTCTCCAGGAGGTCGAAAAAAAGGACACCAACAGTCCCTCTCGCAAGCAAGAAAAAATGCACACAAAAATTAAGTTATTTTTCACCAAATTGCGAAATCGAGGTTTTTCTTGATTAATTCACGAACTATAACGTTTGCTAGAACAAACCATTCCTAGAAACCAGGCAAAAAGATTCACTGTCTTGGAATCCCGACCACTCAAAAGTTCGAAAAAAAAATTCATTTCTAGTAAATTTCCACATATGGCACAATTTTTCATCTTTCAAAACCACCAATTGCCTTCTTTTGGGCTCCAACTGATCACACTATATCTATTGACAAACGTATAGGGGAATTTAGTCCCATTGAGAGCAAAAAAAGTTCCAATACATAAAGAATTTGATGAAACAAACAGCAAACATGAGAAAAAACGCAACCTCATTCAGGCCAAAAAAGCACCAAGATTAAAACGCATCAGAGGCCTCAGATTTTTTATGCACCCGTTTCCAGATGTCTACCAAGCATTTGGAACCAGTAACGACCATCAAAAACAAAAATATGTTTCTCCAGGAGGTCGAAAAAAGGACACCAACAGCCCCTCTCGCAAGCAAGAAAAAATGCACCCAAAAATTGAAGTTATTTTTCACCAAATTGCGAATTCGAGGTTTTTCTTGATTAATCCACGAACTATAAAGTTTGCTAGAACAAACCATTTCTAAAATCCAGGCGAAAAAATTCACTGTCTTGGAATCCCGACCACTCAAAAGTTCGAAAAAAAAAATCATTTCTAGTAAATTTCCACATATGGCACAAATTTTCATCTTTCAAAACCACTAATTGCCTTCTTTTGGGCTCCAATTGATCAAACTATGTTTATTGACAAACATATAGGGGCTTTTAGTCACATTGAGAGCAAAAAAGTACCAATACATAAGGAATTTGATGAAACAAACAGCAACCACGAGAAAAAACGCAACCTCATTCAGGCCAAAAAAGCACCAAGATGAAAACGCATCAGAGGCCTCAGATTTTTTATGCACCCGTTTCCAGATGTCTACCACGCATTTGGAACCAGTAACGACCATCAGAAACCAAAATATGTTTCTCCAGGAGGTCGAAAAAAAAGGACACCAACAGCCCCTCTCGCAAGCAAGAAAAAAATGCACCCAAAAATTAAGTTATTTTTCACCAAATTGCGAATTCGAGATTTTTCTTGATTAATCCACGAATTATAACGTTTGCTAGAACAAACCATTCCTAGAAACCAGGCGAAAAGATTCACTGTCTTGGAATCCCGACCACTCAAAAGTTCGAAAAAAAAAATCATTTCTAGTAAATTTCCACATATGGCACAAATTTTCATCTTTCAAAACCACTAATTGCCTTCTTTTGGGCTCCAATTGATCATACTATGTCTATTGACAAACATATAGGGGCTTTTAGTCACATTGAGAGCAAAAAAAGTTACAATACATGAGAAATTTGATGGAACCAACAGCAAACATGAGAAAAAACGCAACCTCATTCAGGCCAAAAAAGCAGCAAGATGAAAACGCATCAGAGGCCTCAGATTTTTTATGCACCCGTTTCCAGATGTCTACCAAGCATTTGGAACCGGTAACGACCATCAGAAACCAATATATGTTTCTCCAGGAGGTCGAAAAAAAGGACACCAACAGTCCCTCTCGCAAGCAAGAAAAAAATGCACCCATAAATCAAGTTATTTTTCACCAAATTGCGAATTCGAGGTTTTTCTTGATTAATTCACGAACTATAACGTTTGCTAGAACAAACCATTTCTAAAAACCAGGCGAAAAAATTCACTGTCTTGGAATCCCGACCACTCAAAAGTTCGAAAAAAAAATCATTTCAAGTAATTTTCCACATATGGCACAAATTTTCATCTTTCAAAACCACTAATTGCCTTCTTTTGGGCTCCAATTGATCATACTATGTCTATTGACAAACATATAGGGGCTTTTAGTCCCATTGAGAGCAAAAAAATTCCAATACATGAAGAATTTGATGAAACAAACAGCAAACATGAGAAAAAACGCAACCTCATTCAGGCCAAAAAAGCACCAAGATGAAAACACATCAGAGGCCTCAGATTTTTTATGCACCCGTTTCCAGATGTCTACCAAGCATTTGGAACCAGTAACGACCATCAGAAACCAATATATGTTTCTCCAGGAGGTCGAAAAGAAGGACACTAACAGCCCCTCTCGCAAGCAAGAAAGAAATGCACCCATAAATCAAGTTATTTTTCACCAAATTGCGAATTCGAGGTTTTTCTTGATTAATCCATGAACTATTACGTTTGCTAGAACAAACCATTCCGAAAAACCAGGCGAAAAATTTCGCTGTCTTGGAATCCCGACATTTCAAAAGTTCGAAAAAAAAATTCATTTCTAGTAAATTTCCATATATCGCACAAAATTTCATCTTTCAAAACCACTAATTGCCTTCTTTTGGGCTCCAACTGATCACACTATGATGTCTATTGACAAACGTATAGGGGCTTTTAGTCCCATTGAGAGCAAAAAAAGTTCCAATACATGAAGAATTTGATGAAACAAACAGCAAACATGAGAAAAAACGCAACCTCATTCAGACCGAAAAAGCACCAAGATGAAAACACATCAGAGGCCTCAGATTTTTTATGCATCCGTTTCTAGATGTCAACCAAGCATTTGGAACCAGTAACGAACATCAGATACCAATATATGTTTCTCCAGGAGGTCGAAAAAAGGACACCAACAGCCCCTCTCGCAAGCAAGAAAAAAATGCACCCATAAATCAAGTTATTTTTCACCAAATTGCGAATTCGAGGTTTTTCTTGATTAATCCACGAACTATTACGTTTGCTGGAACAAACCATTCCAAAAAGCCAGGCGAAAAAATTCGCTGTCTTGGAATCCCGACATTTCAAAAGTTCGAAAAAAAAATTCATTTCTAGTAAATTTCCACATATGGCACAAAATTTCATCTTTCAAAACCACTAAATGCCTTGTTTTGGGCTCCAACTGATCACACTATGTCTATTTACAAACGTATAGGGGCTTTTAGTCCCATTAAGAGCAAAAAAAGTTCCAATACATGAAGAATTTGATGAAACAAACAGCAAACATGAGAAAAAACGCAACCTCATTCAGGCCAAAAAAGCACCAAGATGAAAACACATCAGAGGCCTCCGATTTTTTATGCATCCGGTTCTAGATGTCAACCAAGCATTTGGAACCAGTAACGACCATCAGAAACCAATATATATTTCTCCAGGAGGTCGAAAAAAAGGACACCAACAGTCCCTCTCGCAAGCAAGAAAAAAATGCACCCATAAATCAAGTTATTTTTCACCAAATTAAGAATTCGAGACCTTTCTTGATTAATTCACGAACTATAACGTTTGCTAGAACAAACCATTTCTAAAAACCAGGCGAAAAAATTCACTGTCTTGGAATCCCGACCACTCAAAAGTTCGAAAAAAAAATTCATTTCTAGTAAATTTCCACATATGGCACAAATTTTCATCTTTCAAAACCACTAATTACCTTCTTTTGGGCTCCAACTGATCACACTATAACTATTGACAAACGTATAGAGGCTTTTAGTCCCATTGAGAGCAAAAAAAGTTCCAATACATGAAGAATTTGATGAAACAAACAGCAAACATGAGAAAAAACGCAACCTCATTCAGGCCAAAAAAGCACCAAGATGAAAACACATCAGAGGCCTCAGATTTTTTATGCACCCGTTTTCAGATGTCTACCAAGCATTTGGAACCAGTAACGACCATCAGAAACCAATATATGTTTCTCCAGGAGGTCGAAAAAAAGGACACTAACAGCCCCTCTCGCAAGCAAGAAAAAAATGCACCCATAAATCAAGTTATTTTTCACCAAATTGCGAATTCGAGGTTTTTCTTGATTAATCCACGAACTATAACGTTTGCTAGAACAAAGCATTCCTAAAAACCAGGGGAAAAGATTCACTGTCTTCGAATTCCGACCACTCAAAAGTTCGAAAAAAAATTCATTTCAAGTAATTTTCCACATATGGCACAAATTTTTATCTTTCAAAACCACTAATTGCCTTCTTTTGGGCTCCAATTGATCATACTATGTCTATTGACAAACATATAGAGGCTTTTAGTCCCATTGAGAGCAAAAAAATTTCCAATACATGAAGAATTTGATGAAACAAACAGCAAACATGAGAAAAAACGCAACCTCATTCAGGCCAAAAAAGCACCAAGATGAAAACACATCAGAGGCCTCAGATTTTTTATGCACCCGTTTCCAGATGTCTACCAAGCATTTGGAACCAGTAACGACCATCAGAAACCAATATATGTTTCTCCAGGAGGTAGAAAAAAAGGACACTAACAGCCCCTCTCGCAAGCAAGAAAAAAATGCACCCGTAAATCAAGTTATTTTTCACCAAATTGCGAATTCGAGGTTTTTCTGGATTAATCCACGAACTATAACGTGTGCTAGAACAAACCATTCCTAAAAACCAGGGGAAAAGATTCACTCTTCGAATTCCGACCACTCAAAAGTTCGAAAAAAAAAAATCATTTCTAGTAATTTTCCACATATGGCACAAATTTTCATCTTTCAAAACCACTAATTGCCTTCTTTTGGGCTCCAACTGATCACACTATGTCTATTGACAAACGTATAGGGGCTTTTAGTCCCATTGAGAGCAAAAAAATTTCCAATACATGAAGAATTTGATGAAACAAACAGCAAACATGAGAAAAAACGCAAACTCATTCAGGCCAAAAAAGCACCAAGATGAAAACACATCAGAGGCCTCAGATTTTATATGCACCCGTTTCCAGATGTCTACCAAGCATTTGGAACTAGTAACCACCATCAGAAACCAATATATGTTTCTCCAGGAGGTCGAAAAAAAGGACACCAACAGCCCCTCTCGCAAGCAAGAAAAAAATGCACCCATAAATCAAGTTATTTTTCACCAAATTGCAAATTCGAGGTTTTTCTTGATTAATCCACGAACTATTACGTTTGCTAGAACAAACCATTCCAAAAAACCTGGCGAAAAAAATTCGCTGTCTTGGAATCCCGACATTTCAAAAGTTCGAAAAAAAAATTCATTTCTAGTAAATTTCCACATATGGCACAAAATTTCATCTTTCAAAACCACTAATTGCCTTCTTTTGGGCTCCAACTGATCACACTATATCTATTGACAAACGTATAGGGGCTTTTAGTCCCATTGAGAGCAAGAAAATTTCCAATACATGAAGAATTTGATGAAACAAACAGCAAACATGAGAAAAAACGCAACCTCATTCAGGCCAAAAAAGCACCAAGACGAAAACACATCAGAGGCCTCAGATTTTTTATTCATCCGTTTCTAGATGTCAACCAAGCATTTGGAACCAGTAACGACCATCAGAAACCAAAATATGTTTCTCCAGGAGGTCGAAAAAAAGGACACCAACAGCCCCTCTCGCAAGCAAGAAAAAAATGCACCCATAAATCAAGTTATTTTTCACCAAATTGCGAATTCGAGGTTTTTCTTGATTAATCCACGAACTATTATGTTTGTTAGAACAAACCATTCCAAAAAATCCGGCGAAAAAATTCGCCGTCTTGGAATCCCGACATTTCAAAAGTTCGAAAAAAAATTCATTTCTAGTAAATTTCCACATATGGCACAAAATTTCATCTTTCAAAACCACTAAATGCCTTCTTTTGGGCTCCAACTGATCACACTATATCTATTGACAAACGTATAGGGGCTTTTAGTCCCATTGAGAGCAAAAAAAGTTCCAATACATGAAGAATTTGATGAAACAAACAGCAAACATGAGAAAAAACGCAACCTCATTCAGGCCAAAAAAGCACCAAGATGAAAACACATCAGAGGCCTCAGATTTTTTATTCATCCGTTTCTAGATGTCAACCAAGCATTTGGAACCAGTAACGACCATCAGAAACCAATATATGTTTCTCCAGGAGGTCGAAAAAAAGGACACCAACAGCCCCTCTCGCAAGCAAGAAAAAAATGCACCCATAAATCAAGTTATTTTTCACCAAATTGCGAATTCGAGGTTTTTCTTGATTAATCCACGAACTATTATGTTTGTTAGAACAAACCATTCCAAAAAACCCGGCGAAAAAATTCGCCGTCTTGGAATCCCGACATTTCAAAAGTTCGAAAAAAAATTCATTTCTAGTAAATTTCCACATATGGCACAAAATTTCATCTTTCAAAACCACTAAATGCCTTCTTTTGGGCTCCAACTGATCACACTATGTCTACTGACAAACGTATAGCGGCTTTTAGTCCCATTAAGAGCAAAAAAAGTTCCAATACATGAAGAATTTGATGAAACAAACAGCAAACACGAGAAAAAACGCAAACTCATTCAGGCCAAAAAAGCACCAAGATGAAAACACATCAGAGGCCTCAGATTTTTCATGCATCCGTTTCTAGAAGTCAACCAAGCATTTGGAACCAGTAACGACCATCAGAAACCAATATATGTTTCTCCAGGAGGTCGAAAAAAAGGACACCAACAGTCCCTCTCGCAAGCAAGAAAAAAATGCACCCATAAATCAAGTTATTTTACACCAAATTGCGAATTCGAGGTTTTTCTTGATTAATCCACGAACTATAACGTTTGCTAGAACAAAGCATTCCTAAAAACCAGGGGAAAAGATTCACTGTCTTCGAATTCCGACCACTCAAATGTTCGAAAAAAAATTCATTTCAAGTAATTTTCCACATATGGCACAAATTTTCATCTTTCAAAACCACTAATTGCCTTCTTTTAGGCTCCAATTGATCATACTATGTCTATTGACAAACATATAGAGGCTTTTAGTCCCATTGAGAGCAAAAAAATTTCCAATACATGAAGAATTTGATGAAACAAACAGCAAACATGAGAAAAAACGCAACCTCATTCAGGCCAAAAAAGCACCAAGATAAAAACACATCAGAGGCCTCAGATTTTTTATGCACCCGTGTCCAGATGTCTACCAAGCATTTGGAACCAGTAACCACCATCAGAAACCAACATATGTTTCTCCAGGAGTTCGAAAAAAAGGACACCAACAGCCCCTCTCGCAAGCAAGAAAAAAATGCACCCATAAATCAAGTTATTTTTCACCAAATTGCAAATTCGAGGTTTTTCTTGATTAATCCACGAACTATAACGTTTGATAGAACAAACCATTCCAAAAAACCAGGGGAAAAGATTCACTGTCTTGGAATCCCGACCACTCAAAAGTCCGAAAAAAAATTCATTTCTAGTAAATTTCCACATATGGCACAAAATTTCATCTTTCAAAACCACTAATTGCCTTCTTTTGGGCTCCAATTGATAACACTATGTCTATTGACAAACATATAGGGGCTTTTAGTCCCATTGAGAGCAAAAAAATTTCCAATACAAGAAGAATTTGATGAAACAAACAGCAAACATGAGAAAAAACGCAACCTCATTCAGGCCAAAAAAGCACCAAGATGAAAACACATCAGAGGCCTCAGATTTTTTATGCAACCGTTTCCAGATGTCTACCAAGCATTTGGAACCAGTAACCACCATCAGAAACCAATATATGTTTCTCCAGAAGGTCGAAAAAAAGGACACCAACAGCCCCTCTCGCAAGCAAGAAAAAAATGCACCCATAAATCAAGTTATTTTTTCACCAAATTGCGAATTCGAGGTTTTTCTTGATTAATCCACGAACTATAACGTTTGATAGAACAAACCATTCCAAAAAACCAGGGGAAAAGATTCACTGTCTTGGAATCCCGACCACTCAAAGGTTCGAAAAAAAATTCATTTCTAGTAAATTTCCACATATGGCACAAATTTCATCTTTCAAAACCACTAATTGCCTTCTTTTGGGCTCCAATTGATAACACTATGTGTATTGACAAACGTATAGGGGCTTTTAGTCACATTGAGAGCAAAAAAGTTCCAATACATGAGAAATTTGATGAAACATACAGCAAACATAAGAAAAAACTCGACCTCATTTAGGCCAAAAAAGCACCAAGATGAAAACGCATCAGAGGCCTCAGATATTTTATGCACCCGTTTCCAGATGTCTACCAAGTATTTGGAACCAGAAAAGACCATCAGAAACCAATATATGTTTCTCCAGGAGGTCGAAAAAAAGGACACCAACAGCCCCTCTCCCAAGCAAGAAAAAAAGTGCACCCATAAATTAAGTTATTTTTCACTAAATTGCAAATTCGAGGTTTTTGCTTGATTAATCCACGAACTATAACGTTTGATAGAACAAACCATTCCTAAAAACCAGGGGAAAAGAATCACTGTCTTCGAATTCCGACCACTCAAAAGTTCGAAAAAAAAATTCATTTCAAGTAATTTTCCACATATGGCACAAATTTTCATCTTTCAAAACCACTAATTGCCTTCTTTTGGGCTCCAATTGATCAAACTGTGTCTATTGACAAACGTTTAGGGGCTTTTAGGCATATTGAGAGCAAAAAGGGTCCAATACATGAGAAATTTGATGAAACAAACAGCAAACATGAAAAAAAAATGCAACCTCATTCTGGCCAAAAAAGCACCAAGATGAAAACGCATCAGGGGCCTCAGATTTTTTATGCACCCGTTTCCAGATGTATACCAGGCTTTTGTAGCGACTAACAACTATCAGAAACCAACATATGTTTCTCTAGATGGTCGAAAAAAAGGAAACCGACAGCCACTGCCCCTGGTTACTCATGCCTTCAATGTTAGCGCTCAACCACCTAAAATTCCAGCGCGCTAGCAACGCTGCATGCAGACCGAAAAAATAGCACTCAGTGAGTGTCTACAGGACTCAAATAATTGCTTCGCCTCACTACAGGAGACGAAAAAGCACTCGGTGAATGCTAAGACACACGACCTAAATAATTGCGGCGTCTGATCACAGGAGGCCTTGAGCAAAAGGAAAAACAGAGACGCGCATTGCTCAAGCCGTTACTGTGCGCCCAAAAAACAGCACTGCACTCCATCAGTGCTACAAAAAAGCATGGCACTCGATGAGTGCTCACAGGACTCAAATAATTGCAGCGCTCTATCACAGGAGGCTCTGAGCAAGCACAAAAAAAGCTCATGCCATCACTGTGAGCGCTGAAAAGCAAAGACAGCACAACGTGCGAACTCACTGTTTGAAGATTGAAGTCCGCTGTTGCTGCTGCTGCGCCAAGGCAAACAAACAAAAGCTCTGAAAATAAGCATTTGGTCTAACATGAAAATGAACACATACACAGAGAAACACAGAAACGCGAAGAAACACGCCCGCAAAACGCGCACGCAAAACGCCCTCGCACCGCAAGCACATCCCCATCATGAGGTGCACCAAAACCAAGCGGGGGGGGGAAACCGACTAACCGGCGTCTCAACAGGACAGGGGGGGTGGTGCACCTCATGGGGCGAAACGCCCTCACCTTAGAATAATAGTATATATATATATATATATATATATATATATATATATATATATATATATATAAGTAATAAGAGGAGAGAAGATTAACCACTCAACCAATATGGTTGAAAATTAGAGGAGAGTTCCCCCACTATATATGGGTTCTGATGCAACCTTAATGGGAGCTCAGCTGACCATTTTTAACATTTTCCAAATGAGATTACTGAATTTTGGGCATATTTTGAGGGGGGTGGGGGGGGGGGGGGTCACCCGCAGAGTCAAAATTGACCCCCTATATCTCGGAAAACCCTATACAAAATATATATGGGGAGATTCCCCATTACAAATGGAGTTCAACGAGCCTATTGCTGCAGTCAAATTCATTAATTTCAACATTTCACATGTAGAAACGTGAAACGTACCAGTCACTAAGAGGTAAAAATGACCGTATGTGTCGAGGCCAATTTCTCGAAAACGGCTGAAAGAAACAAAACGCCATTTACAGGGATTCAAGTACGGCTCAAGCTGAGTTCAAATCAAAAAACAAATCAAAAATCGGTTCACTCTACGAGGAGATATTCCAACATCAAGGTACCGTACCAAATGGCCAAAATGACCCATTTCGGTTCCTGTTTCTGTACTATAACCGATAAAGACTCATTATCACTCACTATAACCACCTGTAAGATATATAAAGATATATATGGGGAGACTCCCCACTAACTGAGGATTTCAAAACACAACTTTCATAATATACTTCAAAGCTTCAAGGTGTCACCACTGGTGTCAACCGCTGGTGTCAACCGCTTCAGGGGCTAAAACGAGGGCAAGTTTACTGGCCAATTTCTCTAAACAAAAATAAACCCCCTTAGTACAGTTTGTAGCACTGCTTGGGATACGCATCATATTAAAAAAATGAGCCCAATCGGTGCATTCTTCGAGGAGTTATAGCAAAAATAAGGTACCGTACCAACTGACCCCAGAAGAGAGATACGCCACTTTCAGAGTTAAAATTGACCTTCTGAACTACGGAAAACGCACTATAAAACATATATGAGGAGAATCCTCACTATCAGGGGAGTCTAAAGAACCGATTCGCGGAGCTAAATTCGTCTTTTTTGTTGGTCTAACATGTACATACCCGAAATGTACCCGGACACGAATAGGTAAAAATGGAGGTATGTGTCCTGGCCAATTTCTCGAAAACGGCTGAAAGAAACAAAACGCCATTTACAGGGATTCAAGTACGGCTCACGCTGAGTTCAAATCAACAAACAGATCAAAAATCGGTTAACTCTACGAGAAGATATTTCAACATAAAGGTACCGTACCAAATGGCTAAATAGGACAAGTACGGCGCAGGTTTCGCTAAAATTGACCACCTGGACTACGTAAAACTACATACAAAATATATATGGGGAGACTCCCCACTAACTGGGGATTCTAAATCACTAACACTTGTTGGGTAAATCGCGTGTTTTGTTGTACCGAAATTTGGGTCACCCAGAATGGCCCGAAAATTCGACTTTTTCAAGTTTAATCATTGATAACTTTTTGATTAGGACGATTTGAGAAACCAACCAAACACTGCAAGCAAGAGGGGTTCAGTGCTAACAAAATGCGGCCACTCCCGTTTAATTTGGTCCAGTACTTTAGCAGATATTAACAAAGTACTGTTCTGTACCCCATTTTTTTGGGCTAAAATCGAAGCCCAAGATCTCGGGAACCGACGTAAAACAACGTGAAACAGCGTTCCCGGCGTATTTGTGGATGTAATTCTGGTCCACTTCCATGTTCTAGGTCACGGCAAAACTTCATGGTGAGGTGGGAAAAAATTTCCCACCTCACTATGAAGGTTATGATGTTTTGTGTGTTGTGACATAAAACAACATCCACAGATATTTGATGAAATCGTGAAAAAAGAAAAATTATAGAGTTAACCCCCATAATTGACACAATTGGCTTCCTGATCTTAAATACTGTCCAGAAAACATAAAAAGCCAGCCGGAAAACGTGTTGAATTGCAAAAAACACCACTCAACCATTAAATTTCAGAAAAGATTTGTTTTTCCAAGGTTCGGCCCTTTGCAGAGGAAAAATAGCCCTTTAAACTCCACAAAACCATACAAAAATTTTAACTGGGATACTTTTCATTATCATACGAACCTAATGACCTCATATAGGTAGGGTTACTTTGTTATTTTGGGTACCGAATTTTGTGTGATACCAACATGAACTAAAATTTCAACTTTTTTTTTGAAAATTGACCTTGAATATCTTTTTTACTGCCGCGGTTATAAAAACCACTCACTAGAACAAGCAACCACATTTAGTGGCCAACAATACGAACTCATGATTGTTCAATTTGGTTCAGTAGTTTTGAAGAACTGATTAAACATTTGAGCAACACCTCATTTTTTGTGTGCCTGAGAAACCAATTTTTTTCGCAAACTCTTGCAAATACAACTTGAAACAGTAATGAGACGAATAATGATACAATTATAAAAAAAAGATAGAACCGAAAGCTCTAAAACTGAACGCCAACAGTTGAAATGCATTCTTCCATTGATATATTTTTTAAAATTTTGTTTTAATTAATCTATACAGAATTTTTTCATCGTTCAGATTTTTTCTGCTTCAGTTTTTTTTAAATCTCCAGATTTCTCAAGGAGTACACCAAACTGTTTAATAACTCAGGGCAAATGACATGGTATCTCTATTATTACAGCTTGAACTAGTGTTGTATCTGAATTACATAATTTTTCACAAAAAAATTTTCTGTTTCGAAAAGTTTTGCTAACCAGAGTAATTTATAGTGCCCTCCTACTTGTACTTAATTGCCCAGAAAAGTCATTTCTCGTGATCTGAGAACTCGTTTCTTAATCATTTGCCCACAATTTCTGTTTTAGCCTGTTGTAGTTCATTGTTGTTGTTGCTTCAATATACTTTTCTCGGCATAGAACAAAAAAAAATTAGTTTTGGGGTTGTTCGGATGGTCTTTCAATTAGTCCAAAAACTTACTGCTGCAAATAGAATTTTTTCCAACTCTGAGTCCGTTGATAGCAAGTCAATTGAGAGCTTTTTGATTGTTCTTTATCATGTGAGAGCGTTTTTCAAAACTGCAAGAGAAAATACATAGGAAAAAATTTATTCTGTGAACAAAAACTTCTTCATCACCTTCCTATCTTTCTTTCGATTAACAAAATGACTTTGGCCAGTTTAACCAAATGTCAACAAAGTGCATAAAACTGAATAATCACCAATGACGACCTTTCAGAGTTCTATTTGTAGATTTTGATTGAAATTGTTATGAATTTTTAATCAGACTGACTTAAGTTCTTAATGTTTTTTATGGTTTGATTTTTTTGGAACTTCGCGTTCATCCAACAATTGTCTTAAATGCATTAGTAGTTATGTAAACGTGGTATGGTATCCCTATTTAACGCATTAGAGAGTAATTTTTTCCCTGAATGATCCAAATTACCCCAAAAACCAATTTTCTGCTTCGACAAATTTTTGATAAGCGAATACATTCTATTCATCTCAAAACCGTTTTCATGGCCCAGAACTGTTTCTTGTTGCTCATTTCAGTGTTTTGTTTTTGATTTTGTGCTGATGAACATTCATTTTTTCGTTTTGCAAATCAGATTGCTTTGAATATCGATTCACGACATTGGACATATAAAGTTTGGTGGTGGAGTCGTTGGACAATATCTGATGGTCTTTCACTTTGTCTGATAGGTTACCAATAGCTACTAACATTGTTGTCAATTATAAGAGAGGTCTTTTTGGGTCGATGGATAGCTTTTATATGATCGAAAAATGGTCTTTTTTAAAAGCGCAAGAGAAAAAACAGAGGAAAATATTGGATTTGTGGTCACAACTTTATACGTCATTATCCTTCCACTTTTTTTGCTATAATAATTTCTTTGCTGAACAAGTACAATGTTAAGTTTATGATATTATCACCAAACTCAACTACGACTGGCAACCATGCGCACTTCTCTTCATAGAATATAATGGAAACTGTTCGTAGATTTCAATCAGACTAACTTTAATTTTCAACGTTTTTCGTGGTTTCACACCTTTTCAAACCCCAAGTTCAAACAACGAGAGTCATAAACACATCATTAGTTTTGTTTACGTGGCAAGTTATCCCAGTTTAACACATTAGAGAGTAGACTTTTACCTAAATGATCCAAATTACCCCAAAAACCAATTTTCTGCTTCGAAAAACTTTTGCTAAGCGAATACATTCTTTTCATCTCAAAACTGGTTTCATGGACCAAAACTGTCTTTTTTTTCTCCTTTGAATGTTTTGTTTTCTGATTTTGTGCTTATAAACATTTGTTTTTGCGTTTTCCGAATCAGATTGCTTTGAATAACGATTCTCGACATTGAACATATAAAGTTTGGTTGTGGAGTCGTTGGACAATGTCTGATGGTCCTTCACTTAGTCTGATAGGTTACCGATAGCTACTAACAATGTTGTCAACTAAGAGAGAGATGTTTTTGGGTCGATGGATAGCTTTTTGAAGATCGCAAAATGGTCTTTTTTGAAACCGCAAGAGAAAATACAGAGGAAAATAATGGATCTGTGGTCAGAATTTTCTACATCATTTTCCTTCAAATTTTGGCTATAATAATTTCCTTGCTGAAGAATTACAGTGTCAAGTTTATGAGATGATCACCAAAATCAACTTCCACTGGCAACCATGCGCACTTCTCTTAATAGAATATATTGAAAACTGTTCGTAAATTTCAATCAGACTGACTTTTTTGCAACGTTTTTTGTGGTTTCACACCTTTTCAAACCCCATGTTCAAACAACGAGAGTTATAAACACATTATTAGTTTTGTTTACGTGGCAAGTTATCCCTATTTAACGCATTAGAGAGTAGACTTTTACCTAAATGATCCAAATTACCCCAAAAACCAATTTTCTGCTTCGAAAAAAATTTTCCTAAGCGAATACATTCTATTCATCTCAAAACTGGTTTCATGGCCCAAAACTGTCTCTTGTTTCGAATTTGAACGTTTTGTTATTTGATTTTGTGCTTATAAACATTTATTTTTGCGTTTTGCGAATCAGAATGCTTTGAATAACGATTCTCGACATTGAACATATAAAGTTTGGTTGTGGAGTCGTTGGACAATATCTGATGGTCCTTCACTTAGTCTGATAGGTTACCGAAAGCTACTAACAATTTTGTCAATTTTGATAGACATGTTTTTGGGTCGATGAATAGCTTTTTGAAGATCGCAAAATGGTCTTTTTTGAAACCGCAAGAGAAAATACAGAGGAAAATAATGGATCTGTGGTCAGAGTTTTCTACATCATTTCCTTCCAGTTTTTTGGCTATAATAATTTCTTAGCTGAAAAAGTACATTGTCAAGTCTATGAGATGATCACCAAAATCAACTTTCACTGGCAATCATGCGCACTTCTCTTTATAGAATATATTTAAAACTGTTCGTAGATTTCAATCAGACTGACTTCATCTTTCAAAGTTTTTTGTGGTTTGACACCTTTTCAAACCTCAAGTTCAAACAACGAGAGTCACAAACACATTATTAGTTTTGTTTACGTGGCAAGTTATCCCTATTTAACGCATTAGAGAGTAGACTTTTACCTAAATGATCCAAATTACCGCAATAACCAATTTTCTGCTTCGAAAAAGTTTTGCTAAGCGAATATATTCTATTCGTCTCAAAACTGGTTTCATGGCCCAAAACTGTCTCTTGTTTCTCTTTTGGAAGTTTTGTTTTTGATTTTGTTTTTATAAACAATTATGTTTGCGTTTTGCGAATCAGATTGCTTTGAATAACGATTCTCGACATTGAACATATAAAGTTTGGTTGTGGAGTCGTTGGACAATATCTGATGGTGCTTCACATAGTCTGATGGGTTACCGATAGCTACTCACATTGTTGTCAATTATGACAGAGATATTTTTGAGTCGATGTATAGCTTTTTGAAGATCGCAAAATGGTCTTTTTTGAAACCGCAAGAGAAAATACAGAGGAAAATAATGGATCTGTGGTCAGAGTTTTCTACATCATTTCCTTCCAGTTTTTTGGCTATAATAATTTCTTTGCTGAAAAACTACAGTGTCAAGTTTATGAGATTATCACAAAAATCAGCTTTCACTGGCAACCATGCGCACTTCTCTTTATAGAATATATTTAAAACTGTTCGTAGATTTCAATCAGACTGACTTCATCTTTCAACGTTTTTTGTGGTTTGACACCTTTTCAAACCTCAGCTTCAAACAACGAGAGTCACAAACACATTATTAGTTTTGTTCACGCGGCAAGTTATCCCTATTTAACGCATTAGAGAGTAGAGTTTTACCTAAATTATCCAAATTACCCCAATAACCAATTTTCTGCTTCGAAAAAGTTTTGCTAAGCGAATATATTCTATTCATCTCAAAACTGGTTTCATGGCCCAAAACTGTCTCTTGTTTCTCTTTTGAAAGTTTTGTTTTTTGATTTTGTACTTATAAACATTTATGTTTGCGTTTTGCGAATCAGATTGTTTGAATAACGATTCTCGACATTGAACATATAAAGTTTGGTTGTGGAGTCGTTGGACAATATCTGATGGTGCTGCACATAGTCTAACGATAGCTACTAACAATGTTGTCAATTATGACAGAGATATTTTTGGGTCGATGGATAGCTTTTTGAAGATCGCAAAATGGTCTTTTTTAAAACCGCAAGAGAAAATACAGAGAAAAATAAGTGATCTGTGGTCACAACTTTCTACATCAGTTTCCTTCCACTTTTTTGGCTATAATAATTTCTTTTTTGAGCAAGTACAGTGTCAAGTTTACGACACGATCACCAAATTCAACTTCCACTGGCAACCATGCGCACTTCTCTTTATAGAATATAATGGAAACTGTTCGTAGATTTCAATCAGACTGACTTTTTTTTCAACGTTTTTTGTGGTTTGACACCTTTTCAAACCTCAAGTTCAAACAACGAGAGTCATAAACACATAATTAGTTTTGTTTACGTGGCAAGTTATCCCTATTTAACGCATTAGAGAGTAGACTTTTACCTAAATGATCCAAATTACCCCAAAAACCAATTTTCTGCTTCGAAAAAGTTTTGCTAAGCGAATACATTCTATTCATCTCAAAACTGGTTTCATGGACCAAAACTGTCTCATTTTTCTCCTTTAAATGTTTTGTTTTTTGATTTTGTACTTATAAACATTTATGTTTGCGTTTTGCGAATCAGATTGCTTTGTATAACGATTCTCGACATTGAACATATAAAGTTTGGTTGTGGAGTCGTTGGACAATATCTGATGATGCTTCACATAGTCTGATGTGTTACCGATAGCTACTAACATTGTTGTCAATTATGACAGAGATATTTTTGGGTCGATGGACAGCTTTTTGAAGATCGCAAAATGGTCTTTTTTGAAACCGCAAGAGAAAAATAAGAGGAAAATAATGGATCTGTGGTCAGAGTTTTCTACATCATTTCCTTCCAGTTTTTTGGCTATAATAATTTCTTTGCTCAAAAAGTACAGTGTCAAGTTTATGAGATTATCACAAAATTCAGCTTTCACTGGCAACCATGCGCACTTCTCTTTATAGAATATATTTAAAAATGTTCGTAGATTTCAATCAGACTGACTTCATCTTTCAACGTTTTTTGTGGTTTGACACCTTTTCAAACCTCAGCTTCAAACAACGAGAGTCACAAACACATTATTAGTTTTGTTTACGTGGCAAGTTATCCCTATTTAACGCATTAGGGAGTAGACTTTTACCTAAATGATCCAAATTATCCCAAAAACCAATTTTCTGCTTCGAAAAAGTTTTGCTAAGCGAATACATTCTATTCATCTGAAAACTGGTTTCATGGCCCAAAACTGTCTCTTGTTTCTCTTTTGAAAGTTTTGTTTTTTCATTCTGTTCTTATAAACATTTATGTTTGCGTTTTGCGAATCAGATTGCTTTGAATAACAGTTCTCGACATTGAACATATAATGTTTGGTTGTGGAGTCGTTGGACAATATCTGAGGGTCCTTCACTTAGTCTGATAGGCTACCGATAGCTACTAACATTGTTGTCAATTATGACAGAGAAGTTTTTGGGTCGATGGATAGCTTTTTGAAGATCGCAAAATGGTCTTTTTTGAAACCGCAAGAGAAAATACAGAGGAAAATAATGGATCTGTGGTCAGAATTTTCTACATCATTTTCCTTCAAATTTTGGCTATAATAATTTCCTTGCTGAAGAATTACAGTGTCAATTTTATGAGATGATCACCAAAATCAACTTCCACTGGCAACCATGCGCACTTCTCTTTATAGAATATATTTAAAAATGTTCGTAGATTTCAATCAGACTGACTTCATCTTTCAACGTTTTTTGTGGTTTGACACCTTTTCAAACCTCAGCTTCAAACAACGAGAGTCACAAACACATTATTAGTTTTGTTTACGTGGCAAGTTATCCCTATTTAACGCATTAGGGAGTAGACTTTTACCTAAATGATCCAAATTATCCCAAAAACCAATTTTCTGCTTCGAAAAAGTTTTGCTAAGCGAATACATTCTATTCATCTGAAAACTGGTTTCATGGCCCAAAACTGTCTCTTGTTTCTCTTTTGAAAGTTTTGTTTTTTCATTCTGTTCTTATAAACATTTATGTTTGCGTTTTGCGAATCACATTGCTTTGAATAACAGTTCTCGACATTGAACATATAATGTTTGGTTGTGGAGTCGTTGGACAATATCTGAGGGTCCTTCACTTAGTCTGATAGGCTACCGATAGCTACTAACATTGTTGTCAATTATGACAGAGAAGTTTTTGGGTCGATGGATAGCTTTTTGAAGATCGCAAAATGGTCTTTTTTGAAACCGCAAGAGAAAATACAGAGGAAAATAATGGATCTGTGGTCAGAATTTTCTACATCATTTTCCTTCAAATTTTGGCTATAATAATTTCCTTGCTGAAGAATTACAGTGTCAAGTTTATGAGATGATCACCAAAATCAACTTCCACTGGCAACCATGCGCACTTCTCTTAATAGAATATATTGAAAACTGTTCGTAAATTTCAATCAGACTGACTTTTTTGCAACGTTTTTTGTGGTTTCACACCTTTTCAAACCCCATGTTCAAACAACGAGAGTTATAAACACATTATTAGTTTTGTTTACACGGCAAGTTATCCCTATTTAACGCATTAGAGAGTAGACTTTTACCTAAATGATCCAAATTACCCCAAAAACCAATTTTCTGCTTCGAAAAAGTTTTGCTAAGCGAATACATTCTATTCATCTCAAAACTGGTTTCATGGCCCGAAACTGTTTCTTGTTTCGCATTTGAACGTTTTGTTGTTTCATTTTGTGCTTATAAACGTTTATTTTTGCGTTTTGCGAATCAGATTGCTTTGAATAACTATTCTCGACATTGAACATATAAAGTTTGGTTGTGGAGTCGTTGGACCATATCTGAGGGTCCTTCACTTAGTCTGATAGGCTACCGATAGCTACTAACATTGTTGTCAATTATGACAGAGAAGTTTTTGGTCGATGGATAGCTTTTTGAAGATCGCAAAATGGTCTTTTTTGAAACCGCAAGAGAAAATACAGAGGAAAATAATGGATCTGTGGTCAGAATTTTCTACATCATTTTCCTTCAACTTTTTTGGCTATAATAATTTCCTTGCTGAAGAAGTACAGTGTCAAGTTTATGAGATGATCACCAAAATCAACTTCCACTGGCAACCATGCGCACTTCTCTTAATAGAATATATTGAAAACTGTTCGTAAATTTCAATCAGACTGACTTTTTTGCAACGTTTTTTGTGGTTTCACACCTTTTCAAACCCCAAGTTCAAACAACGAGAGTTATAAACACATTATTAGTTTTGTTTACACGGCAAGTTATCCCTATTTAACGCATTAGAGAGTAGACTTTTACCTAAATGATCCAAATTACCCCAAAAACCAATTTTCTGCTTCGAAAAAGTTTTGCTAAGCGAATACATTCTATTCATCTCAAAACTGGTTTCATGGCCCGAAACTGTTTCTTGTTTCGCATTTGAACGTTTTGTTGTTTCATTTTGTGCTTATAAACGTTTATTTTTGCGTTTTGCGAATCAGATTGCTTTGAATAACTATTCTCGACATTGAACATATAAAGTTTGGTTGTGGAGTCGTTGGACCATATCTGAGGGTCCTTCACTTAGTCTGATAGGCTACCGATAGCTACTAACATTGTTGTCAATTATGACAGAGAAGTTTTTGGGTCGACGGATAGCTTTTTGAAGATCGCAAAATGGTCTTTTTTGAAACCGCAAGAGAAAATACAGAGGAAAATAATGGATCTGTGGTCGGAATTTTCTATATCATTTTCCTTCATTTTTTCGGCTATAATAATTTCTTTGCTGAAGAAGTACAGTGTCAAGTTTATGAGATGATCACCGAAATCAACTTCCACTGGCAACCATGCGCACTTCTCTTTATAGAATATATTGAAAATTGTTCGTAAATTTCAATCAGACTGACTTTTTTGCAACGTTTTTTGTGGTTTCACACCTTTTCAAACCCCAAGTTCAAACAACGAGAGTTATAAACACATTATTAGTTTTGTTTACACGGCAAGTTATCCCTATTTAACGCATTAGAGAGTAGACTTTTACCTAAATGATCCAAATTACCCCAAAAACCAATTTTCTGCTTCGAAAAAGTTTTGCTAAGCGAATACATTCTATTCATCTCAAAACTGGTTTCATGGCCCGAAACTGTTTCTTGTTTCGCATTTGAACGTTTTGTTGTTTCATTTTGTGCTTATAAACGTTTATTTTTTGTTTTGCGAATCAGATTGCTTTGAATAACTATTCTCGACATTGAACATATAAAGTTTGGTTGTGGAGTCGTTGGACAATATCTGAGGGTCCTTCACTTAATCTGATAGGCTACCGATAGCTACTAACATTGTTGTCAATTATGACAGAGAAGTTTTTGGGTCGACGGATAGCTTTTTGAAGATCGCAAAATGGTCTTTTTTGAAACCGCAAGAGAAAATACAGAGGAAAATAATGGATCTGTGGTCAGAAATTTCTACATCATTTTCTTTCATTTTTTTGGCTATAATAATTTCTTTGCTGAAGAAGTACAGTGTCAAGTTTATGAGATGATCACCAAAATCAACTTCCACTTGCAACCATGCGCACTTCTTTTTATAGAATATATTGAAAACTGTTCGTAAATTTCAATCAGACTGACTTTTTTTGCAACGTTTTTTGTGGTTTCACACCTTTTCAAACCCCAAGTTCAAACAACGAGAGCTATAAACACATTGTTAGTTTTGTTTACACGGCAAGTTATCCCTATTTAACGCATTAGAGAGTAGACTTTTACCTAAATGATCCAAATTACCCCAAAAACCAATTTTCTGCTTCGAAAAAGTTTTGCTAAGCGAATACATTCTATTCATCTCAAAACTGGTTTCATGGACCAAAACTGTCTCATTTTCTCCTTTGAATGTTTTGTTTTTGATTTTGTGCTTATAAACATTTATTTTTTTTTTGTTTTGCGAATCAGATTGCTTTGAATAACTATTCTCGACATTGAACATATAAAATTTGGTTGTGGAGTCGTTGGACAATATCTGATGGTCCTTCACATAGTCTGATGGGTTACCGATAGCTACTAACATTGTTGTCAATTATGACAGAGATATTTTTGGGTCGATGGATAGCTTTTTGAAGATCGCAAAATGGTCTTTTTTGAAACCGCAAGAGAAAATACAGAGGAAAATAATGGATATGTGGTCACAATTTCATACAATATGTTCCCGCCCCTTATTATCTGAACAGCCAGTTTCAGCCATGTAAACACAAAATGAAAATTCAAGAGGAGCACGCCAAAACTAGTTACCGACAGCAAGGATTAAAAATGATATAGGGCATATTAGTTTTTGCTGAATTTTTCTAGTTTTCTGCTCGGACTGACTTTGTTTCCTTCTAATCTTCCATTGAGGAATATTATCTAAACTTCAATAAGATTTTTTAAGATGTGTTTTTTTCAATTTTAGCTACATACTTAATATAGTTTTGTTGTTTGAGTTTGCAGGTAAATTCTAGGTAACGTATTCTAGGTAAATTGCACGCATCAATTTTTTGCAGGTAATTTTACAGGTAATGTTACCTGCAATTTTGCTTACCTGCAAACGTTGCAGGTAAAATTACCTAGACATTTTTTAGAGTGTGGCTTATAGCTATCCTCACTTTTTCAGCTCTTTTCAGTTTAATCAAAAGGTTCTCAGATAGATTGGAAAAGGGAGACAGTTTTCCTCCCACTTGCAACAGTCTTGCATGTAGCAGAAATAGTTGTGCAGACATATTCCATAATATATCGCGATTGCTCTTCTGCGTTTTGGGCGGGAAGTCTTTCAGCCCATGCTGGTCATAAAACATCAATTTTTGCCAAAAATTTTGTGTATTTACTAACTTCGCACCAGTTTTTCCGGAATATTCCTTTAATTTTTCTTCATTTTTCGTTATCTCTATTTCAAATAAAAAGTCGGTGTAGAGGTTGAGGCCATAGGTCGTTACCGGAAAAAACTTGAATTGGACCGACGATATGCAGAGTTAAACTTTGTTTTCCGCAAGTCATGTTTTGGAATAAGATTTGAAGCGACTTGATAGCCCAGGTCTATATGTATGTATGTATGTATTTATGTATGTATGTTAGTATGTATTTATGTATGTATGTATGTATGTATGTATGTATGTATGTATGTATGTATGTATGTATGTATGTATGTATGTATGTATGTATGTATGTATGTATGTATGTATGTATGTATGTATGTATGTATGTATGTATGTATGTATGTATGTATGTATGTATGTATGTATGTATGTATGTATTTTTGAATGTATTTATGAATGTATGTATGTATGTGTGTATGAATGTATGTATGTATGTTTGTATGTACGTTTGTATGTACGTATGTATGTATGTATGTATGTACGTATGTATGTATGTATGTATTTATGTATGTATGTATGTATGTATGTATGTATGTATGTATGTATGTATGTATGTATGTATGTATGTATGTATGTATGTATGTATGTATGTATGTATGTATGTATGTATGCATGTATGTATTTATGAATGTATTTATGAATGTATGTATGTATGTGTGTATGAATGTATGTATGTATGTTTGTATGTACGTTTGTATGTACGTATGTATGTATGTATGTATGTACGTATGTATGTATGTATGTATGTATGTAGGTATGTATGTATGTATGTATGTATGTATGTATGTATGTATGTATGTATGTATATATGTATGTATGTATGTATGTATGTATGTATGTATGTATTTATGTATGTATGTATGTATGTATGTATGTATGTATGTATGTATGTATGTAGGTATGTATGTATGTATGTATGTATGTATGTATGTATGTATGTATGTATGTATGTATGTATGTATGTATGTATGTATGTATGTATGTATGTATTTATGTATGTATGTATTTATGTATGTATGTATGTATGTAAGTATGTATGTATGTATGTATGTATGTATGTATGTATGTATGTATGTATGTATGTATGTATGTATGTATGTATGTTAATATGTATGTATGTATGTATGTATGTATGTATATGTGTATGTATGTTTGTATGTTTAGCTAAAGTCTTTTTAGCGACATTGGGTCGAGCTTAAGTCCAGCCTTAACTTTGGGTCGAGCTAAAGTCTTATCGCAAATTTTGGGTCAAGCTAAAGTCTTTTGGGAAAATTTTGGGTCCAGCAAAAGTCTTTTATGACAATTTGAGTCGAGCTAAAGTCCAGCATGTCCTTAAAGTCGAGCTAAAGTCTTTTCATAGCTCAAATGATTCGAGTATGGTCTTTTCATAGCGCATTTTGGTCGAGCATTGTCTTTTCATGAGTCGAGGTCTAGACCTGGGAGGCTTTTTTTAACTAAGTTGTTTTTGTGGTGTCTTGCTGAAAAAAATGAAAAGAAGACTCCAACGCAACAGAATTTGTTAGTGAACTAGATTGTTTTACCTGATAGAAAAATTTTATTAATCTTTTGCTAAACCATCTCATCTCCTGAATTTGATGGATTTTGTCTTTGAGCTGTTCGCATTAAGGTATTTTCTAATGCAGTACAATTTGAATTAGATTTTAAAACGTTGTTGTCAATGTGAATGACTACCGAGTACCAGGTGGTCGACACAGAAATTCACCTGTAAACGATCACGTTTCAACCCGTAGCCTAAATTGGCAACGAAAAGAGTAAAGAGTAAGGTTGATAGTTTTTCATCTTGGGTAACAGAAGTTTTCTGCTTCATTTCGTTCGAGAGCGATTCTTCATCGGAAAATTGCTGAAAATAACTATAGATTGTAAATTCGTTAATATGTTTCCATGTAGTCCCACTCTAACTAGTTTTGGGACCTATTCCGTTTTTGCCCCAGCAGTACGTTATGATCCCCCAGTTATAGAGCCCATGACATTACATAGTAAACTTTTATGTGAAATTATGGCTCGTCTGGGAGTAAAAAAATGCACCCACTAAGCTGGGGAGCACAGACGTAAAAAACTCTTTGTTTTGACCTCCATAGATGCCGCTCGGTAAAATCAAATGCATATTCGTATCCAATATTGAGTGGATGTACGTGGATTTAGTGAACTCCCTGCAAAAAAAGATGGAATAATTGTAAAATATAGTTGTCAAATACGAAGAAACTTTTATAAAACTCGTTTGTAATGCCATATGTCCTCCAGTTTTTCCGATTTTCATGTTTGAGAATTCTTTGATAATTTTCGCAATTGTGATTCGGGTGTTTATGCTCGAATAACACTCCAAACAGGTGAAAGCTAAATTTCGTTACCAGTACTTTGGCTTGCAATGGTTTCTGTGCGGTTGTTTTTGCCCCTTACAGCCCTTGAAGTACGCTTCCCAAGCGTTAATTGCAAATTGTGTACCTCTGAAAGTCACTTTTTTTTATTTCTGTATGTCAAACAACTTTTTTCTAATAGGATCCTGCTCTTACTATTACATATTTTTCTTGACTGATTCGATACAATTTTCTCTCAATTTGACACTTTTTTTTCTGAAAATTCGTTTCATTTCTAAAGTACGCGACATTTCTTGGAACCTATGTCTGTTTTCATCTTTCAATTGCTAGTGAGTCAAGTATAATTCTTTGTTTAACCATTTTTGGATATTCTATTTTAAGAGTTGTCATGGTTTTTAGCTACCAACTAGGGAACACGATGGGGCGTTAAATTTGGAAGTTGAGAGTGAATTTACGAAATTCTTGTCAATTTCTCTTCCTGGAACTTTAGTACTTTAAAATGCATGTACCAGACTGGCAATTTGATTTCTGGTGATACAATTGAAAAAAAATCCTGAGGAACAGAAGTCCTCCTGAACTTGATGGAATTTGATAAAATTTGTTTTTGAGATGTTCACATTATGCTATCTCATAGAGCCTTACAATTTTGAGTTAGATTTAAAAACGCTGTTGTAAATGTGAATGACTGCTGCTACCGAGTAATAGGTTGTCGGCAAAAAAATTTACCTGTAAACGATCACGTTTCAATTCGTGGCCTAAATGGGCAATGAAAAGACTAAAAAGTAAAGTTGATAGTTTCTCACTTTGGAAAACACAAGTTTTCTGCTTCAATTCTTCCGAGAGCGATTCCTCATCTGAGATTTGCCGCAAATTGAATCTATGAATTGGTTGAAATGTTGTTAATTTTTTTCCATGTAGTCCCATTCCAACTAGTTTTTCGTTTTTGCCTCAGCAGTAAGTTATGCTCACCCAGTTATAGAGCACGTATTATTAACTAGTAAATCATTAAGTACAAAATGGCGCGTCTCTTTGAGTGCAAATAATTGCACCCACTATGCTGGAATGGGGGCATAGACAAAAACTATTAGTTTCGACAACAATAGATGCCGATTGATAAAATTAAATGCTTATTCGTATTCAATAATGATTTGATGTGCGAGGTGAACTCCCTGCAAAACAAAGATTTAATAATTCTAAAAATCTTGCTGTCAATTACGAAGAAACTTTTCTTAATGTACCCGTTTGTTATGCCATATGTCCTCCTGCTTTTCCGATGCTTGAGCCTTCTTTGATAATTTTTGCATATGTGATTTGGGTGTTTATGCACGAATAACACTCAAAGCTAACGAAAGAATAATTTGGTTTCCAACACTTCAGCTTGCACTGGTTTCTGTGCGGTTGTTTTTCCTCCTTATAGCCTCTTGAATTGCGCCTCTCAAGCATTAATTGCAAACTCTGTACCTCTGAAAGTCACTTTTTTTGGTTCAGAATGCCCAAAAAATTTTTTTATAGGATCCCATTTTTACTATTACATATCTTTCTTGACTCATTAGATACAATTTTCTCTCAATTTGACACTTTTTTCTGAAAACTTTTGTCTTTTCAAAAAGTCGTGATATTTCTGGGAACCTATGTCTGTTTTCAGCTTTCAATTGCTTGTGCGTCAAGTATAATTCTTTGTTTAACCATTTTTGGATATTCTCTTTTAGCATTTGTCACGTCTTATATTTTCCAAGTTGGGAACACGATGGGTTGTTCAATTTGGAAAATAAGTGAGTTTACGAAATTCTTGTCAGTTTTTTTGTTTCTGGAACTTTAGTACTTTAAAGTCCATGTACAAGACTGGCAATTTGATCTCTGGTGAGAAAATTGAAAAAAATAAGACTCCTGAGTAACAGAAGTTGGTGTACTAGATTATTTTACCTGGAAAAAAATTTTCAAAATAATTTGCTAAACGATCTCTTCTCCTGAATTTGAAGGATTTTGACTTTGAGATGTTCACATTATGCTATGTCAAGGTGCCTTACATAATGATTGGATATGCGAGGTGAAATCCCTGCAAAACAAAGATTGAAGAATTCTAAAATCTTGTTGTCAATTACGAAGAAACTTTTCTTAAAGTACCCGTTTGTTATGCCATATGTCCTCTTGCTTTTCTTAAGCATTAATTGCAAACTCTGTACCTCTGAAAGTCACTTTTTTTGGTTCAGTATGCCCAAAAAATTTTTTATAGGATCCCGTTTTTACTATTACATATCTTTCTTGACTCATTAGATACAAATTTCTCTCAATTTGACACTTTTTTTCTGAAAACTTTTGTCTTTTCAAAAAGTCGTGATATTTCTTGGAACCTATGTCTGTTTTCAGCTTTCAATTGCTTGTGCGTCAAGTATAATTCTTTGTTTAACCATTTTTGGATATTCTCTTTTAGCATTTGTCACGTCTTATATTTTCCAAGTTGGGAACACGATGGGTTGTTTAATTTGGAAAATAAGTGAGTTTACGAAATTCTTGTCAGTTTTTTTGTTTCTGGAACTTTAGTACTTTAAAGTCCATGTACAAGACCGGCAATTTGATCTCTGGTGAGAAAATTGAAAAAAATAAGACTCCTGATTAACAGAAGTTGGTGTACTAGATTATTTTACCTGGAAATAAATTTTCAAAATAATTTGCTAAACGATCTCTTCTCCTGAATTTGAAGGATTTTGACTTTGAGATGTTCACATTATGCTATGTCAAGGTGCCTTACAATTTTGAGTTAGATTTAAAATTGTTGATGTAAATGTGAATGACGGCTGCTAGCGAGTACTAGGTGGTCGGCAAAGAAATTTACCCCTATAAATCATCACGTTTCAACTCGTGGCCTAAATCGGTAATGAAAAGAATCAAAAATGAACTTGGTATTTTGTCACTTTGGGAAACACAAGTTTTCTGCTTCAATTCGTCCGAGAGCGATTCCTCATCTGAGATTTGCCGCCAATTGTATCTTTGAACTTATTGAATTTTTGTTAATTTTTTTCCATGTAGTCCGATTACAACTAGTTTTCCGTTTTTGCTTCAGCAGTAAGTTATGCTCACCAAGTTATAGAGTGCGTATTATTAACTAGCAAATCATTAAGTTAAAAATGATGCGTCTCTTTGAGTGCAAATGAATGCACCCACTATGCTGCAGTGGGGGCACAGACAAAAAACTATTAGTTTCGACAACAATTGATGCCGATTGATAAAATTAAATGCTTATTCGTATTCAATAATGATTGGATGTGCGAGGTTAACTCCCTGCAAAACAAAGATTGAAGAATTCTAAAATCTTGTTGTCAATTACGAAGAAACTTTTCTTAAAGTACCCGTTTGTTATGCCATTTGTCCTCTTGCTTTTCCGATGCTTGAGCCTTCTTTGATAACTTTTGCAAATGTGATTTGGGTGTTTATGCTCGAATAACACTCAAAGCTAATGAAAGAATAATTTGGTTTCCAACACTTCAGCTTGCACTGGTTTCTCTGCGGTTGTTTTCCCCCCTTATATCCTCTTGAAGAACGCCTCCCAGGCATTAATTACAAACTGTGCACCTCTGAAAGTCATTTTTTTTTGTTTCAGTATGTCCAAAAGTTTTTTATTTTTATAGTATCCTGCTTTTACTATAACATATTTTTCATGACTCATTAGATACCATTTTCTCTCAATTTGACACTTTTTTTGAAAATTCGTTTCTTTTCAAAAAATCGTGATATTTCTTGGAACCTATTTCTGTTTTCAGTTTTCAATTGCTTGTGCGTCAAGCATAATTCTTTGTTTAACCACTTTTGGACATTCTCTTTTAACAGTTGTCATGGCTTATAGCTACCAATTTGGGAACACCATGGGTTGTTAAAGTTGGAAAATGAGTGAATTTACGAAATTTTTGTCAGTGTTTTGTTCCTGGAACTTTAATACTTTAAAGTCCATGTACAAGACTGGCAATTTGATCTCTGGTGAGAAAATTGAAAAAGTGACTCCTGAGTAACAGAAGTTGATGTACTAGATTGTTTTACCAGGAAAAACATTTTCGAAATATTTTTCTAAACGATTTCTTCTCTTAAATTTGATGGAGTTTGAGTTTGAGATGTTCACATTATGCTATTTAGAGGTGCCTTACAATTTTGAGTTAGATTTAAAATTGTTGATGTAAATGTGAATGACGGCTGCTAGCGAGTACTAGGTGGTCGGCAAAGAAATTTACCCCTATAAATCATCACGTTTCAACTCGTGGCCTAAATCGGTAATGAAAAGAATCAAAAATGAACTTGATATTTGGTCACTTTGGGAAACACAAGTTTTCTGCTTCAATTCGTCCGAGAGCGATTCCTCATCTGAGATTTGCCGCCAATTGTATCTTTGAACTTATTGAATTTTTGTTAATTTTTTTCCATGTAGTCCGATTACAACTAGTTTTCCGTTTTTGCTTCAGCAGTAATTTATGCTCACCAAGTTATAGAGTGCGTATTATTAACTAGCAAATCATTAAGTTAAAAATGATGCGTCTCTTTGAGTGCAAATAAATGCACCCACTATGCTGCAGTGGGGGCACAGACAAAAAACTCTTAGTTTCGACATCAATAGATGCCGGTTGATAAAGTCGAATGCTTATTCGTATTCAATAATGATGGGTTGTGCGAAGTGAACTCCCTGCAAAACAAAGATTGAATAGTTGTAAAATCTTGCTGTCAATTACGAAAAACTTTTCATAATATACTCGTTTGTTATGTCATATGACCTCCTGTTTTTCCGATGCTTGAGCCTTCTTTGATAATTTTTGCAATTGTCATTTGAGTGTTTATGCTCGAATAACACCCAAAGCTAATGAAAGGTTAAATTGGTTTCGAACACTTCAGCTTGCACTGGTTTCTGTGAGGTTGTTTTTGCCCCCTTATAGCTTCTTGAAGTACGCCTCTCAAGCATTAATTGCAAATTGTGTACTTGTGAAAGTCACTTTTTTGTTTCAGTATGTTCAAAAACTTTTTTTTCTTATAGGATCCTGCTTGTACTATTACATATTTTTCATGACCGATTGGATACAGATTTCTCTCATTTTGACCCTTTTTTTCGACAAATTCGTTTCCTTCCTAAAAAACGTGATACTTTTTGGAATCTATGTCTGTTTTCAGCTTTCAATTGCTTGTGCGTCAAGTATAATTCTTTGTTTAACCATTTTTGGATATTCTCTTTTAGCATTTGTCACGTCTTATATTTTCCAAGTTGGGAACATGATGGGTTGCTAAATTTGGAAAATAAGTGAGTTTACGAAATTCTTGTCAGTTTTTTTTTCTGGAACTTTAGTACTTTAAAGTCCATGCACCAGACTGGCAATTTGATCTCTGGTGAGAAAATTGAAAAAAAGACTCTTCAGTAACAGAATTTGGTGTACTAGATTGTTTTACCTGGAAAAAATTTTCAAAATATTTTGCTATACGATCTCTTCTCCTGAATTAGAGGGATTTTGTTTTTGAGATGTTCACATTTTGCTATTTCAAGGCGCCTTACAATTTTGAGTTAGATTTAAAATTGTTGTTGTAAATAAGAATGACTGCGGCTAGCAAGTACTAGGTGGACGGCAAAAAAATTTACCTGTAAACAATCACGTTTCAACTCGTGGCCTAAATCGGCAATGAATAGAGTAAAGAGTAAAGTTGATAGTTTGTCACTTTGGGACACACAAATTTTTTGTTTCAATTCGTCCGAGAGAGATTCCTTATCTGAGATTTGCCGCAAATTGTATCTATGAATATTTTGAATTCTCGTTAACATTGTTCCATTTAGTCCGATTACAACTAGTTTTCCGTTTTTGCCTCAGCAGTAAGTTATGCTCACCAAATTATAGAGCGCGTATTATTTATAAGTAAATTATTATGTACAAATTGCGCGTCTCTGTGAGTGCAAATAATTGCACCCATTATGCTGGAGTGGGGGCACAGACAAAACACTCTTAGTTTCGACATCGATAGATGCCGATTGATAAAATCAAATGCTTATTCGTATTCAATAATGATTGGATGTGCGAGGTGAACTCCCTGCAAAACAAAGATTTAATAATTCTAAAATCTTGTTGTCAATTACGAAGAAACTTTTCTTAATGTACCCGTTTGTTATGCCATATGTCCTCCTGATTTTCCGATGCTTGAGCCTTCTTTGATTGCTTTTGCAAATGTGATTTGGGTCTTTATGCTCAAATAACACTCAAAGCTAATGAAAAATTAATTTGGTTTCCAACACTTCAGCTTGCACTGTTTTCTCTGCAGTTGTTTTAGCCCCCTTATAACCTTTTGGAGTACGCTTCGCTTCCCAAGCGTTAATTGCACATTGTATTCCTCTGGAAATCACTTTGTTTATTTCAGCCAGTCCAAAATTTTTTCTTCTTATTGGATCTTGCCTTTACGATTACATATTTTCTCGACTAATTCGATATTTCCATTTTCTCCCAATTTGACACTATTTTCTGAACGTTTGTTTCTTTTTTATAAAACGTGATCTTTCTTGGAACCTATATTTGTTTTCAGCTTTCAATTGCTTGTGATATTTGCGCGTAGACGCTGGAAATGAAAGCACAAACGGAATTGTTAGACTTCATATGCGGTCTCTGTAAAGCCAAAAAAATAAAGAAGCTAAAGCAGCAAAAAAAAGTTATGAGAATGCCTCGGATAAATTAGAAAAGTAACTCAGTCACTAGATATTGTATAGGAAGCAAACCAGTCCAGCTCTAATGCAGTCTCAGCAAAGCTGAGTTTCGCCGAAGTTGTTATTGGTAGGAACCAAGAACAGCATGAAAAGAAAAGTGCTCAAAGTGTCAGGTTCTCGTCGTGACAAAGCCAGACGGAGAGAACACTGAAGCATCTGACAATTGTCTTGATTCTGAAACTGTAGAATCCCAGAAAATAAACAGGAGATTTGAATATCAAAAAATTGGTCAACAAAATATAGAAGGCAAACAGCTGCTCCGAATAAAATGCGAGAGAGAAAAAACGAAATGGTATCTTCTAAAGATGGCCGAGGCCTTAAAAGAAAATGAACGATATTTTAAAACCCGATCTAACAAAAACCGATTGAGAAAATGAAAGAAAATGGTGACAGAATTAAAAAAGAAAAGAGTGCTGAAAGTCCATGTACAGTCTGACAATTTTATTTCTATTGAGAATATTGAAGAAAAGTCTCCCGAGTTACAGAAGTTGGTTAACTCGATTGTTTTACCTGGAAAAAAATTTATAAATTTTTGCTAAACGATCTCTTCTCCTCATTTTGATCGATTTTGCCTTTGAGATGTTCACATTAAGCTATTTCATAGTGCCTTAAAATTTTGAAATGGATTTAAAAACGTTGTTGTAAATGTAAGTGAGTGCTGCTACTAAGTACTAGGTTGTCGGCAAAAATTTAACCTTAAACGATCACGTTTCAATTCGTGGTCTAAATCGGCAATGAAAAAACTAAAAAGTAAAGTTGATAGTTTTATGCTTCAATTCTTCCGAGAGCGATTCCTCATCGGAGATTTGCCACAAATTGTATCTATGAACTGATTGAAATGTTGTTAATATTTTCCATGTAGTCTAATTCCAACTAGTTTTCCGTTCTGCCTCAGCAGTAAGTTATGCTCACCCAGTTATAGAGCGCGTATTATTAACTAGTAAATCCTTATGTAAAAAATGGCGCGTCTCTTTGAGTGCAAATAATTGCACCCACTATGCTGTTGTGGAAACACAGACAAAAAACTCTTAGTTTCAACATCAATAGATGCCAATTGATATCAAATGCTTATTCGTACTCAATAATGATTGGATGTAAGAATTAATTCCCTGCAAAACAAAGATTGAATAAATTTAAGATCTTGTTGTCAATTACGAAGAATCTTTTATTGATATACCCGTTTGTTATGCCATATGTCCTCCTGTTTTTCCGATGCTTGGGTCTTCTTTGATAATTTTTGCGAATGTGATTTGGGTGTTCATGCTCGAATAACACTCAAAGCTAATGAAAGATTAATTTCGTTTCCAACATTTCAGCTTGCACTGGTTTCTGTGCTGTTGTTTCCCCCTTTTAGACTCTTGAAGGACGCTTCCCAAGCATTAATTGCAAATTGTGTACCTCTGAAAGTCACTTTTTTTGTTTCAGTATGTCCAAAATTTTATTTCTTACAGGATCTCTCTTTTACTATTACATTTTTTTTTGACTGATTCCATAAAATTTTCTCTCATTTTGAAACTTTTTTCTGAAAATTCGTTTCATTTCTAAAAAACGTACTATTTCTCGAAACCTATGTCTGTTTTCAGCTTTCAATTGCTCGTGCGTCAAGTATAATTCTTTGTTTACTCATTTTTGTACTTGAAAGTCCATGTACAGACTGACAATTTGATTTCTATTGAGAAAATTGAAGAAAAGACTCCTGAGTAACAGAAGTTCGTTTACTCGATTGTTTTACCTGGAAAAAATTTAAAATATTTTGCTGAACGATCTCTTCTCCTCATTTTGATCGATTCTGTCTGTGAGATGTTCACATTAAGCTATTTCATAGTGCCTTAAAATTTTGAAATAGATTTAAAATTGTTACTGTAAATGTGAATGACTGCTGCTAGCGAGTACTAGGTGGTCGGCAAGGAAATTTACCCCTATAAATCATCACGTTTCATCTCGTGGCCTAACTCTGCAATGAAAAAACCAAAGAGTAAAGTTGATAATTTGTCACTCTGGGAACCCAAGTTTTCTGTTTCAATTCGTCCGAGAGCGATTCCTCATCTGAGATTTGCCATGAATTGTATCTATGAACTGATTGAAATGTCAATATTTTTACATTTAGTGCCATTCCAACTAGTTTTCCGTTTTTGCCTCAGCAGTAAGTTATGCTGACCCAGTTATAAAGCGCGTATTATTAAATAGTAAATCATTATGTTAGAAATGGCGCGTCTCTGTGACTGCAAATAATTGCACCCACTATGCTGGAGTGGGGGCACAGACAAAAAACTCTTAGTTTCGACATCAAAAGATGTTGGTTGACAAAAATCAAATGCTTTTCTGTATTCAATAATGAATGGATGTGCGAAGTGAACTCCCTGCAAAATAAAGATTGAAAAATTGTAAAATCTTGTTGTCAATTACGAAGAAATTTTTCTTAATATACCCGTTTGTTATGCCATATGTCTTCCTGTTTTTCCGATGCTTGAGAGCCCTCTTTGGTTATTTTTGCAAATGCGATCTGGGCGGTTTTGCTGGAATAACACCCATAGCTAAAGAAAGATTATTTTGGTTTCAAACAATTCAGGTTGCACTGGCTTCTGTGCGGTTGTTTTTCCTCCTTATAGCCTCTTGAAGTACGCCTCCCAAGCATTAATTGCAAACTCTGTACCTCTGAAAGTCACTTTTTTTTGGTTCAGTATGTCCAATTTTTTTTTCTTATAAGATCCTGCTTTTACTATTACATATTTTGTTGACTAATTCCATAAAATTTTCTCTCATTTTGACACTTTTTTCTGAAAATTCGTTTCATTTCTAAAAAACGTAATTTTTCTCGAAGCCTATGTCTGTTTGCAGCTTTCAATTGCTCGTGCGTCAAGTACAATTCTTTGTTTAACCATTTTTGGATATTCTCTTTTAACATTTGTCATGTCTTACAGCTTCCAAGTTGGGAACATGATGGGTTGCTAAATTTGGAAAATAAGTGAGTTTACGAAATTCTTGTCAGTTTTTTGTTTCTGGAACTTTAGTACTTTAAAGTCCATGCACCAGACTGGCAATTTGATCTCTGGTGAGAAAATTGAAAAAAAGACTCCTCAGTAACTAGATTGTTTTACATGGAAAAAAAATTTCAAAATATTTTGCTAAACGATCTCTTCTCCTGAATTTGATGGTTTTATTTTTGAGATGTTCACATTAAGCTATTTCATAGTGCCTTAAAATTTTGAAATAGATTTAAAATTGTTACTGTAAATGTGAATGACTGCTGCTAGCGAGTACTAGGTGGTCGGCAAGGAAATTTACCCCTATAAATCATCACGTTTCATCTCGTGGCCTAACTCTGCAATGAAAAAACCAAAGAGTAAAGTTGATAAATTGTCACTCTGGGAAACCCAAGTTTTCTGTTTTAATTCGTCCGAGAGCGATTCCTTATCTGAGATTTGCCGCAAATTGTATCTATGAATATTTTGAATTCTCGTTAACATTGTTCCATGTAGTCCGATTACAACTAGTTTTCCGTTTTTGCCTCAGCAGTAAGTTATGCTCATCAAATCATAGAGCGCGTATTATTTATAAGTAAATCATTATGTACAAATTGCGCGTCTCTGTGAGTGCAAATAATTGCACCCATTATGCTGGAGTGGGGGCACAGACAAAACACTCTTAGTTTCGACATCGATAGATGCCAATTGATAAAATCAAATGCTTATTCGTATTCAATAAAGATTGGATGTGCGAAGTGAACTCCCTGCAAAACAAAGATTTAATAATTCTAAAATCTTGTTGTCAATTACGAAGAAACTTTTCTTAATGTACCCGTTTGTTATGTCATTTGTCCTCCTGTTTTTCCGATGCTTGAGCCTTCTTTGATAACTTTTGCAATTGTGATTTGGGTGTTTATGCTCGAATAACACCCAAAGCTAATGAAAGGTTAAATTGGTTTCCAACACTTCAGCTTGCACTGGTTTCTGTGAGGTTGTTTTTGCCCCCTTATAGCCTCTTGAAGTACGCCTCCCAAGCATTAATTGCAAATTGTGTACCTCTGAAAGTCACTTTTTTTTGTTTCAGTTTGTCCAAAATTTTATTTCTTATAGGATCCTGCTTTTACTATTACATTTTTTTTTGACTGATTCCATAAAATTTTCTCACATTTTGACACTTTTTTCTGAAAATTCGTTTCATTTCTAAAAAAACGTAATATTTTTCGAAACCTATGTCTGTTTTCAGCTTTCAATTGCTCGTGCGTCAAGTATAATTCTTTGTTTACCCATTTTTGTACTTCAAAGTCCATGTACAGACTGACAATTTGATTTCTATTGAGAAAATTGAAGAAAAGACTCCTGAGTAACATAAGTTCGTTTACTCGATTGTTTTACCTGGAAAAAAATTTAAAATATTTTGCTGAACGATCTCTTCTCCTCATTTTGATCGATTCTGTCTTTGAGATGTTCACATTAAGCTATTTCATAGTGCCTTAAAATTTTGAAATAGATTTAAAAACGTTGTTGTAAATGTGAGTGAGTGCTGCTACCAAGTACTAGGTGGTCGGCAAAGAAATTTACCTGTAAACGATCAAGTTTCAACTCTTGGCCTAAACCGGCAATGAAAAGACTAAAGAGTAAATGTGATAGTTTGTCACTTTGGGAAACACAAGTTTTTTATTCAATTCGTCCGAGAGTGATTCCTCATCTGAGATTTGCCATGAATTGTATCTATGAACTGATTGAAATGTCAATATTTTTCCATTTAGTGCCATTCCAACTAGTTTTCCGTTTTTGCCTCAGCAGTAAGTTATGCTGACCCAGTTATAAAGCGCGTATTATTAAATAGTAAATCATTATGTAAGAAATTGCGCGTCTCTGTGACTGCAAATAGTTGCACCCACTATGCTGGAGTGGGGGCACAGACAAAAAACTCTTAGTTTCGACATCAAAAGATGTTGGTTGACAAAAATCAAATGCTTTTCTGTATTCAATAATGAATGGATGTGCGAAGTGAACTCCCTGCTAAACAAAGATTGAAAAATTGTAAAATCTTGTTGTCAATTACGAAGAAAATTTTCTGAAAATACAGGTTTTTTATGCCATATTCCCTCCTGTTTTTCCAATAATTGAGCCTTCTTTGATAATTTTTGCAATTGTGATTTGGGTGTTTATGCTCGAATAACACCCAAAAATACTGAAAGGTTAATTTGGTTTCGAACACTTCAGCTTGCACTGGTTTCTGTAAGGTTGTTTTTGCCCCCTTATAGCCTCTTGAAGTACGCCTCTCAAGCATTAATCTCAAATTGTGTACCTCTGAAAGTCACTTTTTTTTGTTTCAGTATGTCTAAATTTTTTTTTATAAGATCGTGCTTTTACTATTATATATTTTTCTTGACTGATTAGATACAATTTTCTATCAATTTGACACTTTTTTTCTGAAAATTCGTTTTGTTTTCTAAAAAACGTTATATTTCTCGGAACCTATGCCTGTTTTCAGCTTTCAATTGCTTTTGCGTCAAGTATAATTCTTTGTTCAACCATTTCTGGATATTCTATTTTAACAGTTGTCATGGCTTATAGCTACCAAGTTGGGAACCAAGTTGGGAAATGAATGAGTTAATTTACGAAATTCTTGTCAGTTTTTTGTTCCTGGCACTTTGGTACTTTAAAGTCCCTGCACCAGACTGGCAATTTGATCTCTGGTGAGAAAATTAAAAAAAACTCCTGAGTAACAGAAGTTGGTGTACTAGATTGTTTTACATGGAAAAAAATTTTCAAAATATTTTGCTAAACGATCTCTTCTCCTGAATTTGATGGATTTTGACTTTGAGAAGTTCACATTATGCTATTTCAAGGCGCCTTACAATTTTGAATTAGATTTAAAATTGTTGTTGTAAAGATGAATGACTGCTGCTACCGAGTACAAGATTGTCGGCAAAAATTTAACTTCAAACGATCACAATTCAATTCGTGGTCTAAATCGGCAATGAAAAGACTGAAATGTAAAGTTGATAGTTTTCTGCTTCAAATCTTCTGAGAGCGATTCCTCATCGTAGATTTGCCACAAATTGTATCTATGAACAGATTGAAATGTTGTTAATATTTTTCCATGTAGTCCCATTCCGAATAGTTTTCCGTTTTGCCTCAGCAGTAAGTTATGCTCACCCAGTTATAGAGCGCGTATTATTAAATAGTAAATCCTTATGTAAAAAATGGCGCGTCTTTTGAGTGCAAGTAATAGCACCCACTATGCTGTTGTGGAAACACAGACAAAAAACTCTTAGTTTCGACATCAATAGATGCCGATTGATAACAAGTGCTTATTCGTATTCAATAATGATTGGATGTAAGAATTGAATTCCCTGCAAAACAAAGATTGAATAACTTTAAGATCTTGTTGTCAATTACGAAGAAACTTTTATTGATATACCCGTTTGTTATGCCATATGTCCTCCTGCTTTTCCGAAGCTTGAGTTTTCTTTGATAATTTTTGCAAATATGATTTGGGTGTTCATGCTCGAATAACACTCAAAGCTAATGAAAGATTATTTTTGGTTCCAACATTCCAGCTTGCACTGGTTTCTTTGCGATTGTTTTCCCCCTTATAGATTCTTGAAGTACGCCTCCCAAGCATTAATTGCAAATTGTGTACCTCTGAAAGTCAATTTTTTTGTTTCAGTATGTCCAAATTTTTATTATTTATAAGATCCTGCTTTTACTATTACATATTTTTTTTGACTAATTCCATAAAATTTTCTCTCATTTTGACACTTTTTTCTGAAAATTCGTTTCATTTCCAAAAAACGTAATTTTTCTCGAAACCTATGTCTGTTTTCAGCTTTCAATTGCTCGTGCGTCAAGTATAATTCTTTGTTTACCCCGTTTATGTACTTGAAAGTCCATGTACAGAGTGACAATTTGATTTCTATTGAGAAAATTGAAGAAAAGACTCCCGAGTAACAGAAGTTGGTTTACTCGATTTTTTTACCTGGAAAAAAATTTAAAATATTTTGCTGAACGATCTCTTCTCCTCATTTTGATCGATTCTGTCTTTGAGATGTTCATATTAAGCTATTTCATAGTGCCTTAAAATTTTGAAATAGATTTAAAAACGTTGTTGTAAATGTGAGTGAGTGCTGCTACCAAGTACTAGGTGGTCGGCAAAGAAATTTACCTGTAAACGATCAAGTTTCAACTCTTGGCCGAAACCGGCAATGAAAAGACTAAAGAGTAAATGTGATAGTTTGTCACTTTGGGAAACACAAGTTTTTTATTCAATTCGTCCGAGAGTGATTCCATATCTGAGATTTGCCGCAAATTGTATCTATGAACTGATTGAAATGTTGCTGACATTTTTCCATGTAGTTCCATCCGAACTAGTTTTCCGTTTTTATCCCAGCAATAAATTACGCTCCCACAGTTATAGAGCGCGTATTATTAAATAGTAAATCGTCATGTTAAAAAATGGCGTTTTTACCTGGAAGAAAATTTAAAATATTTTGCTGAACGATCTCTTCTCCTCATTTTGATCGAGTCTGTCTTTGAGATGTTCACATTAAGCTATTTCATAGTGCCTTAAAATTTTGAAATAGATTTAAAATTGTTACTGTAAATGTGAATGACTGCTGCTAGCGAGTACTAGGTGGTCGGCAAGGAAATTTACCCCTATAAATCATCACGTTTCATCTCGTGACCTAACTCTGCAATGAAAAAACCAAAGAGTAAAGTTGATAATTTGTCACTCTGGGAAACCCAAGTTTTCTGTTTCAATTCGTCCGAGAGCGATTCCTCATCTGAGATTTGCCATGAATTGTATCTATGAACTGATTGAAATGTCAATGTTTTTACATTTAGTGCCATTCCAACTAGTTTTCCGTTTTTGCCTCAGCAGTAAGTTATGCTGACCCAGTTATAAAGCGCGTATTATTAAATAGTAAATCATTATGTTAGAAATGGCGCGTCTCTGTGAGCGCAAACAATTGCACCCAGTATGCTGGAATGGGGGCACAGACAAAAAAAAACTATTGGCTCCGACATCAATAGATTTCGGTTGATAAAATCAAATGCTTATTCGTATTCAATAATGATTGGATGTGCTAAATGAACTCCCAGCAAAACAAAGATTGAATAGTTGTAAAATCTTGCTGTCAATTACGAAGAAACTTTTCTTAATATACTCGTTTTATATGCCATATATCCTCCAGTTTTTCCGACTTTCATGTTTGAGCCTGCTTTTGATAAATTTTGCCATTGTGATTTGGGTGTTTATGCTCTAATAACAACCCAAGCTAAAGAAAGATTAATTTGGTTTCCAACACTTCAGCTTGCACTGTTTTCTGTGCAGTTGTTTTAGCCCTCTTATAACCCCTTGGAGTACGCTTCGCTTCCCAAGCGTTAATTGCACATTGTATTTCTCTGGAAATCACTTTTTTTCTTTCAGCCAGTCCAAAATTTTTTTCTTCTTATTGGATCTTGCTTTTACGATTACATATTTTCTCGACTAATTCGATATTTCCATTTTCTCCCAATTTCACACTTTCCCAATTTCTTCCCAAAAAGTAACTCAGTCACTAGATAATGTATAGGAAGCAAACCAGTTCAGCTCTAATGCAGTCTCAGCAAAGCTGAGTTTCGCCGATGTTGTTATTGGTGTCAACCAGGAACAGCATGAAAAGAAAAGTGCTCAAAGAGTCAGGTTCTCCTCGTGACAAAGCCAGACGGAGAGAACACTGAAGCATCTGACAATCGTCTTGATTCTGAAACTGTAGAATCCCAGAACGTAAACAGGAAATCTGAATGTCAAAAAATTGGTCAACAAAATATAGAAGGCAAAAAGCTGCTCATAATAAAATGCGAGACAGAAAAAACGAAATGGGATCTTCTAAAGATGGCCAAGTTTTTAAAAGAAAATGAACGATATTTTAAAACCCGATCTAACAAAAACCGATTTTAATTTTTTAAATAATCTTCATTGCGCTAACGACGGTAAAAAAATTAAGTTAAAATTTCATCGCGGTAAAATCGTTATCGATTTGTGTTTCATAAGCAAGGAACACCTAGAAGACTTTAACGTGACAAAGAACATCAATTCATTCTTAACAAAACAAAAAGAGATTTCTTGCTGCTTTGAGCTAAAAGGCAGACAAGATAAAGTTGAATGCAGATAGAAGCAAGTGCTTAAATTCTATGTTGAACAAATGAATGAACGAATGAAATGTTTTCAAAATTCACACGATAGCAACACAATGGACTCATCGTATGACGAAATCTCCTGTGTTCTTTATGAACTGGCAATTGTTCTGCCTGAAGAAAAATCAACAAACTGGTTCAAAATGGAAAGATATTTATTGCATAAGCAGTTCAAAGCTGGATAAAGACAAAGACATGAAGGCGATTCGAATTGTTGTAAAATGAAAAGAGATTTTAAGAAACTTTGCAGAAAACACAAAATGATGCATGAAATAGATGCACAAAATTTTTTAATCAGAAAAACGTAGTCGGAAAGGAATTAATTTTGCAAAATTCTGAAATCAAAGAAAGTTTTATCAAAGTACCCGGAATTACAGTTCCAAATTAAGAATGATAATCTCAATGTCTCTTTAAAGCTGAGAGCGATATATATAGGATAAATTTATAGATTAGCAAGCCTTAGGAAACCACGATGAATGTTTTTCAAACTGGAAATGTGCCAAACGTTTGAAAAATCCATAAACACCGGAAGAAATTACAGAGGAAGCTTTAAAGTCATAAAATAGTAAATCAGCGTGACCAGATGGAATAACTGGCACTTCTCTTAAAAGAGCAAAGATGCCTGTTCCTTTTTATAACTTATATTTTGCGGAGCATAATGTATCTCAAATTTGGAAATTCTCAGACATTAAACTGCTTTACAAAGGCAAAGGGAGCAAAACAGAACCAAGTTTCCACAGAGGTATTAGCCGGTTATGTTGGATGTAAATGTTGTTCAAGGGTATCATCTACCAGCACCTGCGAACATGGGTCGGGCGAAATCTAAAATTACCATCAAGCAAATATGGTTTCAGACGTAAAATATCGATAATCGACGCAAATTTGCAAAAAAGCAGTCTAGCATAACATCAGCTGCAATGGCAAATACAATGCCTGCTGCATTGACTACGAAGAAGCATTCAATTTCGTAAATGGGATCCCGCTGCTTGCAAAGCTGATAAAACTGGGGCTCTACGGGAAAATGCTGCACACAATACAATCAGTGCTAAAATGCAATTTTCAGCAGATCCCTGATGGAGAATTCCTTTCAAATGAGATTGAAAGGAAAATAGGAGTAGACCAAGGGAAAAATTCTCGCCAGTTTCATTTAGATTATTCAGAGCTAATTTATATTTTCAGTTGAAGTGCATGGGGCTAAATATTAGTTTTTATGCTGATGACTTATTAATTGAGAGCCATAACCGACGCCAACTACAACAAAGTTTGAATAAACTCAAACGTAATGTAGCAGGAGCAAATAGAAAACCGATGTAAACAAGACAAAATGCATAAAATTTAGAAGAGGTGGCCATTTAGCTGCGATGAAAAATTCTTTACATCGAAAAGTGAAGTTGAAATTACTAACACCTTCTGTTATCTAGATGTATTTATATCAAGCTCGTTATCCCCCAGACATCATGTAAAACATCTAATGAACAAAGATTATCAGTCAGTAGTATAGTAGCCGCCCGTGCGCAATCTTTGGCTAATTGAACGTGGTACTTTATTAAAATGCAAAGTTAGAAGTTGAATTTTTAAGTAGATCAATGTGAAGAAATGTTGGTTCAATTAAATCAGGATTTAATAAAATAGTTAGCTCTTATAATAAGTTTGGTGTTCAATGAATGAATTTAATCCTCGCTTTGTTCCATAGCCAATATCAGTTTTATCATCGTTGTAAAATAACAAAGTCAACAAAGATCTGTCAGTTTCGCTGATTTGGCCCGAAGCCCGAATTTTGTCTAATCAAAAGTCCATTTTCTTTTCTGAGACCTATCAACCTTGTCACAGCCATAAATCAGGTATTAAATCAAGTTTTAAACGAAATATTTAACATTGAAACCCAAGGTTTTTAGTACTTGTTTTTTTATATACGTGTGAGAGTCATAGTAGCTTCAATTAACAAGAAACTACAGTCAACTTCAACTCAGCTGTACAACTTTTCAATTCAATAGATTTTCCAGCCTCAACTTACGGACTAGAGAGGTAGGTCCATAAACTTTTTGAAATCGAAATAAAACAGCATTATCGAAAAATAAAAGCCGTTCTTAGGAAAAGCTACAGAGGAGAAAGCAAGTACAACTCAACCACAACGCTTTTAAATAAGTTGTTGTTTCAAGATCTACACGGATTAAAAAACTGTCGTCCGTCAAAACACAGGAAAGTAATTGCCAAGTTCTATGCCAATGGACTGCACAATATTTTTTGTTGTACGGAAGGTTGTTACCAATGGGAGGAAAACCTATATGTGTGCAGATTTTGCGAAAGAACTATTATCAACCGATCATATCCCTTATTGTAGTCACTTTTTAAATTTGACATCTTTACAAAAGCTCTTAAACAATTCAATTTAATGTTCATTTCTGAGTCCGTAAATAATTTGGACAATTTGTCAGTGTGATCTGATGCTTAATTCAATCTTCTTCTTCTTCAACTTATAGTACCCTCAGCATTTCGGCATTTTTTTGGTTAGTTCGATTGAATGTTTCATTTTGGAAAACAATGAGCTGTTAAAATTGGAAATTAAGAGTGAAATTAGAGTGAACCTTAGCTGTTTTTTCTTCCGGGAGTTTTAGTACCTTAGAGTCCGTGTACCTTACTAGCTACCTCAATTCCACCCGCTTCGCCTTTTCGTCTGTCCAAGAAGAAGAATGAATTAAGCATCAGATCACACTGACAAATTGCCAAATTATTTACAGATTCAAGGATAAGCATAAAATTTAATTGTTTAAGAGTGTAGGAGATTATAGAATTTTTGTAAATTGTCAAGTTTAAAAAGTGACTACAAAAAAAATATGGTCTGCCGATAAAACAGTTCTTTCGCAAAATCTGCACACATATAGGTTTTCTTCCCATTGGTAACAACGTTCCATACAACAAAAATTATTGTGCAATCAATTGGCATAGAACTTGGCAATTATTCTACTATGTTTTGGCGTGCAGTCTTTTATTCCGTGTATATCATGAAACATCAATTTGTTTAAAAGCTTCGTGGTTGAGGTGTACTTGCTTATTCCGCACCAACTTTTCCAAAAAATGGCTTCTGTTTTCCGAAAATGTTGTTTTATTTCTATTTCAAAAAGTTCATCGACGTACGTCTCTAATCCGTAAGTTGAGGCTGAAAAAACAATTGAATTGAGGAGTTGCTGTGCTGAGTTGAAGTTGACTTTATGCAGATAGAGTTTTTGGTTTATTGAAGCTACTGACTGATAGGTTTTTTTCATTAGATGCTTTAGATGATGACTGGGAGATAAAATGCTCGAAAAAATTACACCTAGATAACAGAAGGTGTTAGTAAATTCAACCTCTCTTTTCGATATATAGAATTTTCTATCGACAGCTAAACGGCCACCTCTTCTGAAATTTATGCATTTTGTCTTGTTTACATTTATTTTCAAATAATTCCTGTCCCCATAGGTGTTCAGATTGTTCAAACTTTGTTGTAGTTGGCATTGGCTGTGGCTGACAGTTTGCGTCTGAAATCATATTGGCTTGGTGGTGAAATTTAATTTCGCTCGACCCCATGTTTGCAAACGATGGTAAATGATACCCGTGAACAACTTGTATATGCAACATAACAGGCTAATGCCTCGGTAGGAACTTGGTTCTGTTTTGCTCCCTTTGCCTTTTTACAGTGGTTTAATATATTTTGACTTCCAAATTTGGGGTACAATATGCTCCGAAATGCAGAGAATAAATAAATGGAATACGTATCTTTGCATTTGCTGAAAACCTAATTCAATACTGGTGTTGGTTATTCCATCTGGGCCCGCTACTTTACCAGCTTTTAACTTTGAAGCTTCCTCAGTAATTTCTTCCAGTGTTATTGGATCAATCAAATGTCTGGTATATTTCCAGTTTGAAAAACAATAACCGTGGTTTCCTAAGATTTGCTCGTCTAAAAGTTTATCCGATGTTTCGCCCTCAGCTTTAAATAGACATTCGAAATATGATTCCCAAATTGGAAATGTAATTCCGGATACTTTTGTTAAAAGTTCCTTTTATTTCATAATTTTCCAGTATTCTCGCTTTTCCGATTACGCTTTTCTGATTCTGAAACTTTCGCGGTCTATTTCATGCATCATTTTGAGTTTTCTGAAGAGTTTCTTAAAGCCTCTTTTCATTTTAAAATATTCAGAATCTGCTTTATGTCTCTGTCTGTGTCCAGTTTTCAACTGCTTATGCAATAAGTACAGTTCTCTTTTGAACCATTTCGGTTATTTCCTTTCATGCCGCACGGTTGCCGATTCATGAATACCCTTGGCAAATTTGTCGTACGATGTGTCCAATTTGCTATCGTGTGGATTTTGAACGCTTTTCATTCGTTTGTTCAATTGTACAACATCAGATTTACGCATTTGCTTCTTTCTGCTTTCAGCTATATCTTGTCTGCCTTTTAGATCAAAGCAGCAAGAAACCAGTTTGTGTTTTGTAAAAAATGAATCGTTGATCTTTATCTCATTAAAAAGTTCTAGAAGTTCCCTGCTTACGATAAATAAATCGATGATTTTTACAGTACTGAAATTCGTACGTTACCTCTTTAATGTTGTTAACACAATGAAGATTCCAATTAATTCGTTGAGTGGGTTGCTTCTTTTCGATGAGTCGAGTCTGCAATTGAAGTCACCGCCCAGGATCATCCGTGCTTTGCCTTGACTGCATTGAAAAGCTTCGGTAAGTGCTTGATATATTGTCTCTAAATCCGTTTTTGGTGGAAAATATGCTACAATAATAAATTTGAGCAAATCATTAAAACAAAATATGATAGCATGGAAAACCATTTCTGGATGTGATCATTCTGTCGTGAAAATGATCAGCCTGACTTTAACCATTCGTCCGAAACTAAAGTTTTTCTAAGATATGTCGACAATTTTGTGAGAACAGATAGAGGTGACACAAAAAACTGTTAGATGCGGTCAATAACCTGCATCCAAATCTCCAATTTACACTAGAAACAACAAATGATAAAAACAGTTTACCATTTCTGGACATGTCAATTTACGTACAACCAGAGGGGAAAATTTTTTGCACATGGTTTCAAAAACCATCTGATACTGGAACAATTCTGAACTATCGTAGCTGTGCACCCCTACAACATAAGAAAACCATAATACACCGTCTGTTCCGAGCCACCAGCAATTGGGAAGCGTTCCATAAAGCATTGACAAAAAATGAAGAAATTTGGGAACTTAATCAGTATCCTAGGCATTGGGTAGGGAATATTGTCAAGGATACAATTAACCAGCTGCGAATGAAAGAAAAAAGAAAAGGACATAGATTTAACGCGGGTGTAGCCGTAAAACAACAAGAAAATACTGAGAAACAACAATTTGTGTTACAGTACAGAGGCAGCATCTCTAATGAATTTGTAAAGAAGTTGAACAAAATTCATCCTGTACAGACGATTTTCACCACTCGGAAGCTTAAGAGCTGTTTACCTAGCCTCAAGTCTAGCTTTGATAAGGATCTCAAATCCCACGTGGTTAATGAACTCACTTGTATTGGAGTAAAATCCATCTATGTAGGGCACACATGCCAACATATTACCACAAGGGTTGCAGAGCATGCCAGGGCGGACTCACCAATGGGAGTACGTGCAATCGAGTGCAACGGTGATAAAACAGTTTTCCAGTGGAAGATATTAGGCCAATGCAGAGACCAATCTAAGTTAGTGGCACTAGAGGCGCTCTATATAAGAGCACTGAAACCAGCCATCAACACGCGCGACGAATACCGAACACAAGAATTGACACTGAAAGCTTTGTTTGGAGATGAAAATCCAACTTGAAAGACACGTTACGAAACAAAAAATTCAACTTTACAATTGAACAAAACCAAAGTAAATTTAAAGCAATATATGTAGGTTTTTAATAAAAAACATGTAGATATGCATCTTCTACATCAAATCGAAAGTATTTTTACTCAGAAGTAAAAATTATGTAGATACGGTTGTAGATATGTAAAAATTCGTTTTAATTTTTTTTTGAATGATTGATTTTAGTGATTTGCATTTTATTTTTTAGCATTTTGTATTGTTTATAACCTGACGATGAACTCAGAGTTCGAAAACGTTCGTTAGAAAGTTTTAAATTGACAATCCTTTTTTAAAATCTTAATTATAATTAGGCTGAGTTCTTTGATCTGCAGTGCTAATAATTTATTGTTCTGAAGGAGAACATTGCATGTAATTCTCAATTGTTTACTCAATGCAATTGCTAAGCGGCTTTGCGGCCGCCCCTTCCCGCTTTTTTGCCTTTGTGCAGAAGCATGTGAAACCAGGTATTTGGACTGAATTTACCTGAGTGTTTCTGTTAATAGCAAGATATCGTATGCGATTGCTTCACTTGTGCACTTGTTCCTTTAGCACTCTCCACGTTCCATAAACAAATTGTTAGTCACGATCCTGTTTTCAACGATTTGATTGCCTTTAATTTTGTACTTGGTGGAAGTATTCAGCAGTCTTTTCTTTTTTAATTCTGCCACCATTTTCTTTCTATTTTTCGTTCGGTTTTTGTTAGATCGGGTTGTGTAAAAACGTACTTGGGATCTTTTCCGTTTGTGCCCCCCAGTACGTTATGCGCCCCCCAGTTACAGAGCACGTGCCATTACATAGTAAATTATTATGTAAAAATATTGCACGTGCGTCTGGGGGGTGCAAATAATATGCGCCCACTAAGCTGGGGGGCACAAACGGAAAAGATCCCGTACTTGAATCGATCATTTTCTTTTAAGGCCTTCGCCATCTTTAGAAGGTCCCATTTCATTTTTACTGGCTCGCACTCTATTCGGAGCAGCTGTTTGCCTTCTGTATTCTGTTTGCCAATTCTTTGACATTCAAATTTCATGTTTACGTTCAGGGATTCTGCAATTTCGGAAACACGACGATTGTCAGATGCTTTAGTGTTCTCGCTGTCTGGCTTTGTCCCGAGAAGGACCAGGTTCTTTGAGCGCTTTTTCTGTTCAAACTGTTCTTGGTTTACGCCACTGACAACTTCGGCGAAGCTCAGTTTAGACTGCATTAGAGCTGGACTAAAAGAAGGAGAAGATTGAATTAAGCATCAGATCACACTGACAAATTGTTCAAATTATTTAAAGATTCAGAAAATAAACATTAAACTTAATTGTTTAAGAATTTATAGAACTTTTGTAAAGGTGTCAATTTTAAAAAGTGACTACAATAAAGAATATGGTCGGTTGATAAAAGGGTTCTTTCGCAAAATCTGCACACATATAGGTTTTCCTCCCATTGGTAACAACCTTCCGTACAACAAAAAATATTGTGCAGTCCTTTGGCATAGAACTTGGCAATTACTCTCCTGTGTTTTGACGGGCAGTCTTTTAATCCATGTAGAGCCGGACTGTTTTGTTTCTTTTATCTTTGTCCGATTTGTGGGATCTGAAAATTTCGTTTTACCGGCCTCATGACCAAAATTCTTAGCGAAATGTCTTGTCTTGAAGCGACTGCTGATTCTCCAAACTACACGTTCTAGCAAACTGAGCTGGTTAACAATATCTAAAAGAGGAAATGTGGATACTACTATAACTTGACTTCTAGGTCTTTTAGATGCTAAATGGATAGAATTAATGTTTGATTGTAAAAATTGTAAATCATTTCAGGTTAAAATAATGGACGATGAGATTGGAGTGATATCAAAAGTTTATTTCGGATGGCTGAACAGTGCTCTTCACTTGCAGCCTAAAATTAATAGTTTTCAGCAGCTTAGTGATGGCAGTGTTGTATTAAGTTTAGTCAAATTTTATGACGAAACATACAATTTTTGCAGAGCTGAAAACCTTTCTCAAGTAATTGATATTGTGAAGGCGTTTTTTCTGTCACGAAATATTGAATGTTCTTTCGACGAAGAAAGTACTGATGTTATGTTCATGGATATACTTTGGACGTTCATGTTAAATTTTACTTTTTGTCCTGGTGATGAACTGAAACCTGAGGATAAGTGCATTGAACTGGGAAGATGTCTGTTAATGGAATGGTTGCAGATAGTTTGTCCCAGCAGTTGTCATATGGATGCTGACGAAGAATTGTCTGCTTACTTCAAGGAGAATCGTTATATTATTGAGGTAATTGAAGCTGTGTTTTCAACGAATTTGACTCTCCCATCTGGATCACTGCATAAGGAAATATTTTGTGCTCTAGTGTTAGTTGAGGAAGCATTTGGAATCAGTAAAGACATAATTGAAATCAAATTATTGATAGACGGAGAATGCCCAGAGTTTGCGCTTATTACGTATCTTGCATTACTGAAAACCAAATACATGGATGATACCGAACAAAGCAGCGGCAAGAGCGCACATATTGTCCACGAGATTATAGCTGAACAGCCATCTAAAGAGAGCCTTGAATTTGAAGAGGCTCATTCAACAGAAAAGCGTAATGAAAAGGGATGTGCTGTTATGTCCAATAGCTCTGAGGGCAAAGAGATGGCTTATCCTTTGTCCGGGTCAGTTGTATCGATAACCACACCTTCTGAGAGTGGATTTTACTCGTGTTCGGTAACGAGTCATGAGGCTGCTGCAACAGGAAGACCAGCCACCGACATGGGAGAAACATTTATGGCAAGTACCCCAAGAAAAGAAATACCACCGGAAGCCGCCTCTTTTGTTGGTGGAAAAACATGGGACGACTTTCTGCATGGTAATTTTGATGAAACGATAGAACATGGAACTAAAGGAATCAGCGATGTTACGCCATCTTCATGTAAACTCAGTAATCGGAGAAACGGACAGGTGACGCAAGATCACAACTTACAGCACACTATGAAAAGCGAAGAGATCTCGATGCATACAGGGAAGATAAATGGGTCTCTGAACACAACTGATGCGCAAGTTACGATCATCAAGCAACCTGAGGAAAATGAAAGCATTGCTCAACTACAGGTGACAAACAGTCTTGCAGAAGGGAAAACTGACAGCTGTCTTCTAAAACATGAACTTCTAAATGTCAGACCAGATGATATTGTTACGGCACAACTGACACCGACCGTTTCCACGAATTCTGATAACCATTCGAACAGCAATCGAGACAGTCCTCCTTATTGTGAGACGCCCGTTTTATTTGGAGTCGATACTAAGCAGATATGCTCCCGATCTCCAGAGGATCCTCTCATGAAGCTCTTAGATAACATAGCTTCTAAAGGCAGTACACTTAAAGAGGCACTCGATCAGTCGCTACTTAACGAAACATTGCACGCTGAAACAAAAACTTACGACTTTGACGAGAAGGTTAAGTTAATGCAAAGAGTAACCGAGCTTGAATCGAAAAATTTGGAACTAACATTAACAATCGAGAACCTATCAGCTTCACTAAATGACAACGAATCAAGACTTGCTCGCGAATCGCAGAAAGTGGGCAGAATTTCTAAAGAATCAGACCGTCTACTCGATGTGAATAGATCCTTTCGTGAAGAAAATCTGAAGATGGAAGAAAGGATTATCTACTTGGAAAATATTGGTATGAAGAAGGACGCCGAACTGGTCCAACTAAAGTCTGACTTCAAAGCAAAATTTGAGGAATATGAACGTCAAACGGTATGTACTACCAGTAACGACCCAAGTTTTGTCGATGTTGATGAGAAAGAAGCACTTATATTAGGTATGCAGCACGAGTTAGATGAAATTCTTTTTGAGAAGTCAAAACTGGCTCAGGAATTAGATAATCTTCGAGATTTATTAAAGCAACGAGAAGTACCGCATGACAAACTCCATGGGGATGTCGGAGGACAGAGTAAAAGCTCGCAGCTGGAATACAACACGCAGTCCAAAATTGCAGAGTTGCATAAAACAGTGTGCAGGTTAGAAAAATCATTACTTGAATCTCATCAGCGAAACGAAATTTTGAATGAAAAACTAGATTTTATGAACTTTTCTGCAAACAGTCACTATCATTTGACACCTAAGTACGGATGTTTTCGTATGGAAAGCGGGTTGACTGAACGAAATAGTGCTCTGAATAGAAGTTTCCCGGGAATTAGCATGTCGACTCAGTACCCTGTTGCAAAACAACCGCAAACTATACCTCCGTGTTATCATTGCAATGTGAAAAGTGAAGTAAGTGAAACGCCGGGGCAGAACAATTTTTCAGAGTTTCAGTATTTTGATAGATCCGTCTACGAATCAACACTGCCTTCAAATTCAAACGCAGAAAGATTGAACGTTTCTGACGAGTTTTTGCTCTGTCCTACGCCATATCGACAGACGCTGCATCCAATATCATGCGAACCTGATTGCAAGTGTGGCTTTCAGTCGCATATTGTGAGGCCTTCCTCCGATGTTCACAGAAATTACCAAGAGCGGAATAGTTGTCATCCAATAAGAAGTCAAATATCAACCAAAATTAGCGAAAGTTTTTGTGACAAACCTTGTTGCCGAAGTGAATACGCGGTAGAAAATACCATCCGAGATTTGAGCAGAGCTGACCTTGAAATACCGATTTCTGGAGACTCAATTAGTTTCCAGAAACGCGCAAGTCAGTCCCAATTGTTCAAGGAAAAATCCGATCATCCAGAGAAAGCTGCGAGCTGCCATGTAGAAAGCAAGCCAGAACCAACTTCAAATTTAATTTCCCAAAGCACGCGAAATCTTATCGACCAGATTTTGGCTAAATATTCGCGTCAAGAATTAAGTAAGACACAACAATTGCCTCCTGAAAGCCCAAATAAATGCGTCATATCAATTGAAAAACCGACAGATGTCACTCCCTCTGCCGAATTTAATAGTTCTGATTATCTGTCGTTGCGCAAAGCTACTCATCAGTTGCGAGACCAACTTAGTGGTGGTGAGCCAACAGAAATTAAAGAAAAAGCTAACGGTGACTTGCCTGTAACTGTTAAATCGTTTGAAGAGTATTTGCTGTCTCCTCCAAAAGAAAATAATGAACAGGTGGCTCCGAACAGCAGCGATGATTTAAGACCTTTCCTGAGTCGCTCATTGGCTTCAGCGGGTGTCTTTCTGAACGATGTTAACACAGATCTCCAAAATAAATCAATGCTCTCCTCCGTGCGAAGCAGTGATGGAGAAACTGTAGCTCCTAAGAACAGCAAATTTAGAGCCCTTTTCAGCGGAATGGACAAACCAGATCAACCATATCATCTCCATACGTCAAATTTGTTGCAGGAACCTCACGGAGCTTACGAAACGAGCAGTAAAGTTGCGAAAATTGGTCAGAGATTAAGAGAGGGTTTAAAGAGAACGGAATATGGTTTTGGGGATAACAATCAACCTGGCCAAGCTTCAACAAAAGTCGAGGTTTCAGATGGACAACAGAAGAATTCCGGGAATGGACCTCAACCGATAGAGATACCAAACTTCCAAAGAAATGGTCTTCTAAACATTGAAGATGAAATTCTGAGCCGGTACAAACGGGAACTTAGACTTATCGATGATCCAAAGGATGGGAAAGTGAACTCAGTTGTCCCAACTTTTCGGGATTCGTTTGCTGAGAATATTGGAGCAATTCGCGATCAAAGCGAAGTATACAGGTCGAAAATACAACCACCGAAAGATCTGTTTCCCCAGGATTCCAAAAAAGTTGCCCGTCAACAGCATGTTGAACCACATGGACCCTCGCCTTTTGCAGACGATGGGAACGAGACTGTTCTATCTCAAACAAGCGATAGTAAGCTAATAAAAGGTTACCTTAATGAACTTGACCAGAAATATGGAAAGCCTCAAATTCGACAAAATCAAGAACAAGACCGAACTGAACAATCTAGCCAGAAAAATATTGTAAGGAGTTCAACGCCAACAACACATATAGTTACAAAGAAGGAGAACAATGTGCCACCTCATTTGGACGTTTCATATATTTCCACAGCATCAAACTCGGTTAATAGAAATGCACAAAATTCAGTTTCGGTTCAATTTTATGACGAAGCCGCTGTGTCTAGCAATGCGAAAGCCGGTACTTTTCCAATGCAAACGACTTCAGCTGGTATTGACAAAGGTTCATATAGTAGTGCTAATGGAAAGTTTATTCATCCATCTGTGCTATTTACCTGAGATTAGCCCAAAATTAAAAACCTGCCTTGTTGCTCTGCTGACTTGGAAAAAATACTACTTCCCTTAGGTAAATATTTACTTTTTGATAGCTATGTATGTAAAATGTTTTATAGTTTGTTCATATATCATTATCACTGATTGTAAATAGTTTTCAATTAGTTGAGATTAATTTGACTTGTAAATAAGATTCAACATTTCATTCACATTTTAAACTCTAATCATCTTTTATGAAATTAGCCGAAGAAAATGGTGAGATTAGAAGCAGTTCTAGTGGTATAGAAAAACAAATTTGTTGTTTAAAATGCTCTAAAATGTACCGCAGAAGTCTACTGTATGGTTCTTAAAGAAATAAAACGCCAAATTGTTCACGTGAACAAACAAATCAATGAATTAACTTATCAAGTGGATTAACTTCCTTACGAGAAATTGATTCAGTTCAACTGTTCTTTTTTCAGTTGAGTTAGTTTGAAATCGTTTCTTCTAATGGATTCGTTGGATTCTAGTAACAGTTCCAGCAGTCGTAATGGATCCAATAGTAGCAGTTCAGGCGGTGCATCTACCCCAGGTGGAGCGTCGGTTGTCGCCACAATACCCTCAAATATGACTCAAGAACAGGCCGCTCAAAACATGCCGCCATCTGCTCCCATTGCTGTCCAACAGCCCCCGAACAACGTTGCAAACGTGCAAGGAATACCCGCAGATTTCGCCCGGGTTCACCAACCTGGCTCTCCGCCACCGTTTACCATGGCAAATACCGGCGGAGTGGTTCCTGCTATGACAACTATGATCAATCAGGGCGGAGTTAACGGGATGGTGCATCCTGGAGTAGCCGGAGTCAAAGTCATGACTGCACAACCTACTAACTTGCAACCTCAGTATCTCACAGGCGCCGGTGATCCTTTAGATCCAAAACATACTGCAATTTTGAATTCCGTTTTGAGCCCTATCGGTGGGATGAGCGCAATGACCGTGAATTACAACGATGCAACTGAGGCCAACAAGATGTTTATTGGAGGGTTATCCTGGAATACAAATGACAGCATGTTATACCGACACTTTTCTCAATTTGGTGATGTCGTGGAGCACTGTGTGATGAGAGATGCAGCTACGAACAGATCCAGAGGATTTGGTTTTGTGAAGTTTGCTGATGCCGATTCAGTTGAACGTGTAAGTAACTTGAGACCTTGCAACGACACAATAAAATAACCTCAAATAGCAAAGAACTAGACTTCTCAATTTGACTCATGTACAGCCCTCATTTTGATTCAAAACTATATTTTTTTAATGTCTATGTCAAGTATAGTTACTGAGAAAAGCTAAAATTTTAGATTGTCAATTTTTGCGTAAAAATAGCAGCTATTGGTCTCCGCGTAGTTAAAAAGCCAGATAAATAATTTATTTGTGCTCTGTCTTTTCCTTAGCGGCAAATCTGTAAGCTGAGCGGAGCTCTTAGTTTTTGTTTCATCGTCTGACGCTCTATTTAAACGCCGCAAAACTCAAAAGACCTGTTTTGTTCGCATGTTCATTCCGCTCTTTCACTGCTCTTCTGCTTTTTATGAGCGTGACCTCAAATCTTAATTTAATTGGAAGCGAGTTTTAACTGAAACCTTTTGTCCTTTTTCGAGTGTTAGTAATATTTTAATAGTTTTTTTTTCAAGCCTTTAATGGTTTTGTCGTTTTCGCCTGTGTTGCAGGATAGTTGTTTCCTCGATTTTGTTTTTGAAGACAAGCATTAAGAAAATAAATATTTTAGCAAATGATTTTGCAATTTTTTTCATGTGATCAATAATTCTCCTGTTCCCTGAGTTCAAGCAGGAGATAGTGTGTCTTTTGGGCATGAAACTCGCGTTAAATTGAGCATCCTAAAATAATTTTTTTCTGAGATGTAATAGCTAAAGATTAATTAATTGCTGTCAAACGAAGTTTGTAGCGATTATATTAGTCCTGTCAGTCTTTTTTATGTGATTTTTGCTTGACCGATTTTTGATCTATTAGAGCAACTCTTTGCTCGTTATGTTGATTCTATGTCAACACCATTATAGTGAGAGTAAAGTTTGGGACCTTTATTAGGACCCCACAATATCTTAATTGATTGCAATCCTGTGCTCTCCACTGAGCCAACTGGTTCACATTGCGAGAGTCTTACTATGCTCTCTTATATTGAGCTGTCATTTCAAGCTCCATCTTATGATCACTACTTACTAGAATGTGTACTCTAACATGATCTGACCCATTTGACTTATCGTCCTCAAAAACGGGATAAAGAGGTAGCGCGCAGCGGGCGTTAAGTGCTCTTAGAGCCTTTCAGCTCACTAGTATCCAAGTATTTGACTCAGAAACTTTTGGAGACGGGAGGTGTGAAGGGCGGTTCTTTAAGGTTGACGCCCCCCACAACACCTCCTCGCACATCAGCCCACCTCTCACTTCACCCCCCCCCCAATCCCCACACCGGCACGGCGTTCAGGCCGCAAGGGCACCGTGCAGCCAAAAACCCCGCTCCTACCCCCCCCCCCCCCCCCCCCGAAGATGCACTCCCGCTGCGCTCACCTCGGTCCCCTTCAATTAAGCTAAAGTTAGCCTCACTAAACCGTGGCTAGCTATTTACGAAGACAACCGCTCGCTGGTCGTTTGAAAAAAATTCGCCCTACGTTAGTCGGTTGTTTTTCTTTGTTTGTACCATATGCATAGATATTTCTGCTGTGTTGTATTAAAATCCATAATTTTGTTAATTGAAGTGTGGTCTACTAATACTTCTATAATTTGGTTTTGACAGCTGCGGGAACCTTCAGCGAATCTCGAGCATTTTTGGTAGTAGCAGTCTTTTTTGATGATTTGCTGCTTAGTTCAGTTGCTTTTTTATTCTCTAAATTTGTTAATCTGATTTTCGTCTGTTTTTCTGTTCGTAATATTCAATTGGTTTGCTGATCTCGTCAAGGATCTTCAGCCAAGTTTTGATGTGGATTTTATTTCAGGACATGCACAGAATTTTGTTCTCTTATCTAAAGAGTTGATAAATGTTTTTCATTGTTTGAAATACTAACAGAGTTCGCATATTTATAGGATTGAAAATATCAATGCATTTCCGTTAATTTTAAGGCTCTACGATTAAAGTAATACTCATTGATTATGCGGTCGGCTTTATAATAGCTCATAGAGAGCAATCAAGCGTATTCGGATGTATTATAGTTTTTTCTACCTTAGGTGCTGGCTCATCAACAGCACGTGATTGACGAGAAGATTGTGGATCCGAAACGTGCTGTTCCGAAGTACCAGAGCAAGCTGATAAACAAGACGAAGAAAGTATTTCTGGGCGGATTGCATCCTGACACCACAAATGAGGATGTGCAGATGCACTTCAGTCGATTCGGGGAGGTCGAAGAAGTGATGCTAATGTATGACAGAACCACTCTGCGTCTGAGAGGATTTGGATTTGTAAAGGTTAGAAAATGTCTGAAAAATAGGTTGTTTCGCCTTCACTTTTTATTTTCGGAGAGAATTGACTGGCTTTTTGAAGTTTTTTGATCAGTTTCTCTGTGTTTTACAAAAGTTTACTTTCTAAGCAAAAAATGTGGATGATGTAAAATTGGCTGGATGCGGCTTTTAGGTCTTTGCCAGTCATAGTTTTCGAAAACATGATGCTATCCTCGTAAGATAGCAATGCAATATAACGATAAACCCTGTAAATTTACCATATCAAACTAGAGGTGTATTTTTGATAACATGATGTCCAATTCTTTCCGAACCAACTTAATTTTTTTATTGGTTGCGGCTTCAGCATTTGTTTGTTGCTTTTTTGTGTTGTATTGGTAGTTTTTGATGGAAAGATGAAGCTGCACTAATATCTGATCTTCGCAATTATTGTTAGTGTTTTTGATAGCGCAATAATGCGTTTTAAGGGCAAAATTTGCGCATATTTTAATTTTCAATTCGATTCAATAAGGTAAGATTTTCAATTCGATTTTAAAAATGTCATCGATTTTTGTTATCGGTGTTTATAGGGAGTACTGTGTTTAAATCATGCCTGAAGTCTCAGTTTTAAACGTTGTAAACGTTGACGTTTTTGTAAAAAAAAAATTGTACAACACGATTTTGTCTGATTTACTCGGGTGAGTCTTTCTATGCATCGTAGGGGACTTTCGTATTATAATCATTTCATTTTTTGGTGTTTGACTCTCAATAAAAATTTCATTGGGAATTTTGGCAATTGTTTGATATTGGTGATATATTCATGGTGAAATATATCCTTTTTTGAATCTTTTTATCAGTTGTTACAGGTTTGTTATAGCACGAAGGTGGCTAGATAAATTTACGAACATTTGAGTTGAAATTGGGAAAGTACTTATGAGTTCTTTGTCGATATTGGAAATAATGATGATGCCGTAGTATTTTCGAAAAAATTACGTAAGATTGTAGGTTTTTACTTTTTTGTTTTTTGCATGTATTTCTGGATGAATTGTTGCCATTATATTTAGTTTTGCTGTTCCTTTTTAGAAAATTTCTAAATTTTTGCCTTTTCTCGGTCCTTGTTTTCTACTGTCCATTTAGTATAATGCCGTTCCGAAAATCACGGATATTTATGACAAAGTACGGATCATTAGCTAGCAATTTTAGAATTTAGGCCAGTTTTTGGAATTAAATAATTTTATGCTTTTCCTTTGTCTTTCCTGATGAATCTGGTTTTTTAGTAGATTGGTGATTTTGATAATGGAGATATCTTTGATAATGGAACTGACCATTAAGTTTCTTGAATTGCTTTGACGCTATAATCGACAGTTTATTCTCTTGGGTTTTCGAAAGCGAATTACGTGCGGCAATTTGACTTGTTTTACCAGTTGAACTAATGCTTTCGAAAGGTCACATATTTTCTAACGCATAGTTGTGTTTATTGCATTCATCACTTAATGGCGCAAATGACTCACACTGTTTTATAAAAATATCTGATTTGTTTTACCTTTGACCGTATTTGTAGTTCCTTCTGTTCTGTTTGTTATTCTCAATAATGACTGGTCTCAACGATTTTTTTAATGAGGCGAAATGGAAGCTATGTAATCGATTCAATTGATATCAATAGCTTTAACTACGTGGTCGCAATTTTTCAAAAAATTTTAGTGGATTTTCTTGCCCAGTTTTGTAGTTCTGCTGGTTATTTTATCTTCTCAGTAATGATCTCGTAGTTTGCTAATTAAGTTTAAATGAATTGATTTAACGGTTTGAGTTCATAGCTGGTGTTTTTCGTGATTTTGTCCATATTTGTTTTCATAATTTATGAGCGATTTGTGACTTTTGTGTGTTTGTTTTTGTCTCTTATCAATCATTATCTCTCAATATCATTAATGACGGGTCTCATTGGCTGCAACTTAGGCTGAAATTATTTGAATTGATAGTTTCAGTTTATAGCTAATTCTTTCTATAACTTTGACTCGATTAGTTTTCAAAAGTTCTTTAGCCGCATTTAATTGTTCATTTAGTTTTAATAGTTTAATCGCATTAATAACAAATTTGCAAAAAATTTATTGGATATTCAAGTTTTGGCAGTTTTTAATTGCTCTTGAACGAAGTTCATAGCAATTATTGTAAACGTGTGTGTCTTTTTTATGCAAAATTTTTGCCTGACAATTTTGACTTTTCGAGTGACTTTTACGCCCTTGACTTTCTGCGTTTCGCGTGATCTAAAATTCGCTCACAATTTCGAGCAGCTGAACTCAGTTGGCGGCAATTTAATACTAAAAGTCAAATGAGAGGTGCGCTGAAACTAGTGCCATTTTCTTTAAATCTTAGTAGTTTTAATCTTAAATCTTAATCTTAATAATTTTAAGCCCACTTTTGAACTTCTTAGTCTCATTTAGGCTCCCCTCCCTCCCCCAACTGAAGCAGGCTGCAATTGATTAGAGCTCCCACTAGTCGTTCGAGAGCAATTCTTGCGACGTTTAGTCGGTAATGTTTGTTCCTTCTCTTGTCTTGTCGCTTCGTCTCTTAAATAGCAGTTCTCGTTGGCCTTGTGCTTTGTTGACTCCTTGTTTGATATTGCTTGAAAAATGTTGATTGTCACATAATTAGTTAATTCGGTTCTTTGGGTTGAAATTCATGACATACCTGCTAATTTTTAAAATTTAATTTTCAAATCTTTCACCTTCCTTCCCTTTTAATTCATTCAAGTTTAACTTTTGACTTAGTCACTATTTCTACTGAATTTAATTTTAAATTTGGTCAGCAAAATCCCGCAAATCTATTAAAGGTGAAAAAGCGAACTTCAAACAATCTGGTTAGGCCAATAAAGCGCGGTCACTAAGTGTTAATGCTTAAAGATTTAGAGCATTAGGCTATGAAATTTCCTCAGAGCATACTGCTAATTGCCGTTAGTAATAAGCTTTTGTCTTCCAATTTACAGGCTAATATCACCTTAGTTGTCGGGTCTAATGATACTTAAGACAAAATTTGAACACATGACAAACTGATTAAATTTTGTTTATCGGCAAATTTTCTCAATTTTTCCCTTTTTCACTTTAACTCACACGTTGTTGTGGTCAACGGCTGCTATTTTACGGAATCTAGCGGCTATGTTTTAAAATTCAGATTTCTCTTATATCTGTTTTCCCGATGTATCTTTTGATTTGTAGAGTTAGTTGTAGAATTGTGAATTCATGGGAGCGCGTCTTTCGTGACATTTATTAGTGCGATTAGTTTTCTTAGCCCGCTTAGTAATTTCGGCCTTTTCGAGATTTTTTTAATAATACAAGCTTTTGCAATATCCGGAGAATTTGCTGTTAAGAAGTAGTTCTGTTATTTTGTTTGGTTTCCTAATGATGTTCTGTTTACGGCAGCTGTTGGGTTAAATTTCATCAGATACTCTGGTGAGGCAAAAAAAACAGCTGTTTGAAGACGAAGCACAATGGTTTCGGCTTTATTCGCTTGTTTGTTGTTTGGAAAGACCCGGGGCTTCGGCTGTCTTCTGGAAGTCTTCCGGCTGCGTTATTATTTCGTTAAATTTTTTACTACATTAGACGCCAACTCTCACTTCAACTCTGCTTTTTGTTCCTTCATTCTTTCAGTTTTGGCTGAATTTCGTGCAAAACTTATTTCAAGTCGTTAGGAAGCGGGTTTGAGAATTCATTTGCGTGGTTAAATTTTTGTGACGCCTCACTCAAAAAAATGATTTTTAATAGCCGCACAGCGATAGCTGGGGCTATTATTGGCCTTCTCTTGGTTTTTTACAATTCAAAGAATTTGAATTGTATTGGGGCGCTGTCTGTGTGAACAGATCTTAAAAAAAAAGACAGCGCCCCAATACAATTCAAATTCTTTGAATTGTAAAAAACCAAGAGAAGGCCAATAATAGCCCCAGCTATCGCTGTGCGGCTATTAAAAATCATTTTTTTGAGTGAGGCGTAACAAAAATTTAACCACGCAAATGAATTATCAAACCCGCTTCCTAACGACTTGAAATAAGTTTTGCACGAAATTCAGCCAAAACTGAAAGAATGAAGGAACAAAAAGCAGAGTTGAAGTGAGAGTTGGCGTCTAATGTAGTAAAAAATTTAACGAAATAATAACGCAGCCGGAAGACTTCCAGAAGACAGCCGAAGCCCCGGGTCTTTCCAAACAACAAACAAGCGAATAAAGCCGAAACCATTGTGCTTCGTCTTCAAACAGCTTTTTTTTAAGATCTGTTCACACATTTTCATGATTTTTGAAGTCAAATTGGAGTAGTGATTTTGGTCACGCCGAAACAGGAAATGGAGCGAAAAAGCGAGTGGTTTTGCGGCGTGAATTGTTTTCGCTCTAATTTTAAAGTAGAGTGAGAAAACGGTGTTTGAACAAAAATTCGGTTTCTCGGTAGTGATTTTTTGTTCAAATGCGGAAATTTCACTCTGATTTTTACTGTTTTTTCAATTTTTTGGATCGAATTTTTTTCTAAATGGTTTTTCCAATCCATTCACAGCTCATTCTAGGCCTAATTTTGTTTGAATTAAATTTTCTCGCTAGTGGTTTTTTTCCTTCACATGCGGCATTTTGACATTGATTTTCTGTTTTTTTTAAATTTTTTTGATGTGATTTTCTTAAAAATGGTTTTCTCAATTCACTCATAGTCCATTTTAGGTCTAATTGTTCTGTTTAGTCAATGAAAATTCTTTGAATTGTACGTCAGGACTTGTCCTGCTATGTTTTTTTATTTCGTCGTCATGATTTTTGTTACGACCATATGACGTCACAGCCACTTTTTGTTCATTCGTTCATGCAATTTCAACTGAATTGCATGTGTGACGTCATTTTTCGCTCTTAGTGGAGCGAGTTTTTTCGTTCATGCGCGTGATTAAATTTTTGGTCACACTTGACTTACCTCACTCTCAAAAATGACTTCCTCACTTTGAAATTGACTTTTATTTACTTTAATTCAAAGAGATAAGGTCAAATGGGTGTGTGTCACTCTAAATGAAGGTTATTCGAGAGCAGCTAATAGAGGCAGCAATAACTTAAACAGATTTTTAATCAAAATATAACAGATCAGCCTTCAATGAAAAGACGAATTTTTTTGGTCTGTCTTTTTTGCTGTTTTTTTAGACTGCCGATCAACGAATCTATTGCGGCTATTTTCTGGCAATCTTCCAGCTATGTTCATATTGATTTTTGTATACTTTAATTGAAGGCGATAAGACCAGCTGAGTATATGCAACGCTAATTGAAGTTTTTTAATATAGCTAATCGCTGGCTTTGGAAGTCAATGTACAGAACGCAATAGTTTCATAAGAGGTATTAATAGCCGTCCTCGTCTTCTCAGCAAGCTATTATTGCGCTCCTATTAATCTTTTTTGCCGTCGAATAAAAATTTGTTTTGCTTTACCTCATTTTGCCGCTTTTTGGACATTTTTCCTGAAATCGTTTTGACTTTTCTAAACTAGTTTCAATCTTCTCTCCCTCTGCTCAAAGTGTTTTTAAACATTAGCTGCTCAGCAAAGCAATCTAAAATGAACTGCGTCATTAAAACGAAATCACGAATCATAACAGGACAAGTCCTTAATTACAGTCCAAAGAATTGAATTAACTAATGGCTTGAGAATTAATATCTGTATGACAAAAAAACATTACACCTGTAAGCGCACGATTAAACAATCTAGAGACAATTAGAAATTTTCGTTTTCTAAGATCTAGGGTTTTGCGAAACGAAATAATTTCAAAACTTTATGAAAATACTGACCCTGCGCGCCCTTGGAATGAGTACAGAATACAACAACTTAGTGGGAATGACTGATAACTCATGGAGCAAATTTGAGGAAATTGGAAGAAATTAGAAGGTACGCACAATATGGTTTGAGCTCCCAGTAGTCGTTCGAGAGCAATGCTTCTGACGTCGACGTTAGCCTGTTATGTTTTGTTGTTAATGAAAGCTGTAGAGCAAGCTTTTGTGGAATGGGTGGATGGTGTGGATTCTGTTGTTGTGCTTAGTAGTTCTATTTTTGCTGATTTGTGAAGAATTCGGGAAAAAATTAGCATATAAATTTAATGGGTGATGTGGGTCAAGCAAATGCGAAATATTCTTGCTTTGCATAGTGCAGAAAATTTGTCTTTGTTAGTCAAGTTGCATTACAATTATTCATGCAGTGGAATACTCGGGTGGTGATGTTTAGGCTTCTAAATTTGTCATTTATTAGAAGATAAATTTTGTTTCAGTTCGCTTTGGAAGAGGCTGCTGAAAATGCATGTCGAGAACATTACCACGAAATCAAAGGGAAAATGGTGGAAGCGAAGAAGGCTCAGCCTAAAGAGGCCATGTCCAATACACAACTCAAGAAATGGTCATACGGTGCAGTTCCCATGGGCACTCAAGATCCAACACTGCCCTATTACATCAACAGTCAGAGGAACCCGATGTTCGGCAACGGCTCAATGGCGAATCCATTCAGTACGGGGCTCGCTCAGTTCCCGTACTCACCAGTTATGAATTATGCTGGAAGTCCAACTTTCCAAGTTGGATCACCCTTGGCAGGCCACTTGGCTGCAGAAAGAACTGGAACGCCGACTGGGCTGTTCTTCGGTGAGTTGATGTCGTCTCCGTTTAACGGACAACTTCCGACCCGCCCAACAACTATGAGTCCATCGCCGCTCGATACACTTACACGTGAGAACTTCCTGAACTCTCTGCCTTATATTGGAACCGGATCGCCGCGAGGTCCAGGAATCACAAGTCCGCCGCTGACAACTGGTTTGGATCCCCCTCATGAGTTCAGTGCTGGAATACTTGCAACGAGTCCGCAAAATACAGGATTTCAATTCGGATCTCCGTTTGGCTTCTCTGCGGTGCCACCCGCGATGGTCGCTGCTTACCAGGGTGGCTACAGCAACCAGTAGAGGTCAAATCGGATCTAAAGCATCAACGTGATTGAGAATTCAAAGGAATGATATTATGTATCGGGCATGTTGAACATCTTAAAAGTAAAACTTGTGTGAAAACTGGACTTCCCTCGAGAGAGGAAGGTAGAAAAAGGACCACCAGAGTCGTAACAACAAACTAAATGTATATTTCGAGTAGTAATGGACAACAGATTAACTGTTAACCGGGGAAGCTTTGACATTTCTTAATTGAAAATGTCAAGCTAGCGCGGAATCAGCCATGGATGACCTATCAATTGTTTGAATTCTGTTGATTTGATAACTGAATCACCGCTCATCTGTCGTCTTTATTATCATTACTATTATTTGTTTATTATTTACACGTGTATCTAGTATAGACAAACAGAAGTAGTTATAGAATAGATATTACTTAATTACTACATAACATAGATGGTAGATAACCCACAACTTAGAAGAAAGCAGTATTTCATTCATTTTCTCCCGATGTTATGTCTAACATGATAACTCGTTGACCCTTAATTGTTTCTGTATCAATTATGTTTCGTTTGATTTGATTACTCGAGCTTAGTTGCTACACTCAACCGTGTTTGATTGATAATAGTACACCGTTTACACTTAAATTATAGCTTTTAGTGTAGAGATTACGAAAAGATCTGTTGCAAGATTATGATCAGTACGATCTCGTTCAAAACGCTTATTCTCAGTTTAATTTGCAAATTTATTATTCGGAACGGCACCGATTTCCAAAATTTCTGAGTATAACAATTTCAGTACAGGAAATCGATGCCGGTTGGATGCGTTTTCATTAAATAATCGTTTATATTCCTTGATTTTTCTGTATAATCGTACACCACATTCTGGGTTGTATTTACTTTATAATGTTGTAAACTTAAGCATGTTTAAAAGTTATAAATTACAAAGCCTCAAAAATGGAATTTGCCTCACTAGATTTTTAAGAGTCACCGAGTGTTTCTTCGTTGATTTGATATGCAATTCATTTTTTTATTACGTGAGGTGAAATCTGCCCAAAAATATCAAATTGTTCATCATTTTGATTACTAAAAATGTGCTAGCTGTGTTCAAATGTCTTACTATTCTTGCTTTTTATTTGTCATTTCGAAGTACCGAATTGTGATTATGTAGGCTTTTTTTGGTCCTTAATTGCACCTATTTTCCCCCTTTGCTTGACCTATTATTAAGATGACTTAGTTTCTGATGTGATCATATGTGCATTTACTCCTTTGCATTGCCACGCCAAACAACCAATCACTTTTTTAATGAGACCTTCCCCCTGTTCCTACTCCGTAATAGAGAAATAGAAATAGTCCCGAAGTGCTATAGTGTATTTTGTTCAATCGGAAGTTGCTTTTCTACAAATTTAGCTCTGATACTTTTGAAAAAGTTTAGAAGTAGTTATAGTTGGTAGCAATAGTGTAGTACAATAGGATAATACATGCATAGAAGTTAGTTTGTTTAGATGTAAACTTACTTACTTTACTTATGATAATTGACTCGAAGTAGTGAACTAGTTAGAGCAGTATAGTAGTAAAAGGCCTTGATGGTAACAGAGGCGTCTTAAGGTACGTCTCTCTAAAACAACACCCACCCACCCTCCACTCACAAACACCACCTCCATCCCCACCCCTCAGATTCACCTATTTTCTTTTTCACGTGTCTTTGTCAAGAGTATTTGTCTTCTCATTTTGAAATTAACCCTAATTCAATTGCACTCACTACTGTCAAATTTAATCACAAAATTCAATCCAAATTTTGATGAATGAAGTCACTCTTTCCACGTGCCCTCGACCCTTAAACAAGCTGTATGCAACCTCTACATTATTTCAGATCCCGTGCCGCACCTAAATTTCAGATCAGATAGATCCAAACTTTCAAAAATATTTGTTTGTTCCCAACTTTCATTTTGTGTGAAATCATTTATTTTCAAACCGTAGTTGTCAAGAATCTATTTCTATATATGCAACATTTTCTTCAACTTAAGTTAAAAATTTTAATGTGGCGATGTAGTTTCCTGTTTTGTGATGCGCATTGTTTTGTGCAATTTTACAAGTTTATTTTGAAGCTTGCATTAGAAATGATTACGCGTTCTATACATCGTAAACGCTCAAAATACTCCTTAAAAAGTTTGAGAATCTTAAGCCACGCCTGAAGTCATTCATCCACTTCTAGCAAAGCGGATATTCCATGAAGCCCCTTCTAGCAATGCTCTGGGATCTGCCGCTATAAAGCTTGTGTCAGTTTACTAGTTTACTTGTGATATTAGCGTTCATAAGATTTCAATGAGTACTATTCGACTATTTCCTAAAACTAAAAATAAACAAACTTTCATGATAATAATTTTCATTGAAAAACGAGGTTGAGCGTTTATGATTTTGGTTTGATTGTATTATTTTCAATTAATTGAAATACAACGTGAAAACATTTCCTGGAAGTCTTGCTTAAATTGCATGAAAATTTGCATCAAAGCGAACTTGTTTTGAGCTCTTTTCAAGCGTTTCAGGTCGCAAGGGATGGTTCCATCTACAGCAGCCAGAAAATCGAATGCATTGATTGTCGAATTCTGATCAGCTTCTACCAATATGGTTGTCAAATTTCAGCAGAAATGAGCAACCATTGAATGAATTGATCTGATATTTTTCACATAAGTTTTGCCTGTTTCGGATATCAAAGCATTCGAAATTCTGACTGCTAAAATGCAATGGCTGTATTGAAGCGTGCGAATTTGAAGGATCAGTGATGCGATGTATGCAACAATTGGAAGATTCGACAAGAGCTCAAGATAAGATCTAAACAATATTCCATGAAGCAGAAAAATCCACCTCATTTTTGATACGTGAAATACCAAATGGTTAAAATTGATGACATGTAGTCGCAATTGGAAGAACATAAATTGCTCGTGGTAAAAACAATTCTCACGGGGATACTTAAATCATCAGGCAGTGATCTCCCCAAGTTATTGAGATTTTTAAAGCTTAGAATAAATCGATAAGTGTATAATCAGCCATATATTTAACTTGCTTATCATTGTGTACGTAGTTATGCGATTAGAAAATATTAGTTGCTATTTATTCTAACTCTAAGATAGCTTTTCTGGGTTGCCGAAGCAGCCTGAAAATTTCCAGCTAGTAAAGATCTTGAAGGTTATGAGTTGCTTCGGTCCTTTTTTGTTGAATATGAAATGTATCTCTATCCTTTGTTGAGTGTGATCTCTTTTTAATATTTTGCCATCGTGGCTGATGTAGTTTTTACTGTTTACTTGACAAACGAACATACCCACATTCACACATACTTCTCAGTTGTAGACTAGACTTAGATTTAGTTGGGCCAAGCAGTTAGTGATAATTGATCCCTCATTTAGTTGTTGCTAGGTTGAATTTTGTAGCTACAATTTTAGCCGAGTCGCCCTGTGCTCAAAAATTAAATCAATTTAATTTTAATCTGAGCAAAATTCAAAAATTGTTTATCCGAGACAGTCTATCATCGTTCTAAAGATAAATTCAGTTTAAATTGAAAATTTTTGAGTAAGCGGATTGGTGACTCTTGATTTGAATGTCGATAATAAAATATTGATTGATGTTGTGAAATAATGGTACAATTAGTTGACTATGGCGATTGTGTTGAGCTGAGCTGAGCTGAAGTGAAGCTGTGTGACATAGCTCGCTCCTGAATTTCATTACCTGTAGTTCTTTCTGTCTCTCTCTTAGAAGATCCTGCTGAAATTCAATTCAAGGAAAGGGTGCTATAATTGATTGTAGTTAAAGGTAGACATAGTAGTTAAGCGTAGCCTAAGAGTTCAGATAGCAGTAGACATCCCGATGCTGATCTCAACGTACCTCATCTCAGCCCCTCCCCTCCTATTCAAAGGTTGATTATCGCCAACGTAACAGACTTGAGAAAGGTTCAATGGAAAAGAAACCGGTGATGGCGCAACAATAGTTATTCTTAAAAGATACTTACACTTGATCCATAAATGATGAACTTTTATCAGCAGGAAACATCATTAAAAATGTTTTTCAACCAGAGGAGGGATGGGGATTGAAATCAGCTTCGTTTAATTAGTGCTGTAGTTGAGCCGTAGTGTTGTTTACTTTGGGTTTAGTTAGTCACTAAAATGTACCCCGACCATCATTGAGGGTGAAGCTTCAGTTGATATATGAACAAATCAACAACTTCGAGACTTTTTGTCTTCATCTCTGCTTTCCACTGCTGAATTAGTTATTAGTCCAATAGCGAGTTAGATAGAGCGATTAGCTGATTTAATTTACTGTAGTTTTGATGGAAATTTTCTTGTAGTTCAGTTTACGTTACTGCAAATGAACCAAATCACCATTTCACAAAGTGAACCGTAGAAAACAGCCCCATGTTGCCGACGTTGCAGTGAGACTTGTTATAACATAGTCTGTCTGATAACATAGTCTGAAGTTAATGTAACTGAGGGTTCAGCCCATTTTATAAACCCCCTTTTTGGTTTGTTAGTCATCCCATTCTGGGTTTAATTTCTCTCCTTACAGCAGCAAGCAAAAGTTGATGCTTAAAACTTAGATAATGACATTTTGTTGAATATATGGAAGCTTTTGATAGTTGATGTAGTTTATACTTTATGCCCACATTTTGATTTGACCCAAATTTTTAGTCATCGTAGAGACAAAAGTTGTCGACATTTAAAACAAAAGTTGTTGAGCAATACTGTAGTTGTACTATAATTTATTCAAACTTAGTTGACTATTTTTCATTCTCCTTGTTTATTAATTGGAAATGGCTCTTGTTTATACACGTGCTAATAATGCAAATAGCTGAAACTAAACAAACATCAAACGTCAGAACACGATAGCTGTGATTGATTGAATGTATGTATGTAACTCCTACTCTTCTCTCGCTCTCTTTCTTTCTCTTTTGTTCTAGATGAAATACAATTATTTGGTTGCTTGGAATTATAACTCTTCTTAACACTACATCGTTTTCATCCAAGGTCTTAGAAAAGGAAGAATTTTCCGCCGTTTCCTCTTCCTTTTCCAAGGTAGATAATAATACTATGTAATTTATTTTTACGCGCCCTTTGTGATCCTGACTAATTGCAATGGCTAGTGTTACTTGCGAACCAATGCCGCAATTGCAAAGATGTATTTTTTTCTTGCCAAAATTTATGCATCCCTGCTTTTAAACCTGTTTTTGGAGATCGCTGTTTGAGTATGTTCTACTGAAGTCTGGTGTTTGGAACCGTAAAAGATAGCTACCTTGTAATGTTTCAATGTAATAGCTACTTTGTTTAAATGTAATTGTATTGATATGATGTCGATATATTATCGTCTATTTACGGTAATGCGTGGTATATCAGGAAAGACCCAGGCTTTAGGTTCGATACAATCTGCTGTACAATCTGCAAAATTGCTGTTTTTTTTCATGCGTTGAGGACAATCTTGTAGTTTTGAGGTAAGGTCTTGAGTTTGTGCCGTGAGATTTTATTTGGAGTCGTTCCCGGAAGGCTGTTTTCAAAGTTCGTTCCTAGCCATTTCGAGGATAATTTTCAGTAAACTGTAATTCAGGACTTGTCCGGCGTTGTTTATGATTGCGTGAAGATAGTTTGGATCTGTGAGGTTACGCTCAGTTCAAAGCTTTCCTGTTCAGTTAGTTTTGTGTTGTCTGAAATCACTGTTTCCACATCTATCGATAAGTGATTTATTGTTCTTCGTGATTTATTGTCAGTTGTGACGTACCCCCTCTCAATATCTTTTCTCCTTCTCTTCTTAAACTGACTTCGGCTAACTCTAATGGGAGAAGTCAGCATCAGATACTGATATTTCACTAATTGACAGTTATTCGAGGGCAGCTTCACATTACATAAATCTAAATTAACTCAACGTCATCTCAGTTACCAGCAAAACCGTTTTGTTCTAATTTTTGACGTCCTCACTCATCTCATTGGTATTTTGTCTCAGAAGCTGCGGCAGCTATTTTCTGGCAATCTGCAAGTTATGTTATAAATTTTAAACGCTGGAGTTAAGTTTATATAGAAAGATCTCAAGCTGTTGCGCTCAATCTGGCTTAAGTACGGCAGTTTAATACAGGAAATGAAAAACATAAGGTTATTTTTATTTGAAACCAATTGAGCCTGCGTATATTTGGCTTCTGCTATTGATGTTTTCGGACGGTGATACTGCAGGTTTTGAGGTGTTTAATAGTGGTTTAATGAGGTTTCTTTCAGTAGGTAAAACTATTGGTAAAATATTTTAAACAATGGTTGGCGCAATTTGATTGCATAGCGATCACGCGCTATTGGAGTTCTGTTCTGTGTAGTAACTGGAATTTGAACTGCTTCTAGGCGATCAATGTACGGAGAATTTCATATTAAGAATAATGAGTCATTTATCGTTAGTGTGTTCATAATTGCTTGCATTTTCGGACGTAGAAACCAAATCTCGTTTTCCACGTGCTGCGGGTACTTTTTGTCTCCCAATAATTTTTCTGTGGTTACAGAATCTTTGAAAACAGTTTTAAGAATTTGGGACAGAATAGCCCTAATTATTGTTAATTTACCAATATCGTAACAATTTTTTATCACGGAAATGTGATCTGTTTTTTTTTTAACTAAAATGCTCTCTTTTGCAGCTATTTGGTTCCTAATTTAGCGCAGAAAGTTGACAAAACCAACCCAAAGTTCTTAAATCACTTTTATCGCAAATTTGTTACTACAACCATGATACAAGTGAATGTTTGCCGTTGTATTTATGCAAATTTGAATGCAGAGTAAAACAAAGATGATTTTATACTTTCAGACAATTGTTGTTTTTGAACGTCTTTGACACCTCAGTTCCAGAGCCTCATTTCCACCCTACTCAACCTAAGCAATGGCCGCACAAGAGAGCAAGAAAATGATCTCCTTCTCTTTCACAATTCCCAAAAAAGACTTGCTCGCTCATGTACAGCAGACACCAGGAGCACCAGCACCAGAGTCGCCAGAGTACCTCATTGTGGATCAGAACGGCCAAAACTGCACTGGAACATTCAAATTGGGTAATTGCCACTCCTGTTACTGCTCTACATATGCCTCAAATTTTTTTGAATGTAATACTTTCCTGTTCGCAGGTTATCTAATTACCCCAAAATGATTTCTGGGGTAAAATGGCGCCATATTTGATACTAATCGAACATGTTGAGTCTGGTAAGCAGAGGTGCTAAATGCGTAGCACTCATCTGAACAAATTTAGGCATCTGATAGGGGTGCAAATTATGTGCCCTGAAACTATCATGCGTTTTCTAAAAATAAATTATTTAATACAGGTGGATCGGGTTCTCAGGCAGCCGGTGGAGTCAAACTGGAACCGGTAACCTCTTGGGGAGCCTCCGACCAGACTGCAACTCAAGGTCCAGGAGTGAAAGCAGAGCCCATGGACCACAATGACTCCGGATATGCAGAGGGTGCAATGCCAGGTGCGCCTGCTATCAAATCGGAGCCCCATTTTGATATGACGGCTGCCACCTCTGTAAGTTGTGGAACTATTTCAAATAATTTTAATTTTTCATGATCCGAATTCGGCAGGCACACATGTAGTGGGTTATAATTATACATATGCTACTGAATTGTCGGCAGTTTTCTGCAAGCATTCAAGATGATCTGTTGAACGAAAGTCAAAAGAAGAAAAAGTCGGTGGTTTTTAATAGCCGCAGAGATTGGTGGGGTTATTAGGGCCGTTTGGACCTAATGGCGAAAGTTAGTTGAATGGCCGTGTGAACTATTTTTTTCTCAGTGATTTTTTTGTTGTGCAGCGTTGAGTGACTGACTTCTCGACTTTGAGAAAATGGAGCATTTAGATAACCCATGTTAGCAGTTTTTTCGTCCATATGGTTCATTTTTTTGCTTGAAGTTCGGGTTTTTTAGAACTGTTTTTTGATTGCGGCTGCATCATTGATTAATCCTCTCGAATCGACAATGCAGTGTTAAATGCGTTTCAAATGCAAAATTGGCTCATATTTCCCAATTTTCAAAACTTTTTCAAAAATTTCATTGTTTGCATCTTTGGGTTGAATTTTTGTGTAATTAGTGCGTATCAGAACATCTTTTGACGATTCATACATCGATTTTTAAGAGCCAATTTTTGTTACTCTTACGGCCATTTGACCCATTTTAACTGTTTTTCTCTTCATTTTTATATGAATTCTTGTGAAGGGTTTTGTCACAACCTATAGCTTTATTCGCGCTGCCTTTATTAGTTTATTGAACGAAAATAAAGAATTAAGCGTTTTTCAAATTTTTCACTGCAGTGGATTTGAGTTAATGCTGCTAGGACTAACCTTATATTTTTAATAGATCTTAACGGAATTGTTTAATTGCTCTGCAAAATTTCTTGGGGCTAAATTTTGGCAATGAACAATTCTTTTTCGTTTTTCAACTCAGTCAGTTCCTAAAAGTATTACCCGCAGTTTGTAGAGCAGAAATTTTAAAACCGGTGTTTTGCTGACACTCGTCAAATTGGTGATTTTTTGGAGCTGATCAATTTTAGTCCATCTTAAAAATTTAAGCTGTTTAACTCTGTTAGATATATTCTAATATCGAAAAATTTCGCGGTTGCAAGATTTCTGACTGTTTTCTCTCAAATGCTCGACTTAGCTTTATATCTGAGCGGGTTTTTGGTTTGGTTTCTGAATGACGTCGTAACTGTTTGAATGATGTTAACTGAAAAACTGCTTTGTTTTGAAAGGTCCGACGATTTGAGTCGCTCACGGAAAGATCTGTTCACAATTCCTATTTTTTTCTTGTAAATGAGGTAAGAGTAGTTTAAGGGCGTGATTTTAAAGTAAAGTGACCTGTTGTTTCAACTAATTCTTAGCAGCCGCAAAGCGATAGCTGGGGCTATTATTGGCCTTCTCTCGGTTTTCTCAATTCAACGAATTTTAATTGTGTTTCGATGTCTTTTTTACGACTCAAACAGTATTTTTTCAAGACTTTTGTTACGACCTCATAATCACTTCAAATCTGCTTTTTGTTCATTCTTTCATGCAATGTCAACTGAATTACATGCGTGACGTCATTTTTTCACTCGTAGTTTTTTTTGTTTATTGGCGTGATAAGTTTTTGGTCCCACGTGACTTACCTCACTCTCAAAACTGGCTTCCTCCCTCTGAAATTGATTTTTTCTTTGCTTCAATGAGTTAAGGTGACCTGTTGTTTCAACTAATTTTTAGCAGCCGAAAAGCGATAGCTGGGGCTATTATTGGGCTTCTCTTGGTTTTCTCAATTCAAAGAATTTTAGTTGTTTCGATGACTTTTTACGACTCCAGCAGGAGTATTTTGTCGTCAAGATTTTTGTTACAACCTCAATCACTTCAAATCTGCTTTTTGTTCATTCTTTCATGCAATGTCAACTGAATTTTATGCGTGACGTCATTTTTCAATCTAAGTGTAGATTTTTTTGTTGGTGTGATTAAGTATTTTGTCCGTGACTTGCCTCACTCTCAGAACTGGCTTCCTCCCTCTGAATTTGATTTTTTTCTTTGCTAAGGTGAAATTACTACGTGTCAGTCTAATAGAAGAGTGTTTGAGGACCTGCTATTTTTTGGCAATGTGCCAGCTATGTTTTGTTTTTCAGAGCCAATTTTTGTTACTCTTACAGCCATTTGACCCATTTTAACTGTTTCTCTTCATTGTTTTAAGTTTTTGGCGCTTTTTGTTTTCAAGTGACATTTATACACAAGTGACTTTTAATGTTCTCTTGCCGAGTCACTGCAATGAAAAGTCTCAATGCCTCCTTATTGATGCATGTTTAATTTACTTTAACTGATTTGAAGTGATTTCCAACGGTTTTAAGGATTTAGACATCACTTGTTTCAAAAAAGGTCCAGCGATTTTTCGTCTTTTTCTCCTTTTTTTTTGTTCTTATGGTTCTGTCAATTAGTTTCGTTTTTACAGCTCTTATGACCTCTCATATTAATGTAGCTTGGATCAAGCGTATAGACTTTCTTTTCTAAAGGTTCTCGACTTGTTTTCATAAAAATTTTGAGTGAATTTTTCTTTAATGTTATTTCACTGAGTAATTAATGTTAGGTGACATTGGCTCTTTGTTCACTTTTAGGCACATTTTTTAATGGCCGTCCGTCAGGCTCTTAACGGCTCTTTTTTAGGCGCTCTCCTTTATTTTTTTACCTTTTGATCAGGTTTTTCGTTTTGCATCAGTCACGATTTTCACGTTGACTTCTGATTTACCTCACTCTCAGTTAAAACTCAATGGATTTCAAATTCGTTCATGCATTGATTTACGTGATGGTGAATAGGGCCGATGTCAAAAGAGGAAACTCAAAAAGAAACGGGATAAACCGATAAAGACCAGTCATAGTGCGTTAGGTTATCACAGGTCATCAGAGCGTTTGCTACGCTTGCTTTTTATTGTATAGCTTATTGTTTAGAAGCTGAATTGTTAAATTTTAGAATCTAACTGAAACTGCACACCAAAGGAGAACGCTTTTTGACACGTCAAGCGGGTCAAAGTCAGCTAATTTCCGGCAATCTCTTGGCTCTAATTCATTTAAAGCTAAGTGTTTCAACGACTTTTTCAAACGACTTGGTTATCCACTTGTTCTCAATTTTCATGATTGACTTTCATATTGCCAATTTTGTTCTCTCTTATAGACTCACTAGTGATAGGTGTCATTGGCTCTCCAATAAGTCCTTTGCATCTTCATTTTTTCTGTTCAAATCTAACGCTTTTATGATTTTGCGCGTTTATAAATAGTAGTATTTGAAGTTCTGAAGTCGGTAGTCCCAATAATGACAAGTATATTTCATTTCCAATGAGGCTTAATTGAAATAATTTAAAATTTAGTGCTGATGGTTGGACAGCGTTTGTTGGCATTTTTGATTGTTGCCTGCCTTCGTTTTTCTTTTCGTGGGCACAGTAGTTTTTTGAGATGTTTGTTGTGTTTTTGATTAGTGCAAAAGATGTTTAAGAGTTCGAGTTTTTTAAAACTTTTTTGATTAATAGCCGCGGTCAGCCTCTCAACGGCTATTATTTTGACGCTCTCCTTTTATTCACTTTACCTTTTGATCAGGGTTTTACATCACGTTTTACATAAGTCAATGTTTCCGCGTTTGCCTTCGGACTTAAATCACACCATTCCACTTTATTGGATTTATAATCCTTTCCCGCATTAAATTGCGCAATGTAGTGAGTACGGTCATTGTCAAAAGAGCAAAATAAAAAAAAACTGGATAAAAGGAAAGTCCGTTCATTAAGTCATAGTGCATTAGGATATCAAAGTCCGTTAGAGCAATTGCTAGCTGACATTAGTATTGAGCGTAATTGCTTTCAGTTAAGACTCGGAATTAAATAATTTAGAATCTAACTAAAACTGGACACCAATTTAGAACACTTTCTGAAACTAAGGGAAAAAGTCTGTCACTTTTTGTTCAATCGTTAATGCAGTTTCAACTGATTTTCGTGCGTGACATCTTTTTTCCCTCTTAGTGCAGAGTGTTTTTTTACAATCCAAGAGTTGGATTGTTTGGTGTTCTGTCTTTTTGTTATTTTTTAAGATGTTTTTACATCTTTTTATGACTTTTGAGCTTTCAAAACGGGATAAACAGGTAAATCTCAGCGGGCATTAATTTGCACTGAAGGCCCTTAGCCGCGTATAGTAGTTCTCCAAGTGCTTAGAGTAGTGAAGCTTCTGGGAATGCCGTAGTTTAAAGTTAAGAGGTTTATTTTAGAAGGCTTTGTGCCCAAAATGTTTTTGTTTCCTCATTTTTCGATTTGTGTTTGGACCAGTCTAAAATTGAGGTTTTAAAAGTTGATAAAGGTCTTTTGCGTGACATAATTACCATTTATGATCATTTTAAGAGCTCTATGTTTTCGAACTGAAAACATGAACACGCAAATTTATACTAACTTTTAATAGCCGCGTCAGCAATTCCAGGCGGCTATTATTGCGCTCCTAATTTTTTCGTCTAACAGATTTTTGTTTCGTCTTACCCTGACTTCTTGGAATTGACATTTTCAATGACTTCAGTGACTTCTACTGCTTTGCAATTAAAATTAGTGTTCGTGACGTCATTTCTGCTTTTAAGTCAATTGCGTTACTTACCTCACTCACAAAACTGACTTCTGAACTCACTTATGAACTTTAAATTTTATGAACATTTACTAATTAAAGGTCAATAGTGTGCATTTAAGTAGTGACAAACTAATTCCTGAGTACTTGTCTTGAGTTTTAAAATCGAATATTATTTTTGAAAAAGCTCCACTAGGGCTTTTTCCTTGTAGAGCAAATGTGTCATAAAAATCGAATCTAACCCAAAAAGTCTACTGGTGTATTTAAAAGCTGGTGGTCGATCTCTCAACCTTATTTCTTTAGTTGTTGCAATTCATGGTAGGCCACAAGCGTCTATCGCGGCTATTTTTCCGGCAATCTGCTGGCTATTTTTACATTGTTTTTCAAGTTTTTTGAAAATGTGGAGGACGATTGTTAATACTTTCCTAAAATCTTATTTTAAGTAGCACTTTTAGAGAAGCATGCAGCGCAAAATTGATTCACAATATGTCGACATATTGCGTTTGTAAATTTAAGAAAACAGAGTACGCTTTCGCTTGAAATCCTTAAATGTATTTGCATTATTCTCATGATAATCTACATTGTTAACCACCAATTCGTGACGTCAGGTTTGCAGGGAAGTGACGTATTGGATTTATATTGACAGGTTTGGGTTCACCCAATCAACTGTTGAGAATTGACATGTACAACAAGAGTAAAGAGATATAGATAGAACCGAATACACAACCTCGGAGTAGCGGAAAACTAAAAGTTTGTGTGTTAAATTGATTAAGTTTGCGGATTGTTGCCATCTCACTTGGGCAGTAAAGTACTGTGTCTTGCTAGCGTGAAAATTCTAATTTATGTTCCCATCAATTTCGTTTTGAAAATTTAAGTAACTTGAGAGAAAGGAAATCAAAGAACCTCTGATATCTAAACATATACACGAAAGTCATTTGACCAGAGGAGCGATTTCTAATCAGTTCGTTGAAAGTAATAGGCGCTGAAAGATAGATTTACAGTTCAGATTTGAATTTTCTAAACCAAAAATCTAGATGCTACGTTGTCTCTACAGTTTCGGCCCCTGTGACTACTGAAGGACCTCTGTTTTTACCTATAATTCAAGTCCGCTTTTGGCAAAAGACGGATTTTCCTCTGTGAATTATGTGTGTTTTGCAACTGAATGCCCCCTTAGATACATTTATAAACATAAACAGTGAGCAACCTATAGGGATACGAAATTTCCAGTTCTGAATGACCCCAATTGATTGGATTACTTGTAGTTCCAAGAATTGAACCATTGAATTGATTTTCTTCAGCAAAGCTGACCGATTAGTTATTTTTGACTAATAATGCAACGCTAAATGCGGCGGTAATATACGGTATAGCGGATATAAAGTTACAAAAGCGAACTGCACAACTTTGTTTCTCGACAGCTTGTAAAACGCTAATAATAGCGAACTGAGTGGTATAAAACGTTCCTTGCCATTGATAGGAAAGCAGCCGTTACAAATGTTTATCATTTATTGAATTTTTTCAGTGTCAAGGAAGCTCAGCTTGGCTTTGATATACTGCATACTTTTTAGTGGAAATGAAATGGTTTTAAGCATTTTAACATCACAAATTTGGACAATTTTTTTTGAAACTTGCAATTCTGTCAAATTTTTCAACATTTATTGTCATTATGTAATTTCCAGCCCCAGGAGCCAGGAAACCTCCTATTGGTGTGATAAGTTACTGAAAAATTTTAATAACCGTAGAATGATTTATAAAAGTTGCAATTTTTCAAATTTTGGAAGTTTGTCAATTTTTAGGTCCTTTGTCAATTTTTAGGTCCTCAAAGCCTCAAGGGCCAGGGAACCTCCTCTAGTGTTTGATAATGGGTTACTGCATATTTCCTAGAGGTAATGGATTGGTTGTTAATATTTTAATAACACGAGTTTTAGCACGAGTTGTCAAATTTTCTGGAAATTGTTAGCTTGTTTCTAATTTATTGATCTTCAAGGCTATAAATAGTGATACTGGATAGTCTCTAGAGACAACTAAATGGCTTTGAAGATATTAACATAACGAAATTTAGCAAGATTTTGATTTGAAATTGTTTTTTGATTTGTTGATATTTTTGTTGATTTTCTGAGTTTAACCATCTTTACTGGCCAAGAAAAGTTTTGTCTTCCAGATGGTCTAAACGACAGAACTCCAGCGACAAAAAAAGAGTTCAAACTTTTATTTTGCAAAAATTAAAAACTTTAAATTTTCCTTTTCTGGTTTTTTTGATGCATTTGTCATCTTTCTCGTTTGTATTTTTGTGGATAATAAAGCTGGCAAGGTTTATGCGTGAGTTAATGGGCATCTTGAATTGTAACATGTTTGGCCTTCAGGGTAAAAGCTTTGAGAGTTTGAGCAATGAATAATTTTTTTGTTTTGTAATCATTATTATTGTTTCATAACTTTTGAGATCGTCTCTTTGGCTGGGAATGTTCAATTGATATGCTGGTCAGGTACACTATATCTCTGTTTTTCATTCAATTCTTTGGATTGTGTCCAGGACTTCTCCTGCTATGTTTTTAACAATTCAAAGAATTTGAATTGTATTGGGGCGCTGTGTTTTTTTTAAGATGTGTTCACACATTTTTCAATGACTTTGATCTTTCAAAACGGGATAATCAGGTAAAGCCCAGCGGGCATTAAGTTTCATTAGAGGCCCAAAGAGCGCATTGGTAATCATTCAAGTGCTTAGAGTGGTACAGCTGCTGGGATGTCTTTAACTGAAGGTTAAAAGGTCGTTTTTAGGAGTTTTTGGGCTCAAAATGCTGCAATTTTTCATGTTTTTTGTGATTTTTTTTGTTTGATTAGTCTTAAGTTGAAGTTTTTAAAAGTTGACGAAGGCCTTTTTCGAGACAAATTTACTTTTTATGACTATTTTATGAGCTATATGTTTTGGTAATACAAACACAAACACGCAAAATGATACTAATTTTTGCAATTTTTTTTGAAGTTTTTTGAAATTTTTTGTCATTTTTTGAGTTTTTTCAGCTTCAGGGGCCAAGGAATCTCCTTTGAGGTTTGATAATAGGGCAATGCTTAGTTTCTAGTAACAACGAATTGGTTTTCAACATTTTAATGTCTAAATTTTTAGCACATTTTTGATAAAATTCGCAATTTTTTTCAGGGTTTTCTAACTTTTTTGTCGGTATTTCGTATTTGTCAATTCTCAAGTATCAAAAAACCTATTCCACGGTCTGATGAAAGTTACTGCATGGTTGTTAGTTTCAATGGATTTGTTTTCAACATTTTAACGTTCCGAATGTTAGAAATTTCTTGATAAAATTTTCAATTTTTTTTTAAGTTTTTCCAAAACATTTGTCTTTTAGTCAGTTTTTCTCACATCAGTAGCCAGCTAACCTCATCCAAGGTTTGATAGTATGTTATTAAATAGTTGCTAGGGGGCAAGTGAATGGTTTTCTACATTTTTATTTGAAAGAATTTCTATTGTTTGAAATTTGAAATTGCTAAAAATTATTGCCTATCGGTCTTTGAGCCCATGAATTTTTGAAGGCTTGGAATTGGGTTACGGGATGGCGTCTAATAGCCTCTAGATACACAGAAACGATTCTGAAGATTTTAATATCACGATTTTCCGTAACATTTCATTAAAATTTGCAATTGATTTTTTTTTTTGAATTTTTCGGTCATTTTCGAGTTAATCGATGTTCAAGGGCCAATGAATTTCTTTCAGTTATTGGCCCTTGAAGATATAATACTGGACCGATTTCAGAAACAAAAATTGGTTTGGAACATATTTTTGAAATAGGTATAATTAAAGAGATCAAATTTTGCCTTAGGGGTAAAAGCTTCTAGAGTTTTAGCAATGAGTATATTTTTGTTCAGTTTTTTTGATTGTTTTAATTTCTCAGTTTTTTGGAGATGATTTTGTTTCTGTTTTCGCTGGCATTGTTCACGTGATGTGCTGGTCAGGAAGAGTACTTCTAAGTTTTTCCATTCAATTCTTGGAGTTGTATTTCAGGACTTGTCCTGCTATGTTTTTTCATTCGCGTGATTAAATTTTTGTTCGCTCGTGACTTACCTCCTCTCAGTGACTTCCTCACTCTGAAATTGACTTTTCTTTTAATTGAAAGAGATAAGGTCAAATGAATGCGTGCGACTCTAATTAAAGGGCATTGGAGGGTAGCTAAAAGAAGCGACTATAAGTTAAAAGATTCTTTCTCAAAATATAACATCTCAGCATTTTTTTGAAACCGAAGATCCACAAGGCTATTTCGGCCGTTTTTGGGCAATCTGCCAGCTATGTTTAAAATTTCCCTTTTTATTTTGTTTGAAAAGTGGGAATTTTCTTTGCAAAAGCTCGTATGCGAGAGACTACTTGTTTATGTTCATCCTGTTTTGTTTGGAGTATCTAGTTTTTGGAGTATTATCATATCTTTGCCATCACTTAATGATCACAATTTATTTCGCGGCATGTTTAAGGAATACAACCCAGTTTTAATCTCATTTGTGCAGCAAAACGTTTCCATGAATGGCGGGTTTGAAATGGTTAATGTATCCATTTGACATAATGGAGAGAGCTCATCATTTATTTGACTGTTTCAGACTCCAGTGAAGACTGCCTCTGATGGTGTTGTGTTTGATCAAATCAGTGGTAAGCACAAATGTGCAACATGTGCCAAACTATTCGCTAGCAAGGCAGGGGCCACCAAACATGTCCAAAGCCAGCACAGGTCCTAAGCCAGGAAGAAAAGCCTTAAATGTTTTAGACTTTGCTCAGCTTTAGAAGTAGTTGGCACTGATAGAGCTTGATCTGCGATCTATAATTGCAAACAAATTGTTACTGGAACTCGAGTAGAACCGCAAAGACATTTGTGGCGCTGTTTTAGATGATTTGTGTTTTGATACTTCTTGATTTTACTGTATTTGATGCCTTTGTTTTGAGACTAGGCGAGAATCTGTTTCCAAGTGTAACTGCTCATCTGGGAAAAACATGATTTGATTTTATTTATTAGAACTCACGTGAATTCACATTTAGGTTTACTTTCTATTGTTGTATGCTGGCTACGTTGTTTATAGGTTAATTGCAGCTGTGCTGAGTTGAAGTAGATGTTGTATAATGAATTCAATCTTTGTCTCATGAACTCTCATTTCATCTGTTTTGTTCCGATCCACCTTAGTGGGGAGGAACTATATGCTCAGCTGAATTTTTTGTTTAGTGAATTTTGGCCCGTCGATATTTTCTTCGTAGAGAGTTGTGAGTGGTATCATTAGAAAGCCCGTCTAGCGTGGAATATATAACTGAAACGATTTTTTTCATTTTCCACAGAGTTATGGAGGTTTAAAGTTTTGTAAACATTTGACTGATTACGTTGTTTTGGTTAATGTTTTCTGTATTTTGGCTCAAAATTTTGTCAATTTTTCTAAAAATATGTTAAAATTGTTAACGATAATGTTATTGGATTACGTTAAGCAATTGCTGAAATGTTTGAACCAACTTTCGGCTGAAATTGTAGCTATTTTTTCAAAATTCATTTTTTATCAAAATGGCACAAAATATGCTTCTTGAGAGCAATTTGTTTAAACTTGCTGTAATTACCAAACTAAAAATTGATGAAGCAATCTTCTTATTTCCTAAGGGGGGTAATTTACTTCTCCTATGATGAGAGTTTTTTTGAAAAAAATTGTTTTTAACATTTCATCAGAACAAAATTCATTTTAAATCTATTGACGTTTTTTAGTACTATTATCTGACTCACTAACATTTGGAACAATTACTTAATTTCAATGGACGAGCAGCAATGGCAAGGCTAGATTTGGTCTAATCATGGATTGTTACAATCCTAAAATTTTTAGCATTATATTTGTGTCTTTTCACCGTTTTGACGTTTGTTTTTATATTACTTACTGACCAGGATGATGTGCAATCACATACTGATTACTGATATATCCCCTTTAATTGCAAATGAGGCGCAATGAACATATTGTAATTGCAGTGACAAACTCACGGTTTTTTGGCTTCGATATTGTCGTTGACTAATCGCGTTGAAGGAAGGAGAATTTTAACGTATCTTTTTTTGGAGAACACATTTTGTTTTGAAGATCTTCGACGCTGTTTTCTTGCAAAATTTATGTTTTGCTGGTATTTGTTGTTTATGTAGTCGTATGATATTCTGCATAATTACAGGTCTCAATATATTCACATGGCATTATAAGTGAACCTATTTAAGGATTTAATTTCATAACTAAGGCGTTTTGACGACTTTCAATTTTATTGTTTTCAACAAAAATAAGCGTTTTTAATTGCTCCCTGATGAAGTTTTTGAAGCAACCATAGTAGTAGTGTGGTCTTTTATGCGGTTTTTCGGTTGATCGATTTTTCTTCTGGCACATGACTTTTCGTCCACAAAAGTAGGATGAACAGGCAACGCCGGGAGGAGGGCATCAACTTCTCCTAAAAGCATTACGATTTACCAGTCTCTAAGAATGCGATTCATCAAAACTTGAGAAAAGTTCACGGGGTGAAGGAGGTTCTTAGTATTGAACCCCCCATCAGGCACCCACCCACTCGACCCCTCTCCAGTCCATCCTCCTCCACCTCCCTTGCCCCCATCGCTGAACCCCCGCCGGCCCCACTCCTCTTACGTTATGTCGGATTTTTTAGCGGGATTTTTATAATTCTAATAATAATTTTTATTATTACTATTATTATTATTTTTATGCCTTTTAACTTTGCCCACTTTTGTACTTTTTGTCTACTTGTTACCAAGTCCCATTAAGTACAGGTCCCATATCTGATATATGAAAGTACCAGTTAATTTGTTTAATTTAGGTTTTATCTGATGCTATCGGCCCGGCCCTCTAAGAGTTATCGGCGCTCTGATGACGCACTATTTAATTTGTTTGTCTGAGTTTAAAATCTTTTACACCAATTTGAGGTTTTGAAATTTTTCCTTCTCTTACTCATTCGGTAGACAATTAAGTCAAAATGTAGATACGCGGGGTCGGAAAATTATGTGCAAACGCACATTATCGATCTAAATTGTATCTCTTGTATCGATTTAAATTGGGTATGGAAACGACCGACTTTTAGCGATTTGTTAACAAATTCGATGAAAGTTATTTCGAATGGCATTTTCTAACCTTGAATTTTAGAGTTTAGAGTGTTAAGTTCTACCCTTCAGTGGACTTGGACAATAATAACCAAAGGCAAACCCTAGCTATGTTAAAATTTTTGTAAATAAATCATTGAGTTACTGAGTATTACTTACTAATCAATCAAACCCAAGTCTAGCGATAAGATCTAAGCTCTGTGGTTTTTGCTGCAGCATTTTTTAGAAGCTGTGGGTATTTTAACTGACGTGTAGTTGAGTCTTCAGGTGCATTTGTGCTGACGATTATTTCTGACAATTCAAGTTCTGAACTTTATCATATTACTGACATGGCTGGACGACAACTATGCATATCTTTTACCGTCGAGAAGAAGACCCTGCTGACCCCGACGCCAGCTGGTGCTGAGTACCTGATAATGACCAAGGATGGTTCACAATGCCAAGGAAAATTCAAGTTCGATGGCAAAATAGACGCCCCTGCTAGTACAGAAGCGTCTGTTAAGGCAGAACCAGGGCTTGAGATGACAGAAACGCAAATGCCTCTAGACTTACCTGTCAAGGATGAACCTATGGATGCAAACCCCGCTGATGACTCAGGCTTTATTGAAGGTAAATTTTTAATAGCAGCCGTCAGCCTCTCAACGGCTATTGTTAGTCGCTCTCCTTTTTGCGACTCGAAGAGGAGTTATGGTGATCTATTTTTAATAGCCGCCGTCAGCCTCTCTGCGGCTATTATTTTGGCGCTCTCCTTTTCTCCTTTTTTTTTACAACTGGAAGAGGGGTATTGGGTTTCTATCGGTCTTTTTACAGTTCAAAGAAATGTTTATGTAACGTCCTAAAGTACGTTTTATATAGTAATCGATATATCTTTTCCCCTAATTTTACTGATCGCCTTATTTAGTGCTATAATCTGAAGGCCATATATAGACCTCATTTTTCTGCGTTATTAAGATGAGAAAATGTATTTACTATATTAACATCCTGTAAACTTTCTCAAGTATATTTGTTCTAAAAACCATTTAATTATCTTTTGTTATTAATAGCCGCCTCATCTTCTCAGCCGGCTATTATAGCGCTCCTATTTTTTTTTTTACTTCGTCGAATAAAAAAATGTTTCGCTTTACCTCATTTTGCCGCTTTTTCAACATTTTGCATGAAATCTTTTTGACTTCTCTAGGCTAGTTTCTCTTTTCTCTCATTCTGCTAAAAGTGATTTTGAGCATCAGTTGCTCAGCAAAGCAATTCAAAATGAACAGAGTCAGTATAAAAATTGAAGTCAGAAATAGAAACGGGATAAACCCATAAAGCCCAATTTTAGATGCCCGCTATTTGAACGTCGTACCTATAAGTCTTAGTTACCATCTCTAATGCTTATTGGTATTGATAGTAGACCCTGTAGCCTCTCTATAAGAAGCAGAAGTACGTTATGTTCAACTACGAAATGCCATCAAAATAAATCGGACTTCAAAATTTTTTTGTACAAAAATCTTTTTTTTTCAATATCTTCTGTTCTTTCAATCCCAATCATGCTTATTGGAATCATGCTTATCATCTTCATTTTGAATTGCTCAGCAAAGCAATTCAAAATGAACAGAGTCAGTATAAAAATTGAAGTCAGAAATAGAAACGGGATAAACCCATAAAGCCCAATTTTAGATGCCCGCTATTTGAACGTCGTACCTATAAGTCTTAGTTACCATCTCTAATGCTTATTGGTATTGATAGTAGACCCTGTAGCCTCTCTATAAGAAGCAGAAGTACGTTATGTTCAACTACGAAATGCCATCAAAATAAATCGGACTTCAAAATTTTTTTGTACAAAAATCTTTTTTTTTCAATATCTTCTGTTCTTTCAATCCCAATCATGCTTTTTGGAATCAACGGCGGCTATTTTCCGGCAATCTGCCGGCTATGTTTCGATTTACTTACCCATAACAGAGGAATTTGTGGTAGTGCTAACCGGTATTTATATTTACAATGTACACTTTACTATGTTCATCTTATTTGCCTGGCACGTGTCAGCACGCGCCAGAAGTTCTATTTATCTTGTGTTAATCTTGATGTATTTGTATAAGTGATTACTCAAATGTAAATACGGCTCTCAGGTCTTAAAAAGTAATAATTTAAGCGACACAACCAAGATTGTCAAGTTGAAAATCAGCAGACAAATAATTCAGTCTTAGATTGAAATCTTTTTCTCTGGTGACAAAACTAATAGCTGTCGACCCTGCTCCGGAGCAATATTGAAACCCTTCAGCAAGCAGTTGCAGCATTAGCGCTTCCAGGAGATGGAGGAGCAGGGGACAGAGCAGAGCACGCACGCTTCGATGGAGAAACAGCCGCACGAGCTGCTAGATTGCAAGCAGCGGAGGACAACAAGAACGAACAAGTGAAACGAATGGTCGTTAAAGCCATGCCGGGATGGCTGCGATCAAAATTGATGGAACAACCACCAGCCACGCTTGTTACCAATCTCTGCACCACTGCTCGAAAACAGATGACAATTAGACATGTGCAAAAAAGATGACTATCCTGAAGATGGGTTCAATAAAATCAATAACGCCGTTTCCGAAAATTTGATAAATGCGCTCTCTAAATTGAACCAGACGCAAGATTCACTTGACAAAAAGCTTCAAACAATTGACGACCGCATCACGGCGGCACAGATAGAAACAACAACACAAAGAGATGTAACCCACTCTCCCCAGCAATCATTTAATAGGCAGGGGCAATTCCCCGCGGCGCCCTATACGCCCAAAAATAACTATGCAAGTCAAAATAACTATGCAAGTCAAAATAACTATGCAAGTCAAATGTATCAAAACTCTTACAGAGGAAATAATCTTAGAGGTCGAAACTTCTATTTTAGAAATCCGAGACCCCGGTTCCCGAACACTAATGCTCAAGTGTTTTATCCTCGAAATTTCACAACTCAGTCACAATTCCGCATGCCCACCAGCCCATATATGCCTGTGACTAGTTCCAGCGGTACCTTCTGTTATACATGTGTTTATCCAAATCACCGATCAAGTCAATGTTCTCAGAGAGGTAGAACTAATAATAGAGGAACCTCATTTCCATTTAATCGGCAATCAAAAAACTAATAAAGCCACCCTTAACGCCCAAAGGTCGCAAACAGTCTACGAAATCTATAGAGCAGCCTACCAAACTATTCAATCTTTACAATATAAACCCAAATATGCGATCATCCCTTCTTCCCTATGTCAAAGTTAAATTTAATAACAGAATGAGCCGTCGAGTACTAATTGACACCGGCGCTTCTGCAAATGTCATAAGCAACAGATTGCTTCAAGAAATTACTGAAACTGACAAAAACGCAGTCAAATTGAAGCAACCAGATTGTACTTCAGTCAAAATGGCTGGAGGACAACTAGTCAGAATAGAGAAACAGGCCGAAATTAAAACTAACAGAGTTTGTTGAAGACTTCCTTGTCCTTTCCTCAACAAACTCGGTCATCCTTGGCAACCCTTTCTTTGTCAAGCATGATATTTTAATTAGCCCAAAACAAGCCCTTATTCAATTCCCCGATTTGCAGTTCAAATTAATGAAATCAAGCCTGTAAACGAAAAACGACGATCAGTAAGACATAAGAAAATTCCCATTTACACAAACAAGAAGCACACGATACAGCCCAAAGAGCAGATCTTCCTGGAATACTATCTATCAGACAAAGCCGATCAGTTTGAGAACAAAAATGGAGTAATCACTTCTAATGAAATTCTCGAAAAAGAAACAGAAATTACATTAACTTCTTCGCTAAGTACAGTAGGAAAGAATATTACATTATACGTCTCTGCCCTAAACGTAACTGAGCACCCTCTCACAATCAATAGCCGAAAAGAGGCAGGCAGATTCTCAATCCTTTCAACCGAGCAAGCCGACCAATTGATAAAAATTGACCCACAACTGATAACGTTAGCAAAATCAAGATGATTATTTTGCGGAATTGAACCAGCTTATCTAAGATTTCACTCAACACAAACCAGGCCAAACTAGGAGACCCCCTCCGGAATATAGTAAACTATGGTATCCGACACAGAAACTTGCGAGGACCCAAGTAATTTGCCGCTCTTACAACAAGAAATTTATGAACAAATATTAAATTTCTAAAAGTTGGAGAAGGTTGATCCACGAAGTAATGAGGAAGACCGACAAATTTTTCTCAGTAAATTAACTGGGAAAATTCGCCATTAAACCAGAAGCAAATCGAAGAATGTGAGCATTTATTAATTGAATATTGTGACATTTTCGCCAAACGCCGATTTGACCATGGATACAATACGGAACTGAAAATAAAGTTAACTCCAGAGCATGACTTACCCGTATATGTACAAGGACCACCAACCCCAATCCATCTGTGTGACGAACTACATATTGAATTAGCATTAATGCACTACTATGGACTTAAAACAACTTTGTCATAGTCTAATTACAGTAGTCCATTATTTGCTCATAGAAAAGAGTCAGGCAAGCTGCGAATTTTAATTGATCTGAGAAGAGTCAACCACCTACTGAAAAAGGACTACCACAGCACAAACTTCCCCATCTCAAACATGGCTGATGCAAAACGCGGCCCCCCACAGAAGTGATACTGGCAGCACTCATAATGTTCAACGCTGGGTCATCCACAAAATTAACCTTTTCTTGAGGTAATGCAAAATAAAAGAAATTGTCACCGTATCCATGATCTTCTCCACTATTTTCGGCACCAATTACTCCTCCTTCAGTTCTAACGAAATCCTTGACGTCAACCAGACCACCGTTCCATTCTTCCATTAAATCTTGATTCCATGAGTATATGTGCTCAGCAGCCGGCCCCCTCAGATAAAATGGTTCAGTTGGAAAACTCACCCTCGTTAATTTCCCACTTCTCTTGAGGCTACAACTTACGGAAACCAAATTTCTCAAACTTCCCTTCTCTTGCCAGTTTCAATAACCAGGAGCATTTGTCATTAAAGTTAGTCATTTTCAACTGGAATGAAGCAACTCTTGTTAATTCATGCCAAATGTTTATAGCACTGAGAAAAAGCAATTAATACATTAGGTTACAAAACGAAATGAACAATCCTTGAGGCAGATTCTGCCAGACAACTCAGAAATAGAACATGCAGTTAACAAATTGAAGGACCTGTTCTATTACACGCTTACACAAAACAACGCCATTAAACCAGAAGCAAATCGAAGAATGTGAGCATTTATTAATTGAATATTGTGACATTTTCGCCAAATGCCGATTTGACCATGGATACAATACGGAACTGAAAATAAAGTTAACTCCAGAGCATGACTTACCCGTATATGTACAAGGACCACCAACCCCAATCCATCTGTGTGACGAACTACATATTGAATTAGCATTAATGCACTACTATGGACTTAAAACAACTTTGTCATAGTCTAGTTACAGTAGTCCATTATTTGCTCATAGAAAAGAGTCAGGCAAGCTGCGAATTTTAATTGATCTGAGAAGAGTCAACCACCTACTGAAAAAGGACTACCACAGCACAAACTTCCCCATCTCAAACATGGCCGATGCAAAACGCGGCCCCCCACAGAAGTGATACTGGCAGCACTCATAATGTTCAACGCTGGGTGAGCCACAAAATTAACCTTTTCTTAAGGTAATTCAAAAGAAATTGTATTTGAGTCACCGTATCCATGATCTCCACTATTTTTGGCACCAATAACTCCTCCTTCAGTTCTAACAAAATCCTTGACGTCAACCATAGCACCGTTCCATTCTTCCATTAAATCTTGATTCCATGAGTATATGTGCTCAGCAGCCGGCCCCCTCAGATAAAATGGTTCAGTTGGAAAACTATCACCCTCGTTAACTTCCCACTTCTCTTGAGGCTGCAACTTACGGAAACCAAATTTCTCAAACTTCCCTTCTCTGGCCAGTTTCAATAACCAGGAGCATTTGTCAATAAAGTTAGTCATTTTCAACTGGAATGAAGCAACTCTTGTTAATTCATGCCAAATGTTAATAGCACTGAGAAAAAGCAATTAATACATTAGGTTACCAAACGAAATGAACAATCCGTGAGGCAGATTCTGCCAGACAACTCAGAAATAGAACATGCAGTTAACAAATTACTTGAAGGACCTGTTCTATTGCACGCTTACACAAAACAACGCCATTAAACCAGAAGCAAATCGAAGAATGTGAGCATTTATTAATTGAATATTGTGACATTTTCGCCAAACGCCGATTTGACGTTGGATACAATACGGAACTGAAAATAAAGTCAACTCCAGAGCATGACTTACCCGTATAATGTGGCTAGCCTGATGGTACACAAACAATAAATCTGCTCAAATGAACATGCGATGCAATTTTCATAAATTCATTACCGCTAACACTTCTGCTTGAATTAGAAACTGAATTAAAACTGAATAACTGACATGAACCTCAGAAGTTAAAATAAACGAGGAAGATAATCTCTGCATGCCATAAAGCCCTCAGAAAACCAGTCGAACCGCTCCCTCATTCTTTGTCTGTATCTCAGACCACTTATAACACAAATAAATATAGATAATAACAAACATATTAAGCTGAGCACTAACTGAGCAGGATCTGATTCATTCTGAATTAAATCTTCAGATTTGCACTGCGGTATTATGCCACTTGTCCAAACACCCAGCTTGCCATAAAAAGTGCCATTGGGGCAACATGTAAGGGTCGAATTTGAAACGGTCACGTTGAAACACAGATCAAAATCTAGAAAACTCGAAAACACTTAGCCCTACTTGCTTAGCATTATTAGCCGCAAGTGGCGCAACTTCGACCCGTGTTGCTGGGAAATGGTGCCGTAAGAACCTAATTATTTGCCCCCTGGCTCAGGTTGAGCGCTGCCTCGACCCGTGCAGCTGGGAGAAACTAGTTTAATTACAAATCAAACATCAACATCACCATAATTGGAAATCTGTATGTAAAATGCTAGAGCAATTATTTACCATAAAATGAACATCAACTCAGTATGGTAATGTTAACAATTGAGACAAGTATTAGTAGAACAACACAGCGGGTCTCTATTGAACGTCACTTGGTTTAAATTTCGACTTACAGTACACATTACTTTTCTCACGATGAAAACAATAATTTGTTCATTTCTTTCTCTTTTCTTCTTAGTTTCTGAAATTATTAATACAGAGACCCCAACTAAATATGAAGCGCTAACTAAAGGAATTCTTTTTCACAAAGAATCACAGATTCTACTCGCAGAGAAGTTCGTTAACGATGATTTCCTAGTTCCTTTCCCGCAATACGATTTTGTTATGAAACAACAAATCGAAGATATGCTCGAAAAACTAGCAACTATGTGGACACAACCGTCAATTTTGTGCCCAGTAAACTTCTCAGAGCGAATGAAATAGCTAAAGATTCCGAATGAAATAGTATATCGAATGAAATAGCTAAAGTTTCCGAAATCCAGCAGGAAATGCAAAATAACCAAAATAAAAACTGGAAAGTAGTACAAAATCAATTCGACATTTTCGAGAAATTTTTCCTTTTTACTAGATTATACACAAATGCTCTTCTCAAATCAGCAATTAAATTTCAACTTCAATACTGTAGCTTCATTGTTATCAATTTTATACGCCGACATCAAAAGCTATCGTTCAGCTTTATATGCCTATAGTATAAACTTGCTAAACTCTATACCCATTCTGTTAGATAAACGATTACCAATGTCTTTAGTTTCCCGCGAATCATTATTAGCTGTCTTAGATTCAGTTCATGATAGCTAGAAACACTCAACAGATCGTTTGTCACGGGCAATACCCATGAAGGATCTCATGTCGTATTATGCCAAACTGGTTTACGAAATTGCCACCGTTGAACAAGGATTACTTTTGACTCTAGCAGTTCCTCTAGCATCCCGTCAAACTTCATTTTACGTCTACAGTGCACACGTCATCCCAAGGCCTCAACAGGATCCTAAAGAAGCCCTTCAATGGATCATCGAAGGTCCATAGTTGGCAATTTCGCAGGATTCCATGGAGACGACTACATTGACCCAACAACAGCTCGATAACTGTCTAGGATCTTCAACTTATCGTATCTGCCACGAAACAATAAAGACTCATCTAGCACAATCGTCTTGCTTAGCAACACTTTTCACACGACAGTTGTTGCACTTTCTGTATGCCAAACAGAAAAGGTACTGCTCCCATTGACTGAAACTGCCAGAAATCTCGGTTACGGGATTTGGCTAATCATGAGCGCAAAACCATATGCGTGGAGAGAATACAATTTGAACGATGCCTCGTTACCGACCAGTGAAGAGAAGGAGGGATGTCGACTCTGCATAATAACTCTCCAATGCGGAATCCAATTGATCAGCAAACACATCAAAATCCGACCGGACCTCTCGAGTTGCCAAACAATTCCAGCCACTCGAATCGATGTTAAACTTGCTGACCCTCTTCAACACCTGATTTCATCGTTACCCGAAATTGAGAAACTCCTTTACTTTACGTCGAAAACGGATGCTAACATTGAATTGTTTCAACAATTGAGAGTAGAAATGATCATCACAACTGATACTCTTAAACGAGCCGATTTAGACAAAATAGCAGCCCCTTTGGTCCACAAAATGCAACTACTGAAGCCTTCCCTTGTTGATAAGTTAGAGTCTTATGTTCCAATAAAGCTTTCCCCTTACTCTGCCTTTTACAGTCTTCATTGGAAATCTTCTTCACATTCTAGTAATGTATCTGTATCATAAGATCAATTTTTTCCAACGAATAACCCCCAATTTTATGAAATTCTCCGATGGAAAAATCCCTCTCGAACCAGTAGTTTCGGTTGCAAGCAGTGAGTTGACAAAGATACAGTCCCTTGACCACAAAATAGAAAATTTGATGACTATTGTTGGAGAGACAAACATTGATAACGATATAGATTCACGTCTCCTGAAAATTGAGGAGGAAATTCAATACCTTGACAATGAAATATGCGCTCTTAAAACAATGACCGATCACAAAGTTGACATCTCTGCAACTACACAAAAGCCCCATTTGCCGATTAGACTATAAAAATCGACAATTTCTATACGCTCCAACCGAGTGAAGCCCGAATTTCTTCAGCAATTTAATAACGACTCTATGGAAACTGACGAAAACGCGACAGAAACTTAAGGGTGGCTCCTTATTAATATCTTTATCTGTGTATTTTATCAAAAAATTTATATCTAATTTTTTCATTAAACGTGGGTTGTGTAAAGTACGTTTTATATAGTAATCGATATCTTTTCCCGCAATTTTACTGATCGCCTTATTTAGTGCTATATTTGCTATAATCTCAAGGCCATATATAGACTTCATTTTTCTGCCTTATTAAGATGAGAAAATGTATTTACTTTATTAACATCCTGTAAAACTTTCTCAAGTATATTTTTTCTAAAAACCATTTAATTATCTTTTGTTATTCGATTTACTTACCCATAACAGAGGAATTTGTGATAGTGCTAACCGGTATTTATATTTACAATGTACACTTTACTGTGTTCATCTTATTTGCCTGGCACGTGTCAGCACGCGCCAGAAGTTCTATTTATCTTGTGTTAATCTTGATGTATTTGTATAAGTGATTACTCAAATGTAAATACGGCCCTCAGGTCTTAAAAAGTAATAATTTAAGCGACAACCAAGATTGTCAAATTGCAAATCAGCAGACGAGTAATTTAGTCTTAGATTGAAATCTTTTTCTCTAGTGACAAAACTTATAGCTGTCGGCCCTGCTCCGGAGCAATATTGAAACCGCTCAGGCCCTGAACAATTAATCATGCGAAAACAATAATTTAAGCAATAAAAGCCATGTTACTAAGTAGTTAATTAAATTAGCGAGAATCATTACTTCAACAAATTTAACACAATAATATAGCCGGACAAAGGTATATTACAGTTTACTACAATTCAATGAATTTGAATTGTATTGGGGGCGCTGTTTTTTTGTAAGAATCTGTTCACTCATTTTTATGATTTTTGAAGTCAAATTAGAGTGATGATTTTAGTCACACCGAAACAAGAAGTGGAGGGAAAAAGCAAGTTGTTTTGGCTGCTTGAATTTTTTTTTGCTCTAATTTTAAAGTAAAGTGAGAAAATGATGTTTGAAAAAAATTTCGATAGTTAACATGCGACATTTTAAATTTGATTTTTATAGTTGATATTATTCTTGATAGGATTTTTTCTGAATTGTTTTTCAAATCAATTCATAGTTCATTTTAGGTCTAATTTTTGGTTTAGTCAATCAAAAATCCTTGACTTGTTGGCCAGGACTTGTTCTGCTGTAGAAGGCAATGCTTCATGTGAAAACTAAGCATTTAGGTCAAACGGTTGAATGAATTGGGGAGCAGAAAGAAAAGTGGTTTTGTTTTCTGGCCATGTTGTATTTTGAGAGAGAGTGGGAAAAGTAGATGTGAAAATTTTTTTGCCAAGCGAGTGAAATTTTTTGATCACTTGGGGCTTTTTAGAAAAAGTTTTTTTAATTTACTTTTAAGGGTGAAGTAGTGTGTCAGCCATATTAAGAAGTAGTTGCCGGTTGGGAGTTTTTTTCTAAATCATATATTTGAGTTTTGTACGCTTTTTAGTGATATTTGTAGTACTCTTTTTAAAATTTTTAGTGTCTCGGATAATTTTGTTCGAAATTGGTATTCATGTGGGTTTCAATGCGCTTTTAATTTTGTTGTTTTCATTTTAATCTGCTTTTTAAGAAACCAGGCTAAATGTTAAATTTTATTTTTGCTTAATTTTTCTGTTTTGGATTGACTAATTAGTTTTCTGCCTTTCAGATTTTTTTTTCATCCAATTGTTTAACTAAGGTTGTTTGTAGGGTTTTCAAAACAATTAAAAGTTTGATAGCACATGTTTTTGTAAAATTAAGTCAATTCTGCAGTTTTTTTGTTTTTTTTACTTCTTGCTCTGGTCTTAAGTGTTTTCCAGTGCCTTTGGGTGACGTGTGGTTGCTCAACGAATCAACAGGAACTGAGTTTTAAAAGTGGGTTGAAATTGAGATTCATTTTTCGAGAGTCTACAATTTTTTGAGAACGTTTGTAAAAAAAAAACTTTACAGAGTTCTTATATTTTCTCATGAAGTTTTTTTGCTGCTTTTCTGTGAGGTGTATCGACTGATAGTTGTTTTGTAATATTGTCCGTCATCTTCTGAGCCCGCTATTATGGTGGACTTAATTTTTATCGAATGGAAATCTGTTTGTTTGCTTTCTTTCTCAGCTTGTTCAACATTTTTAGTGATCTTTTTGACATCTTCAGGTTTTTTGTTCTCTCGTTCTGATCACAGTGCTTTTAAGCAAATGTTGCTCGGAGATTCAATGTCGGAAAACAAAATCAAAATTAGAAAGGGGATGCCAGCTACTTTAACTTTCTCTTTTTTTTACCAGTTATATGCAGTTATACTTCCAGTCAATTCCGGAGTCTTCCGGCTATGTTTTTTTTTAAATCTGTTCACACATTTTCATGATTTTTTAAAGTCAAATTGAAGTGACAATTTTGGTCACGCCGAAACAGGAAGTTGAGCCAAAAAGCGTGGTTTTGCAGCGTGAAATTGTTTCGCTCTAATTTTAAAGTATTGAGAAAATGTTTAAACCAAAATTTTTATCGCTAGTGGTTTTTTGTTCTAATGCGGCATTTTGCATTGATTACTATTTTTTCTCATTTTTCATCTGATTTTTTAAAAATAGTTTTCCTAATCCAATCATTGTCCCTTGTACTTCTAGTTTTTTAGTCAGTGAAAAATCTTTGAATTGTTGACCAGAACTTGTCCTGCTATGTTTTTTTTTTCATTTCGTCAACAGGATTTTAGTTATGACAGTATGACGTCACAAGCACTTCAAATCTGCTTTTCATTCGTTCATGCAATTTAAACTGAATTTTGTGCGTGACGTCATTTTTCACTCTTATTGGGGCTATTTCTTTGTGCATTCGTGTGATTAATTGTCTGGTCACACGCACGTGGCTTACCTCACTCTCAAAAATGACTTTCTCGCTCTGAAATTGACTTTTTGTTACTTTAATTCAAAGAGATAAGGTCAAGTAAGTGCATGTCGCTCTAATTGAAGGGTATTCGATGGTAGCTAATAGAAGCAGCAATAACTTAACAGATTCTCACTGAAAATATAAGAAAGCTGAAAATAAAATTTTTCGATGGCTTACTGCTCTCACTAACTGCATATGCGCGCCTGACGACATTTCTCGCTCTCTAGGATAAGTTTTTAAGTTAAGTTATTAGATTTTGATCATACGTGACGTACCTCACTCAATAAAATGACTTTTGCACTTTAAAACTTAATTTGAATTAAGTTAAGGTCAAATGATCTCATATGTGCAGTAAAGGCCCTAATAAATGGCTTTCCCGCAGTGAACTCAGTACTATATGGCGGCACGGAAGTCTATTTTGCAGCTATTCCGGCAATTGCTGGCTGTTTACTAGTTACCTAATCGTGATGCAATCACGATTAGGACTGGCGAAGCGATAGTGAGGCTATTATTGATTGGACTGGCGAAGCGATATCGGACTGGCGAAACAATAGTGAGGCTATTATTGATTTCATGGTTTTTTAATAACCGCCTTAATCCTCTCAGCTGGTTGTTATTGCGGCCCTAATTTTTCTTTTTAGAATTCAAAGAATTTGAATTGTATTAGTGCGCTACTTTTGGAGATCTGTTCACACTATTTTCGACACTTTCCTGTCAATGAGAAGGCAAATTGGAGTACTGATTATAATCACGCTGGAGTAGTAAAAGGAGCGAAAAGCAGGTTTTATGCCGTGACATTTTTCAAACTGCTTGAAAGTGAAGTGCGAAATTGGTGTAAAAACTGATTTTTGGTCGTTGAGAGCAAATTTTGCTTCACGTGCGGTAATTTGGCGTCTGATTTTGCTTGTTTGATTTCCTGTACGAATACTTCAGGTTGTTTTATCCCCTCACTTGCTTCCACTTATTTTAAACCACTTGTTAAAATTTCCAATTGTTTTAACGCCTCTGAAGGCAACTAATGGCTTTCAAAGACTGGGCTCTATTTTTCGTAAAACAAAATTGATTTTTTCGACCTTCTTTTTTCGGGGGTTATTTCGTCATATTTTTGACTGTTCTCAATGGCTCTCTATTTCTCAATGGTATTTTCAAAATTTAGGTTGGTTTTTTGTTCTGTCGTTTAGATTTATGATTTCTCTCATTTTCTCTTTATAGTCATAACTGAATCCACTTAAATTTTTGTAATTGCTCTCAAACAAAGTTTGTAGCAATTAAATTAGTCCTGTCGGTCTTTTATGCAATTTTTCCCTTGATCGATTGTCTCTTCTATTCAATTTTTCGCTCGGCCGATTTACCAACTGAGCCATCTGACTTTCGTCTTCAGAAACGGAATAGAGGTAGCTTCCAGTTCGCACTAAGTTTTCATAGAGCCCACTAGTCTTAAATTATGCGATTAACAGAAATTGTTTTATATACTTATACTTATGGTGTGAAAGGCGGTTCTTGGAAATTGATCCCCAGCTACCGCCCCCACATCAGTCACCCACTTTTGCACCCCTGCTGAGCTCGCCTTACGCGCCTTCAATTAATCGGAAGCTAGCCTCACTAAACCTTTGCTAATGACGCCAACAGCTCGACGGTCGTTTGAGGGCAGTTCGTCCGAAATTAGTCGGTTATTAATAGCCGCGAAGCGATAGCTGAGGCTATTATTGGTCTTTTTTTCGTTGTCGCGGTTTTGGTTACGACCATATGAGGTCACAGCCACTTCAAATCTGCTTTTTGTTCATTCGTTCATGCAATTTTAACTGAATTGCGTGTGTGACGTCATTTTTTACTCTCAGTGGAGCGAGTTTTTTTGTGCATTCGCGTGAAGTTTTAATTCACACGTGACTTACCTCACTCTCAAAAATGATTTCCTCACTTTGTCTTTTGTTTACTTTAATTCGAAGAGATATGGTCAAGAGAATATGTGTCACTCTAAATGAAGGTTATTTGAGAGCAGCTAATAGAGGCAGCAATAACTTATTCGTAATCGAAATATAACATCTCAGCCCTTATTGAAAAGAAAAAATTTCTTTTTTCCTTTTTTTTGTTTCAATCCCGATGTGCGTGTAGCGCGTCAACGGCGGCTAGTTTCCGGCAATCTGTCGGCTATGTTGTTTTATTTACTAATTTTTTTTTGAATTTGACCTCACTTTTGTCCGAAAGTTAAGATCTGATTTTTGACTACTTTTTTGCTACTTTTGTTTAGCGGTTCCCCAATTTTTTTCATTTAAGTCGATGTGTGCTTTCTATCTATGTTTAGTGGATGTCAAAAAGATTGAAGTTCTAATTACGTGATTCAATGGCTTTGATGTCAGTTGTTTTCAGTGACATCGTAAAAACGTTTTTGCAAATTGGTTGTTACCCGTAACTTTGTCTTTCAATGATTCTCTACAAAGTTGAATTTTGCTGTCTGAACTCACATTGAGTAATGGTTTCTGACTTTGTTGGACATTATGAATTCGATAACTCAATTTTGGTTTAAAATGAAATAATGTTTCTGCAGTGTTTTGTTTACTTTCGTCGACCTTCGTATATTATTTGTTTTTTAATCAGAGGTTGCTCTTTTAAGGATAATAATGATAGTGTTTTCTTGAGTTGTTCAATTCTTTGAATTGTAATTCAGTTTTGATTGCATTACTGCAGTTTTTTAATTCGTCGAATAAAAGTTTGCCGTTTAATCTTGAAGTGCTCAATTGAAATTAGGGACCTTTTTCGTTTGTGCACCCCCAGCTTAGTGGGTGCATATTTTTTGCACCCCCCAGACGCACGTGCCATATTTTTGCATGATGATTTACTATGTAATGGCACGTGCTCTGTAACTGGGGGGAGCATAACGTACTGGGGGGGGGGGGGGGGGGGCACAAACGGCAATGATCCGAAATTAGAAATGCTGCCTTCATTTGTAGTTCTGCTGTCACTTTTTCAGTCATAAGAACTGTTTTAAGCCATTAGAACTGCTTGGAATATTTTCTGACTAATAAAATATAAGGTATGTTGTCTTGGCTTTTTGGCATGTATTTATATAGTTTTTTTTATTTATTTTACGACACTGAATTTCAAAATTTTTCTGGTTTCTGCCATATTCTCTATAGTTTTGTCTAGTAGTTATTGATTCTCACGCACTTGCTGTACTGTGTACTCATTCTAAGGACTTTATTAGTCAATTAGATTTTTTATTCATCTTAGCGCATATTGGGTCGTGGGCTTTTTTTGACTGTTTGTCTGACTTCGATTTGGTGTGAATTTTTTTTAATTGTCAGACGGTTACTAAATTTAAGTATATGGATTGTAATTCAGGGCTCCGTCCTACTGCTTTTTTACTTAGTCGAATTAAAATTTGTTTAAACTTGCCGTAAGTCAGAGCTTGTTCAACATTTTGCGTGAATTCTTTTTGGCTTCTCTAAGCTAGTTTTGTTCTTCCATTTAAACACTTTCTTAGCAATCTAAAATGAACGGAGCCCTAAATACGAGATAAGAAATAGAAACTGGGTCAAACACATTAAGCGCAATTTCAGATGCCCTCTACTTGAACTTTTTTTCTTAAGTCTTAGTTACATCTCTAATGTGTATTCACTTGTTAATAGACCCTGTAATTTGTTATTAAGGAACAAGAGTTTGTTTAACTACAAAATGAAAGTAAAAATACTTCGCACTCTAAAATGTTCTAAAAATGGCCGCTGTTTTCCGGCAAAATGCTGGCTCTATTCTTTTTCTTTTAATTGCGATATTCGTAGAGCGAATCAACGGTGGCTATTTCCCGGTGATGGTTTGAAGTTTTTCGCCCCTACTGGTGAAGGATTTGAACCCTAATTTTTAAGTCATTTTCCTTAACGAAATAAATAATGTATTTCGGTATGACGCGGTTTTTTCTATGAAATTTAAAATTGAGAAATTTATAATTTTCAATTTCTTGCAGTTTTCTATTTTTAAGAAGTTGGGAATGTTTTAACTTTTTATGGCTTGGCTAATATTTTTTGAGCATTTTCAGATTCTTTGTTGCAGCTTTTTTGTCAGTGTTTTGTCTTCTCTTTTATTGGGAATGAACTGCTACTACTGTTCATGGGCATTTTATTTTACAAACATTGAGAAAACTTGTTTTTGCCGATTTATTGCGTTTCTTAATTTCTTACCCTATAAGACGTTCGATGTATTTCGTGCTTAATTACTGTTGTCCAATAACGAGAGATAGCCTATCGTTGTTGTTTGTACTTGTGATATCGAAAGATTTAATTGAATTACCCTATTTTTTAATGGCTCTCGAAGTTGTAGACGTGGCTTTTTATGCATTTTCTATAAGTGCTGGACCGTTTTCGGGTTACTTTTTCATATTTTGAATTTTGACTGATTTGATTTTCGTGCGTTCAAAAATTAAATTTAATGCTAAAACAAAGATGATTTTGAGAAAAGGCAGTACATAGCCCTTGTAGCGTAGTGGTTATTGTGATCGACTCTGAACCGGGAGGTGGCGGGTTCGAACCGCTCCTTAATCAGAAATGTTCGAACTTTAAAAATTTCCCTGGCTTCGCCAGTCGTTCGTAGTCAATGCGTACCACGTCGGTTCAATTTTTTGTGGCATTTTTTTGTCGACCGAAGGCGCAACAGTTAGTCACTTAGCTAATTTTCATGTCAAATAGCTAGGTTTTCGTTGAAGACGACTCGTCGACTTGTTTCGGGATTCTGGCGACTATGTTTTTTAAATCAGTTGAGTTTTAAACGAAACGGGATGTAAAAGTCAATGCCGCGCACGTATAAAACGTGTTTAGGTCAATCTCCTGAACAAAAGTTACAGGCAGAGAGAAAAAGGATTGCTTTCAGTTCATACTTTTTTCTGACAGGACGACAGAATAGTGGGTGCGAAAAACATTTTGATCTAGAGGGTCGAAAATAAGGAAACACATAAAATTTCATCTAAATCATTATCTTGACATCTCATCAATTCGAAGAGTAGTTGACGTTTATAATGCTCTTAGTTGAGTTATGGTTATCAATTTTTCAATAGAGATTTTGAATTTTGTTTGTACTATTGTGAATACTTAATCTCAAGCGAAGTCGGAAGTATCAGTTGTAGTATAGTGGGTCTCTTCCTTCAATTTTCAACAGAAACTGGTTAAACTGGCAAAGCCCGAGGGCATTAAGTTCAAGTAGATCTCTATTGGAGCATTACTAAGTGTTTGGTTGATTGTCGAGGGAGTCTACTGGCATCCTTTTCTTTATTGCCGTGGAGTTGTTTATCGGCCTAACACAGTTTTTTTGGTAAGCGTTGGTTTCTTTGGAGGATTTTGTAAGGTTGAAATGCCCGAGATTTCTCATTGTTCTCGAATGAAGTTTGAAACAGTTATTGAAAACGTGTCTTTTTGGGCAAAATTGTGGCTTGCCTGTTTTGTTCTAGAACATTCTTTCTATTCCACTTCTCGGCTGATTTCACTTTTGATATTTGCGTGAGCTTAATTGCTCTTAATCAGCAATTAAGTCTGATGCGATTGAAAGATAACTAGCACATTATCTTTGCCTCTGAATCAAATTGCCCCGCTTGTCGTTCGAGAGCAGTTTGTCCGATGCTAGTCGGTTTTGTGTTTTCTATCGAAGTTATCTTCCATGATAGATGTGTCCGTATGCTTTCTGATATTAAGATTGTATCGCAACATTTTAATTAACTCGTCTTCATTATAGGTCAGAGTGACGATAACAACAATCACCTTATCGTGAACGAAGTACAACCAACTGCCGAAGTCGGCGATGAGAGCCATGAAGTAGCTGCAGAAATGGATCCAGTAAAACCAGAGCCTATGGATTCGGCCTCAGCAGTTTCAGGAAATTCGGCAGCCGTTATTGCTGCAACAGATGGGTCTGGAAAGTTTAGCTGCTCCGTTTGCCAGAAGCAATTTGCATCGAAGGCTGGTGCAATGAAGCATCATAAGATACAGCACACAAACCTGCAAATGTCAGTTTAAGCGGCACACGAACCTGCAAATTTCAGCTTAAGATATAGGAGTTCAGATTTAAACATCAAAAGTTGGTTAACATGGAAGCTAGTTGTATTAAGCGTTACCATGAATCACTGAGTTTTTTAGCAGCTGTTTTTGTTGACTTACACTTTCTATCAAAAAGTTTTCAAGTCACTGTCAAATAGATAGTCTTTGTCTTTATTATTTACTTAAATTTGTTGTTTGAAATTTATGTTGGCCTTAAAATTTAGTCTTGCCTATCAGCAGCTTTTTTTAAATGAAATCATTCATTTGTAATCAACTGTTTGATATGAGATCCAAAAACTCTGAAGTTGGAAATTTTTGCCCTTGAGTGTTTCAATGGTTATTAATTTTATTGGTTATTAATTACAGATTCGTTAGCCAAATATAGCATATCAGCAATTAATAAAAGGAATATTAATGTCTTTCCATCTCTTAACCTTTTTGATACTGTAGATCTACAACGCTATCGTGGGTATTTTCTGGCAGTTTGGCAGCTGTTTGTGTGGGGGTATTTCATACAAATACTTCTCGAATTGTAGTCATGTGTGTCTTCTTTCGGCTGCAACAGAATCGAGCCAAGGTCAGTTTTTCGAGAGCAATTCGCCCGACATCAGGTGTTCATGTTTAGCTTTGACATAAAGCGCTATAATTTGGTCAGCGTGTCTTTAAATTTTTAATTATTTAACATTTCATATTATCTGGGTTATTTTTGGCTGCAGTAAAAATCTTCATAATTTTTGATGTAATCAATCAAATCAAATCGACAAAAAAATGCTCAAAAAATCAATTTTGATAGAACCATACGCTCTGAACAAGAAGGGTCTAAAGGAAGACGACATCTTTCAGTAGAAAGCATTTCAGACCCCTTAATTTTTTTGTTTCGGACAGAAAGACGAATTTAAAATAAATTGTTTTGAATTGTAAAATTAGTTTCCTGAAAACAAACAGCCAGAACAATTGAAGTGCGAATGGTTTTAAATTGCTTCAATTAAAATTTCAAAATATCCATCAAAAAGAAGGAAAACAGAGCAAAATAGAGATATCATGTCAGAACAAAATTTAAAATGTAAAATATTCTGTTTTGACAAAGAAAGGTCGTTTCTAAGCAGGCAATCTCCATGAGCTTATACCAATCTGAAACAATTTTTGTTACCCGTTCTGCCTCAGTGTGATAAGCCGTTTTTCTATTTGATATACCGCCTCAATTTTCTGTTTTCAAAAAGTCAATTTTTATAGAACCATAAGATAACAATTCATAATGGTCACATAGAAAAAACATCTCTCATGATGTGAAGAAGAAGGCTGATATATAAATTATTTAGATTGAGTAATTTTTAGTAAATTGTCAAAGTCTCATACGCATCTGTTGACAATTATAATTGACAATTAATAGAAATCGTTTTAATTGACAATTAATAGAAAAAATTGTTTCACAACTATTGTAACTTCTGCAGCCACATTTACCATTTTTTTACTAAGCCGTTCGTGGTAAAAACATCAGAGTATGAAAAACCGTTAACTTTGAATCAGAATTAATCAATTTGATTAATAGCCGCCCTCATCTTCTCAGCCGGCTATTATAGCGCTCCTATTTTTTTTTTTACTTCGTCGAATAAAAAAATGTTTCGCTTTACCTCATTTTGCCGCCTTTTCAACATTTTGCGTGAAATCTTTTTGACGTCTCTAGGCTAGTTTCTCTCTTCTCTCATTCTGCTAAAAGTGATTTTGAACATCAGTTGCTCAGCAAAGCAATTCAAAATGAACAGAGTTAGTACAAAAATGGATGTCAGAAATAGAAACGGGATAAACCCATAAAGCCCAATTTTAGATGCCCGCTATTTGAACGTCGTTCCTATAAGTCTTATTTACCATCTCTAATGCTTATTGTTATTGATAGGAGCCCCTGTAGCCTCTCTCTAAGAAACAAGTATGTTCAACTACGAAATGCCTTCAAAATAAATCGGACTTAAAAAAATGTTTTTGTACAAAAATCTTTCTTTTTCAATATCTTCTGTTATTTCAATCCCAATCATGCTTATTGGAATCAACGGCGGCTATTTTCCGGCAATCTGCCGGGTATGTTTTTGGATGGCTAAAAAAGATCTCTTAATTCTCAAAGAGTAATAGAAAAAGTTTGATCAAGCACTATCAAAATTTTCAATGAAAAAAATCGAACTTAGTGCTCGTGCTTCATTACAGCACAATATAGGTAAACAGAACGAGCGAGGCTTCTTGTTGCGTATTTTAATAGCCGCTTTGCCACCAGGGGCTTCTGCACCCGACAGACGAGGAGCGGGAAGTGCTGGTCTCACGGTAATTAAACTCATTGCTTTTTTTTTTACAAGACATTGTCTCTTTATCACCTCTATCAAAGCTGAGCAGTTTTATGGCTTGTTGTCTCGCGACCAGTTAATCAAATGTAAAAAGTGGTTATTTAAGGTTTGGTTTTGGATCCGTTTAGGTTCCCCACTTTATAAATTCTGTGTTTTTCAACGGAAATTATCTGACAGTCCAAAAAGCATTGGCAAAAAGCTGGCGTTCAAAACCTTTTTAATAGCCGCAAAGCGATAGCTGGAGCTATTATTGGCCTTCTCTTGGTTTTTGTTGCGCGATTTTCGTTACGACCATATGACTTCTCAACCACTTCGAATCTTCGTTTTGTTCATTCGTTCATGGAATTTCAACTGAAGTGGGTACGTGACGTCGTTTTTTGCTCTTAGTGGAGCGAGTTTTTTTGTTCATTCGCGTGATTAAATTTTTGGTCACACTTGATTTTCCTCACTCTCAAAAATGACTTCCTCACTTTGAAATTGACTTCTATTTACTTTAATTCAAAGAGATAAGGTCAAAAGGGTGTGTGTCACTCTAAATGAAGGTTATCTGAGTGCAGCTAATAGAGGCAGCAAAAATTTAAACAGACCTTTAATCAAAAAATAACATATCAGCCTTCAATGAAAAGACGAATTTTTTGGTCTCTTTTTTTTACTGTTTTTCGAGACTGGAGATCTACGAAGCTATTGCGGCTATTTTCTGACAATCTGCCAGCTGTGTTTTTGATTTCTATCGTCTCATATTTTTTATGTCCTACCGGTATCGCATCTCTCTTAGGCCTATGTTATTTGTTCTGGAGTAGTCTTTTGCATCTATGTTCTTATGATCATTCAAGCATTCCGTCAGTTTTCAAAGATTTATGTTGTTTTAATGTCCTACTATTTTGATATCCAAGTTTGAAATCAAGAAAGAAAAACTTTGTCAAATCAAATGGCTCCTTTGACCTAATATCAATATACAATTACGGTTTGCTCATGTCTGAAAATTTACAATTCTTTCCCATTGAAATAAAAAACAAAGAGTTCTCATATCGTTGGATTGAGAAATTTTTGTTCAATTCATTTAAGGTTAACAGTTCATTTCAGCATAACAAAGATCGATGTATTGTTGACGGGTCTACTCATCCCACCGATTCATTGAACCTCACACATCAACCCCATGACATTTAACCCCTCTATCATTTCACCTCGCCAATTAACAGTCGTCATTGCATGCATGTTTTGTCACAATTAAGCGGATAACTTAATCCCATGTTCGACTGTGATCGTTTCATGTCTAGTCCCAAACTTTTTGTCAGTCTTCTAGATAGCTTTTTTTCAGGAAATCATAAAGTTGTAGTGAAAGTTTTCAATTAACGTTAGTTAAATTTTCCAAACTTCTGTTTTGTAGGTTTTGTTCCAAATTTCTTAAGTTTCAAACTTTTCAATTATTTTAAGCGTTTGTTTATTAAATTTAAGCTGAAACTTTATCTAATCTTCAGAGACATTCGAGAACGGGACTTTCGCCCAAGTGTGATCTCTGTTGTGAAATGATTGTTGTGTAATTGAGTGATTAACTCGTGATATTATTGGCTGCTGAGGCATGGCCATGGCACGAAAGGCATGGCTAAGAAACTATTTTGCTAATTTATCAGTCCGATTTATATTTGAAAAATTTAATTGAATGAAATGACAGCGGGGTGAATAAATTGGTGTGAAATGAATGGTGCAAAAGCTGGTTACCATTGTAGATAAAGCTCCAATTGGGTCTGAAACGTGTTAACCACCATTACGCAAGATCACTCAAAACTATCCCGCAAAAGTGTTTTTGTCATTAGTCTTGCTGACGTTTATAATTGAATTAATTTGTCTGCGGAGTTGCGAGATCAATATTCACCATGCAACCAACAAAAAGCCAATCTCTTTTAGCTGCAATAGCTGAGCGGGCTCATATTGACCTTTTTTGTAGTTGATCAAAATGAGTACGGTTTACTTAAATTGGAGGTGATATCTGGACCATAACCTTTCCTTACGTAAATAATTAATCTATCTATGTGCTTAAATACTAATAGTTAAGTGGTAATGCAAAATGTAAATGATTTTTGGCACGTCATTAGAAATTTATAATGCCACAAGTTTTATATTAGAAAAATAATTGAATTGTTGACATTATTTTGGCGAAACAAACAATTGCTTAATTTAGACAAAACGCAATTTATGGGCTTGAAAGAACCTAATGAAAGAATAGATGATATTATTTGACCATCTGTTACTTAGGTTTTTAGGAATACGCTAGGGGAATACATTCCTCGGTAACAGTGCGTCAAAGTTTTGCGCTGCAATTTGCAAGTACTGCCGCGAATTTACTACTGACATCTCTGCTCTCTGTTGATCAGTTAGGCTTAATGAAGCTAAAAAACAAAACAAGTTGAGTGGTCAAGCATAACGGTTTGCCACAGGGAACGTGCTAGTTGTGGGTCAAAAAGAGCACATTTTAATTGCATGCGTAAAAAAAGTTTTAAAATATAGCTATACGCAAAATTTGCGATTTGACTAAAAACGCTGAAAAACTTATTTCTCCAGCTGCTAAGATGGCTGTTAGTAAACGCCAATAAATCTGCCTCCTTCCTATTTACGCCGAATCTAAATATCTAGATCTGTCTGCTTATCCGATGGACTACATAGGCTGACTATTTACCGAAAGACGCCAGTATCTTCCGAGTGGCCAAACATTTCAATAAAAGAACTGTTTGTTTTGAGTAAACATCAAGAGTATATATGTAAGAGTATATTTTAAGGAAGTTGGTTTTTAATCGATAAGTGCGCTTGGAGGGAACACGAGTTTTGAAAATGGATATTTCTTACAGAGTTACCGTAGAGACTTGGACTGAGGGCTCCACATATAGTTTGGACCATGAGTGGATTTGATTTTTTTTTACATTTTAATCTTCTTGCTTCGTGCAAATTTCCTGCTTCCACTTCTTTTCTCTGGCAGGTCAAAGAGATCGAAAACTAGCTCGAAAAGGACAAATTATATGATTTTTAATAACCGCGAAGCGATAGCTGAGGCTATTATTGGCCTTCTCTTGTTTTTTTTCATTTCAAAGAATTTGAATTGTACTGGTGCGCTGTCAGTAGTAAAGGAAAGTGACTAGAACCTCAACGGGGGGTCAAATTTTGCGACGCGCATCTACAACGGGGGGGGGGGGGGTGGTGGACACTTCAAACCTCAACGGGGTGGCGAGGACAATTTTTGCCCCCCCCCCCTTGTAGATGTGCGTTACAAAAATTGACCCCCCCCCCCCCCCGTTGAGGTTCTAGTCACTTTCCTTTACTACTGTCTTTTTCCGCGAGATCTGTTCACACATTTTCATGATTTTTGGAGTAGTCTCATCCAGTCAAATTGGAGTAGTGATTTTGGTCACGCCGAAGCAGAAAATGGAGCGAAAAAGCGAGTGATTTTTCGGCGTGAATTTTTTTCACTCTAATTTTAAAGTAGAGAGAAAACGGTGGTTGAACAAAAATTCGCTTTCTCGCTAATAATTTTTTGTTCACATGCGGCAATTTCGCTTTGAGTTTTACTGGTTTTTTTTTGATTTTTGGATCGGATTTTTTTTCTGAATTGTTTTCCCAATCCATACATAGTTCATTCTAGGCCTAGTTTTTTGTTAAGTAAATGACAATTCTTTTAATTGTACTTCAAGACTTGTCCTGCTAAGTTTTTTTAATTCCTCGTCAAGATTTTTGTTACGACCATATGACGTCATAACCACTTCAAATCTGCTTTTTGTTCGTTCTTTCATGCAATTTCAACTGAATTGCGTTCGTGACGTCTTTTTTCACTCTTAATGGAGCGATTGGATCTTTTCCGTTTGTGCCCCCCAGCTTAGTGGGCGCATATTATTTGCACCCCCCAGACGCACGTGCAACATTTTTGCATAGTGATTTACTATGTAATGGCACGTGCTCTGTAACGGGGGGGGGGGGCGCATAACGTACTGGGGGGGGGGGGGGGGGGGCACAAACGGAAAAGATCCGAGCGATTTTTGTTGTTCATTCGCGTGATCAAATAATTTTGGTCAAACGTGACTTTCTCGGCCCCACCCTGAAATTGACTTTTTAAATTTAATTCAAAGATAAGGTTAAATGAGTGCTTGTCACTCTAATTGAAGGTTGTTGAAGAGCATCTATTAGAAACAGCAATAAGTTATACCGATTCTTAATCAAAGTTTAACATCTCAGCCCTTAATGAAAAGAATAAGTTTCTTGGTCTGTCTTTTTTTACTTCCTTTTTTGGGACTACAGATCTATGAAGCTATTGCGGCTATTTCTGGCAATTTGCCAGGTATATTTATTAAATAAAGACCTGATTGAAATTCCGATTGACTAGTTTATGAACGATATATTGTTTTTGACTAAAGGTAAAGCTAGAGGCGGTATTTTTCCTATTTTAATGCATCTTATGTTCCAAACTCACTACGAACTGTACACGAAAAAAAAGTAATGCATCGACCATGTTGCGTATAAATGGAAAATCAGATGTTCGTTTTCTGAGCTTTGTGTATTATATTTCACGGAATAGGTAATTTTTCGAGGATACAGATTATTTTTTAGATAAAGATTTTTGTGCAATGGCTCATTAAACTCTTTTTTCAAGCACAGCCGACGGTTTTACTTAATATTGTTTTCGTCTCACTGAAATTGCTTGGTTGATTGTTTCGGAATTTCAAAGTTTATTAATTGGTTTTAAACGATATTTGTAGCAATTATATTTATCCTGCGGCCTCAATTATAATTTTTCGCTCGACTGATTTTTCGTGTCAGCTTTTCTTAACTTATTGTACTCAAAAATGGGATAAGCACATAAAGACTGGAGGGCATTAGGTGTCCGAGCAGCCCTCTTAGAGCTTACGCCTTAGCAGTCTCTCAATATGCAATTAACCGAAACTGTTTTTAGGAGACTATTTCATGGTGTGAAGGGCGCTTCTTAATCGTTAAAGTTTTGCTCAAATTGTTTCAGTGCGCTTTTGCCAATCTTGAACACATTTCATGATCTGAATGGCGCTTTAGGCAATACAGAAAAGCAGCCTTCTCAATTTTGTGTTTTTGATGGAAATTTTGTAAAATTGCATAAGCAGCGAAACAGTCCTCATTGACCTTGTTTGGTGGCTCTGAACTTAAGATTAATGGTAGTTTTTAACTTTTATTGCAACAACTGACAATCTTCTTGTGGGAAATTTCGGATTTTGCTAATATTACGGATAGAGTTTGAGCTAATCAGTCATTACGCCGCCAATCCTACATTTTGAGCAAGCAAATTTGACTGCTGAAGTCAGCGTTGTCCGCTCTCCCATGTTTTAAGATAGGGCTTTTTTAGTGTTTCGATGGAAACTATTCAAATTTGCTCAAATTTGAAGGACTGTCACAAATGTCCGCGATTGAGGAATTTGATGGCGCGCGAGACAGGCGGACAGATTTTAGTCAATGTCATCCGCAGAATTACGTCCCTAATTTTCCCTCTAAGGTAAATACTTTCCGCGGTTTAAACGTTACTAATTTTCGCATTTGATGTGTTTGTGACTATTGTCCTGGTCGCTATTGTCCGCAACTTTGATGTCACTTGTAAATGAACGGAATTTTGTAACAATTATCTGCTGCTTTTCTTGTCGCTGTTGTTCACAATTTAACCAATTGTATACAACGCGAAATGAAGTGATAAAAGATTACCACGCGTGTTGGCAAATGCGGACTCCGCTGAATATAGAGGATTGGCGACGTAATGGTGCACTAAATTGTGGCGGTTACAGCAGTTTTTTTTCGAAAAATTTGAAATTATCAATATAGGAGATGACCGTTGTTTTGATTCCAGGGTTTCAATGAAATTATATGTTGCAAATTCTTTACGAGTCTTGTCTAGCCGAATTAAGTAAACCTTCCATATATTGGGCAATTCTTGGACCAATTAAATATCAATAATTGAGCTGCCGGAGACTTATCAATTCTTCATGTATTTCCCATGATCTTTCCAACCACGAAATATTAATTATTTTTTAGATTGTTGAGGGGTGAAATATAGTACAAATTGTAGAAGTTTATCGCTTCCTGATGTATAAGTGTAACTGTTTGAAAAGATATTGAATTGAGGGTTTATTTTTTAATAGCATGTTCTAGTTTTTTGTTACAATTTTCTAGATTTTGGTATCTAGTGACCTTTTCCTTATCCATGTCTTGTGACGTTTTTGGGACAGTGCTTGAAGAAGTGTTTCTGAAATGTTTCTAGAACCCAATTTTTGCATTTCATCTGCTTAGTTGATTTATTGCTGTCAAACGGTGGTCTGAGCAATTATATCAATGCTGCTGGTTTTTTGAAGCAACTTTTCATCTGACCCATGTGAAATTTCGTCGAGATAAAGGGGTAAAGCTCTAAGGCTTCAAACAATCGTGGCGTTCTGTTCGAGTTACGTGCACAATTGGCCGGAACTTTTGAAGAAGCTTAAACGCGCCGTTTAAGGTCGATATTGAAAACACGCTCTCCACATTTCTTGCTACCGCCAATTTTTCTCCCTGCGGCAACAACCATCTGCGAGACAAGCCTATCCAAATGCATTCTAGGGACCAGAGAGACCGGGCTTGCCTGATCCTGCCGCAAAAACCCGTTTCTCGCACTCTGTACAGTGTGTATGGATCCTGGGAGCGGTTGCTCGCTCGTAGTTCTGCCGCTTAGAGGCGTCCATACTTGAGAACCAGTTTTCAAGCAGTCTTCAACCAGTTTTCGTCACACGAGGCTGACACTAAATGATACTTGCGTGAAACAACACACAAACAATAAAGCAATTAAATCACAAAGAATACAAAAATGCGCTCAAAATTCCATCGGCACACGGTCCATACTTAGTTGAACAAAGACAGCAAGCAACTAGGTACACCTCAACCAATGATAGCAGAAGATGAAGAACAAATGCTGCCACGAATTGCACGTATCTGATTGGCAGAACTGATAACTGGATACTCGCCCCTGCTAGAATCTTAACCTGAGTAGGGTCTGTGACAATGTTGATAACCGCTCTCCGAAATGTGATGTAGCACCACGTTACGTAAACCACATTTTCAGTAAGAACCCCACTGACCTGAAAGTGATTGACCTGTGGGAAAGACCAGTTGAGGTAGCCAAATGGCTGGACTTAATACCATCAGTGCTACACGACCAAACTGCACAGAATAATCCGCCATCCTAGCCGCTTTCCCCTGATGTTGACGATGCGCCTCCTGTTCCCCCTAACCCGGGGACCGCATGTCTTTCGCCATGGCGTAGTTGCAGAAAGGTCGACGTTGTGGATAGCAAGTTGTGGATAGGCAGTCACCCACTACTACTAATATTTCTATTGTTATTATTATTATTATTATTTTTATTATTATTATTATTATTATTTTTATTATTATTATTATTTTTATGATACCAATGCAACTAGGGTACCAGTTAAAAACGGCAATAAGCGCCTGTATCCAGCCAAAATTGACTGCGAATTGCAGCTGCGTGCGACAACTTCAACAAGCCTACCCAAGCTTAAGCTAGCCACTACAAAGACCAGCCTCTCAATTTAAGGCCGGCCACTACCGGGGCCAATTTAAGATGTTCTATTCCAAAGTTGGGCGCATAATTTAGTCAAAATTATCAGTAATATAAAAAGTTTCACTTTTTTAGCAGTTCATTTGATGTTTGAGCTCCCAATCTAATTTCTTACTTTACGCAATCGATTTGGTGCATGCAACACATCTTTCCTCAAAATGGTTTTCTACTGATTTATTTTTATATTCATTTTGTCCCATACTGTACGCGGCCCTGAATCGTAGTCAACTAACTCGTCGCGCTATATCATGCTCATATTTGAAAAAAATGTGTGGATCAGAACATTCGATAATATTTTGCATTTCAGATGCATTGTGTTGCTTATGCTGATTGACTTTGATATAAATCGTGTTTGATTTGCCCAGTGAGTCGATATCCTTGCGAAGAGATGCCAGGCGGGAAGTCTGGAAAGTCGGCTACGGGAAAGGTAAAGAGGCCGGGCATTTCGAGGTCTCACAGAGCGGGTTTGCAGTTCCCAGTAGGTCGAATCCACAGATTCCTAAAGTCCATGATGACGTCACAGGGTAGGGTGGGGGCAACAGCTGCGGTGTACAGTGCCGCTATTTTAGGCTAGTTGTTATTATTGTAACCACTGGGTAAAAAGCTTTTGCCTACCAATTTTTTTGCTTTAAAAGTCTTTGAAATTTGAACGTTTCTCTAGCAACCAATACCATTTTGTAGTCATTGTTCTCATAGTCAAAGATGATGTATCGCGAGATCTTCTGTTTATTTGGGACTATTTTTCTTTTTTATAGAATATCTGACAGCTGAAGTGCTTGAGCTGGCTGGCAATGCGAGTAAGGATCTCAAGGTAAAGAGAATCACGCCGAGGCACCTGCAGCTGGCGATAAGAGGAGATGAGGAGCTTGACACGCTGATCAAAGCCACGATTGCGGGTGGCGGAGTTATCCCACACATCCACAAGTCCCTCATTGGAAAGAAACCACCAAATATGAAATAAATTTAGTGCCCTTCTCATTTCATTTTGCCCTGCACGTTTTCCGACCTAACGAGCGAGAGAAAAGTTTTTTGGGTGCATTGTTTCTTGTGAACACATCTATTTATTTATTTGATAGCAAACATCGCATTTTTCACGTCGAGGTGAAAGTTATTTGTATGTTGTGCTGAAAATTTTTTTTGCATAAATATTGTTTAAGTTAAGTGGAAGAAAGGTAGTGTCCGTTGACGAATTAAGACTTTTTCCTTAAATATGGTATGCAATCACAATTAGCGAAGTAAATGCTTTGTCTTCACGAGATTAAATGCAAAAAACTGAAAACGGGCGTGATGAATTGATAAAACAATGGGAATAGTTTTAGAGCAGTTGACGTTATATTTGACTGAAACTTTCATTATTTATTAGCGTTGTTTATTTTGTTTATTTTAATTTGTTTGTGTTTGAACCAATATTCACACCAGGCTAAAAGAAGTTTCCAGAGACGATTTTTGTAATGCGTTGTTATCAAAGTGTCAGGTCCTAGGTCTAATTTTGATGTGACCACCGATGTAATTCATTGAGAGAGCTTTTTTTACGTCAGACGCGAAATACTTTAACCGGACGGTTTCCTAAATATTATTTGGAGCAGTAATATAGCTTTCGGCACTATTTCAGCCAAATTTGAACAAATTTCTTGTTTGTCGGAGCAATCTAATGAGGTAGATAAGACAAGGAGGCTCTAAAATGTGCGTTCGCACATAAAGTTCCGACCCCGCTCATCTACATTTTTCACTTAATTGTCTACCAAATGAGGAAGAGAAAAAAACATATAAACATATTCAGCAAACTACTAAATGAAAAAGCAATCTACCTTAGAGGGTCTATGAGACCTGTGACTACCATAATATGACTAACAAAAAAAGATCTGATTAAAAAAATTGCACGAGAACAATGTCCCAGCCAATTAAACATAAAGCTGTTCACTGAAAACATTTTAAATCATTGATTGCGTTTTTGTTTCAAATGACAAGAGGACCGCCCGTCATTGTGATACCGTGAAACGAAAACAAAAACCTAGAAAAAAGGTGCAAAATCACAAATATTTTATGAAAAATGGGTGTACCAAGAACAAGGACAATTTGAGGAAAATAAAACTGCTATGAAGAGCAAAATGCAGATCAGTGGATAACGGATGTTGAGTTGTCTATGGAGATGCTAAGCTACAAGTTAAATAGAAATGAGATTGGCAAATCTCAAACATCCATTGTCTTAGAAGACAATCTTTTTCAAAATTCATAGCCAACGTAAGCTTTCGACTAAAAGAGTAGACAGTTTATCTTGCAACTTCATTAAAAATTAAAAGCGACTGTTATTAGTAAGACCAAGTCATAAGACTACAAAATCACATTCAAACACAAAATTAAATACAAGCTGAACTTAAAAAAAATTCCAACGACTTAACGGAACCAGTGTCGTAGCCATTAAATTTATAAAAATTTTAACGCGAGATTATAATATACTCATTTGCGTCTCTTTTGATCATCATCAACTCTTTTTATGAAACGACTATAACAAAAAGAAAACAATAATAACCACAAAAATAGAAAGGTATCTAAATTTCACAATTTTTCTGAAACAATTTAAGCCCTGAAGACATCAGTCAAAACGTTTCAGCCACAGAAAATTTATCGTTTGGTTCTGCGAAACATTAGAGAGACCTCTCAGTAATAAGTCTAAATTACGAAATTGAATCAACATTGTAAAATACGAAAAAACACGCAAAGCAGAACAAAAAGGGATAATTGAAGATTACTTTCTCTTATTTTAAAAATTGAATTTGAACGTCAATAAAACCATTAGCTGTATACCGATATCGGTAACTAAGTTCAATTATGTATCTATAGTTGGACAGTGAGACCATTAATTACCCAATATTTGGCATACGATAACAAAAATTAAAAACAAATAGAGGCCAAAATCTGCGAGAGAACGGTGTCGCAGCCCTTAAAATGATATCTTATGAAAATAATAAATGTTCCGTTACAAATTTTTTGAAGCTTTTTCCAGTTAGATTGTTAAGTAATATGACAATTTACCAAAGAATCAATAACAACAGCAAAAATAGGATATTATGCACAAAAAATCAAAAAAGATTGAAAACTCGTACTAAAAGCAAGAAAACGTTCTGTTAAAACACTCCGGCACAAAATTAGGTTCTATTCTATAGGGAAGGAAGTTTGACCTGTATTTTGAGAACAAGCAAAAAGGTGGCTGAAATGAGTTTAAAAGTTTGCAACTTCAAAAAAGCACTGAAATGTTCTTAAAAGATTTTTTTTAATGACATAGGCGACATTAGGTAACAACCGAATGCATGGTACAGTTTCACCTACACCTCTTGAGGAAGCTGTTTGGATCTTTGAGTGGTTAGACTTAGTAATCAGACTGCAAAAAGAATAAAAATTGAAAGCAAAACACAAGAGTTCAGTTGAAGTTTACTAAAACTCTTTCTTAAAGCCATAAAAAGCTGAAGGTTCTTTGAAAACAAACTCTATCTACATTCGGCAATATTTTTACGTAAATTGGAGCTGTCCTTAAGGGAGCCGTGGATGAAAAACTTTTTCAGTAACTTACATTGAAAAAACAACAGCAAAATATATTGAAAAAAGGCATCACCAAAATAAAAATTAAAAAGTATCTGATTGCAAGAAACCATGATAACCAATCTTTCCATGGTTTTTGCCGAGCGCCCAACAAACCCGGCAAGTTTTCCAAGTGTTTGGTCTTCAAAAACCGCAAAATTGAAATTCTAGAGACTTTCCTAGGGCGCCTAATTTCAACTTGTGCTCTTTTGGAGGTTAAAAAGTCTTTGTCAAGGATTCCACGTCACTACGTCTGGCAAAGTAGACCAAAAAAGCACATTTTGTGCCATTTTTGATGAAAAAAGTTCGAATTTTGAAAATGATATCAAAAATTTTAACAAAAAAACTTTAATCAGACAATTCAGCAACGCTCCTCTCTCTTTAAGGGTAACAATAACACTATAGCGTTAGAAATTTTAACTTTCAACTTATTTTAAATCATATTAGCAAAATTGTGCCAAATTGTAGCAAAAATCACTGAATAGAAACTTTCGAATATTCACCAAAATTGAATTCTCGATAACTCCCTGTAAAAAACGAAATTCGAAATCTTTTTGTCCATTTTCTAGGATGTATGTGCTATTTAATGATTCCACTAACAACTCTATCCGTTGAATATATCGATCGGCCAAAATTGTGTAAACAAAAAAAAACCAGGTTGAGTATATAGTTCCTCCCTACCCACTAAAGTGGGGTTCGGAACAAATACCTATAGAAGGCACAAGTTGCATTTACAGGGAACAATAATAAGCGAATTTGAAGCTCTGTGTGTGTGAATTCTTTTCAATTACCGTTTTTGATTACTACAGATTACCCTGTAGTGTTTCGCTGAACTTTTCGTTAAAAACTGCGTACAGAAACAACTGGTTTTTTGATTGTCTCCAAGAGATAATGAGGCTATGATTGGTCTCTTCCTATTTTTTTTAATTCGAGAAGAGGAGTTTTGGAGGCGTGCCTTTGTTTAATCAAATTTTTGTGGAGTGAGTTTGATACAGAAATGGGCGCACGTGGTTTACTTTAGTGATTTAACTGTTGACGAAATTTAAAGAGGGGAGCAAAGAAAGGGTGGATTTTATTAATACCCTTTTTTAGGGAGAGAAATTGAGTTGTGAAGAATTTTCCTGTTGCTGAATTTTCAAGCGTTTTTTTTTCTTTAATTTTAAATAACGTTTTTGCTGAAAAGTTTCAAGTAGGCGCGAGCATTAATATCAAAGATGTTTTGAATGCGTTTTGAAGTCTATAATTGCCGCACAGCGATAGCTGGGGCTATTATTGGCCTTCTTTATTTTTTTTTTCATTTCGTCAAGATTTTGGTTACAACCATATGACGTCACAATCACTTCAAATCTGCTTTTTGTTCATTCTTTCTTGCATTTTTGACTGAATTGTGTATGTGACGTCATTTTCACTCTTATTAGAGCAATTTTTTTGTTCATTCGCGTGATTAATTGTTTGGTCACACGGCTTACCTCACTCTAAAAAATGACTTCCTCATTCTGAAATTAACTTTTCGTTACTCTATTTAAAAGAGATAAGGTCAAGTGAGTGCGTGTCGCTCTAATTGAAGGTTGTTTGAGAACAGCTAATAGAAATAATATTAACTTTAATCAAAATGGTTCCTAATCAAAATGTAACATCTCAGCTTTTAATTAAATGATTTTTTTATAGCTGCGAAGCTGTGAGCTGAGTGAAGCTATATTGCGGTGCTCTTCGTTCTTTGCAATACAAACAATTTGAATTGTATTGGGGCGCTGTCTTTTTTCAAGATCTGTTCACACATTGTCTTGATTTTTGAAGTCAAATTGGAGTATTGATTTTGGTCACGCCGAAACAGGAAGTGGAGCGAAAAAGCTAGTGGTTTTGCGGCGTGAAGTTTTTTCGCTCTAATTTTAAAGTAGTGATATAATGGTGTCGGAACAAAATTTTGCTTCTCGCTATTGTTTTTTGTTCACATGGGACAATTTCAATTCAATTTTTTCGATTTTTTTTTAATTTTTCAAATGGTTTTCCTAATCCATTCATAGTCCATTCAGACCTAGTGTTTTTTAGACCAAATTTCCTCTTCTCGCTAGTGGTTTTTTGTTCAATTGTGGCATTTTGACATTGTTTTTCAGTTTTATTTTAATATTTTTGGAAAGTGTCAGACGACTAAATAGATTATGATCATATGTGACTTACCTCACTTAATAAATTAACATTTGCACTTTCAAATTTGAGTTTATTCTGAATTAGTTTAAGATCAGAGGAAATCATATCTGTAACAAAGGTCCCTAAGAACCTGAAAAGGCTTCTGCGCAACGAATTCTAATGAATAAGTTAAATTAATTTAGCGCTGAATTTTTTTACATAGCTTCTTGAGTAGCGTTAACTTATATCTGTATGTTTCTATCTCTATCATAAGGCACGGAAGTCTATTCCTTCGCACATATTCCGGCAAGCTGACGGCTATGTCTGATCTTTTCCCTTTTATATCCTTTTGATTCTGCTGCCAGCTGTTCGACGATTGGAACGGGTTTTGAGCTAATTCGGTTTTCCAGTTTTGAGCAGATTTTTAATTTACGGCGATTTTTCAAGAAGTAATTGTTTTGCATTTTTTCGAAGCACAATAGATGCATATAGCTCACCACCATGATTAATTACAATTTAATTGAGCGTTTGTTGGCATAAAGTATTCTGGATGAGAATTTTGACAAAAAATGTAACTACTTTCGCCAGTTTTTTTCAAGTTTTTATAATTAGAGAAGTTAGGGTAGCGTTTAAAGCTTGCATGGTATCGTGTCTGCACTGTGCTTTTGCGTTGTTACTTTTTTGTTTTATGTTGAATTTAATAAGTCATTCAAATTAGTTATATAATTTTTTTCATTGTTATTTGACTTAATATCGCTTCTAAATGTTTTGCTCATTTTTTATGGCAGATAGTTCTGGCGAAGATTGGAGTTTTGCTGAGAAGAAGTTTTCGAATCGTTTCAGATTTCGTCGTTTCCCTATTTTCACACGCCAAGAAGTTTGATTCTTTCTGATAACTTTGATCGCTCATCAGAACTTCTGTGCGTGATGCCATTGGTTACTCTCTCTGTATGATTTTTCCAGCCGGTGTGACTATTTTTTGGAAACTTATATGATTTACCTCTCAAGTAATTGGCATCTGTACTCTGAGGTCGACCAAATTAGAAATACCTCGAAGCTTATCGAAACTGTTGAAATCAAAGTTTTCAATTAATTATTTGGCTAATTTGTTTTGTCTTTAATCAATTCAATCTTTTTTAACTAAGGGACTGAACGGTCTATCTCGCTGCTATTTTCGGGCAATCTTTTTTTTAAATCTGAAACATGTAAATTAAACTAACCACTTGGTTAATGTTACATTTTAGAAATTTATTAATCAAACATTATTATTTTCTAATTACCAACAAACTAAGGTTCGGTTTTCTTAAAACAGTTCAATAAAAAATATGTTTGAATCCTGCAACCCTTCTGTCTATTTGAACTATTTCATGTCGTTTAAGCATTTCCGCTGTAACTTTTTGTTTAAATTTGGTCTTCGACGTTTTTTTTCTAATTTTAAGTGGAATTGTGTTCCATTTCCGAATTACGAACAATTGAACCATTCCTCCATTTTGACTTACATTTTTGTTCTAAGAAAAGGTTATGGGCTCGTTTGTTTGCAATAATTGGCACGTTTTCTAAAAATCTGAAATGTTTTTTTGAGCGATTTCTTGTTTGTTCGAGAATATTGAAAAACCTATTTAGACACCCGTGTTATTTGGAGCTCTGCTGGAAGAATTTTAGTCCAGAAGTAGATCTCATGAAGCGTCCTATTTGGTTTTCATAAAGCAAACTTTTATGCCCCAGTTTATCTGTTTGTTAATTCTGTCAACGGAGTAAGTTGGTAATTTTATAAAAAAAAATCGCACTAAAATCTAAATGAGACAAAACTAGAGATTTAAAAAGATTTATTCTTGTTTTTAACGGTACCTGATAACGAACCAAATATAGTGATCTGATTGCTGAAGCCATTTTACTAATAACCTTATTTAGTTGATTTTGGTATGTCAGTTCCCTATTAGTTATTACACCTAAATATCTACATTTTTCAGATGCTTCGAATCGGTGTCCCTTGAAATCGACCGTTTCAATGATGGGCAATTTTTCATTCCTGAACACCATTAACTCCGTTTTTCCTCATTCAAGGTTAACCTGTTTTATTTCATATTTTGATCTGTCTTGTTTAATGTATCTTCAGCTATTAGCTGCAAATTTGCTTCATTCTTTGCATGACATGCAAAGTATAAAAATTAAAGGCCCTAAGACAGTTCCCTGAGAAGCACCGTGATTTATGACAACCCAATCTGATTTTACTATCCCATTTTTTACACACTGTTTTCTATCACAAAGGGAGGAGTTTAAGAAGTTTCTTGCATTTTCTCCAATTCCATACCTTTTTGTTTTGTTCATAAAACATCTATGGGTATTGAGTTGAAAGCCTTTGCTAAGTCGAAGAAAACTCGTTTTCGTCAATGCATTGGTTTTTTTTTCAGTTAATGAAATGATAGTATCGAGACAGCACATATGCTTTTAAAATCCGAATTGATTCTTGTTAATCAGACCATTAAGAGTTAGGTGGTGAGTTAGTTGTTCAAGTATTAATCGCTCAAAAATTTTTGCTGGAGTTGGTGTGACTGATATGGGTCGATAGTTTTCTGGTTCTATTCGGTCTCCTTTCTTATAAACAGTTGTAACATGGGCTGTTTTCTAAATATAAGGAGACGTGTTTTTGTGAATACATTCATTGACGACAAATGTTAAATGAGTTCCAATAGACAGTTTACTATCTTTTAGCGCCCATGCTGGTATATAGCCCGGTCCGGGCGATTTATGCTTGGGTAGATTATCAATAACATTATACAATTCTTTTCTTGTGACTGGTCGGAAGCTAAATTCCGGTCCCTCAAATGTTAGGGAAGAATGATTTGGAGAAACGTCTTTGGCTTTGTATAATCCGAGCCTCGCAAAACAGTTAAGAATATTGGCATGCTTTCTGTCATCCTCAACAAAATGACTACCTCCCTTAATTTGTCAATTTTTTTCTATTTGACTGTTGGAGTTGATCCTGTTTTTGATTAATTTCCATTGTTCTCTTGAAGTTGGTAGCTGCTGGAAAAAGTTCTTTGTATAATCGTCTCCAGCTTTTTTCAGTTTTTTATTCTCTGAATTGCGTAAAGATTTGTAAATATTATAAATCTCTGGTTTTGGGCTTTTCTTCCACGCATTAAAAAGACGGTGTTCTTCATTTATGAGACCACGTAATTCCTTTGTCAACCATTGCTTTTGTTGTTTTTTGGTAATACTTTCTACGAACTTCAAGGGCGCATGACAACTCAGTATATTTTTTAGCAAATGTCGATAAATTTCAAAAACATATCGTTAGGCTCATTTATCTGGTACATAGGAGACCAATCTTGCAGCGCAATATGACGATTGAAATTTGATCTTTTATATTTGTTGGTATTTCGTATCAAAAACTGTCTCTTCTTGTCACTGTGATCTCCCTTTAATGATTACTGATATACTATTGGGAAGTGATCAACTCCAAGAGTCGACTCTCGAACATTGGCTTCAAAAAATTGGTTGGTCGAGATAAAACAGTGATCATTTAACGAATATTTTTCACCATTTGTCCATGTTGCCTCCGTTTCATTAACGTAACATAGCCCATTGTTTGCTGTGACAATATCGAGTGACTGTCTACCTTTTGCGCCTAACAAGTTTATATTGTAATCTCCGAATAAAATTAGATTATCTGTATACGAATACCCATTTGAGATTTCTACAGTCATTTTATCCAGAAAAAAGCTAGAAATTTTTACATTGGGGCAGTATGTTACATTAATGAGTAGTTTTTGTGTTAAAGGCTTATCATTTTCAATCCACATTTACTCAAAAAAAACTTCTCTTGTGTTCAAATCATTCTCATTTTTACTGTAAGCTGTTTGGGAGCCCAGATACCTACCCCTCCACCTATCTGTACATTAGTTAATGATGATCTTGGTTGTTGAACAAAGTGATGACTATTGCACGGATAAAACTCGGGAATGTCAGTTTCGGTAACAACTAGGAATGAAGTTTCATCAAGTTTTTTCAAGAAACGAGACAGTTGTTCATGTTTTTTACTGAGGCTTCTACAATTCATATACCAAAACTTGAGAAACTCCGAGTTTCTCCCACGCCCAGCATTGTACTTTTCAATTGTTGTTATATCCAAATTTGATGGAACTGAGTTTCTTTCAATGTCACTACATTTTTGTAGATATTTTGTTAAATATTCCGAACCATAGAAAAAAATTTTTGATCTGCACGATATCACGGCAGTTAGGTTTTTCAAGTTTACATTAATTCGAGTGACTTTCGAGAAACTCAATCTTTTCTAGAAAAAAACTTAATCAAAATTAAAACCAAGATAAAAATCCACACACATCCCGAATAAAACATTCTTAATGATTTCTAAGCGTATCAGAATTCAATACGATTGTTGAAATTATTCCATCCATCCCTCATGGGTACAAAAAGATCTTTGCGCTTTGGTGGAAGTTGTCTTAGAGACATCGTTTGTTGAACAATTGTAACCAATCGTTTTCAATTGATTTCTCAGAGTCGCTACCATTTTGAATTCCATCTAAATTAGGGTGAACACCATCATTCCTTATATCTCTGTTTTCCACGTCGTAATTCAGGACATTTACTTTACACGACTGAAATTCACCATTAAGTTGATCGGTTATATTATTGACGTCCTTGTTGTTATCATTAATTTCTTTGTTATTCACATCTCTTCCATACAGACCATTCTTTGCATTCGGTATTTTGCAAATGGCAACCTTATGTGGCTTGAATTTTGTGATACATTTGCCAACCAGGTCACCATTTTGCTCTGCTGCTTTTTTTCCGTCAGTACCCTGATCAATAGTGTTATGCCCAAGGTGAAATATAAGGCTTTCCGACTTTGTTCCTGTTGAATACGAATCAATGGTACTGTTGACGTCATGAATGGTTGCAGATGGGTAGAGTGTATAGCTCTTTCGCTACTGATATCGCTTTGTTTTACAAATTTGAACGTGTTGTCAGAAATAACTAATTTTTTTGCAAAACTAGGTGCAAATTGCAAATTTGGGGGAAAACTTTTTGCTAGCAGTCAGACGCTTAACGTTCATTGCCATCCATACCATCAATAATTTTTGTCGGCATTTTGTCATTTTGAGCTCTCAAGTGAATGATTTCCGACGTTGGCTGATCATATAATCTTTTTTCGTTGTCTAAGGCTGCTCGAAGTTTTTTTTTGTTGTTCAATTAACGCAGCTTTTTCTTTATATAATTCTACATATTTCCTGACCTCATCTATTTCACATTGTTGCAAACTACTACTAAGTGATGTTCTTTTATTTTCTCTTATTTTCAAAATTTCTTGTATCAATTTTTCTCTATTGCATTTTGCTAGTGCAGTTGTCTCCATTTTGATGTCGGATACTTTGGGTTTTTATGACAAAGTCTTAGGTAAACATAGCAAAAAAAAGATGTTGACCTGAAAAGAAAGAAAAATAAACTGGTTTGATCTCACCGGCTGACGAAAAACAATAAGTCAAGATAGCTCCAGTAACGTTTTCAGATTCCAAGTAGATTACCCAATCAATTGTCGATAAAACTGTTTTCCAAAAAAAGAATTTATCTTGCTTGATAATATGAGGATTTTTGAAGAAGTCTATACTATAGCAGTTGAGAAGAGTAAAGTTTTTCAAAACATCGCTTGTGTTTTAAGAAAAATACACGCCGCCGACCTCCAACTTCTACCGGATATATTTCAGCACTGATATATACGTTACTATTTGAACTAAAGTTCTGCTTTCAATTAAAATTTGAGGTCGCTGGTACGAAAAATTCCGTAAAATTGTGACGATTTCTGGCTTTCACCAGGACTTCGGCTTCTGCCTTTGAAAGCAGTGTTTATATTACACAGCACGATGTCACAAAAGACAATTGAAGCTATCTGAATGTTGAAAAAAAATTAGTTCACTGTTTATATTAATATAAACTAATTATAAACTTAGTATTGAAGTCCCGATTGACTTTGTTTTAAAACTATTCTTCGACGAATCCTTGCTGTTTCAAGTCGTTTTTCGAGAGATTGTTTTGATTTTTTCGCGAAAGGCACTTCTAAATTATTGGCTTCTGTCCTGCAGTACAACTCTATAAACGTAAGGTGATATTGAATCATTAAATGCTGCTTTGACCCGGAAGAAATCGTTCCTTTCTTGCTCCGTTCATGTTCGTTTGTGGAGAAATTTAGCGCTTTGGAATTCAAGCTAAACAGAAATGAGGAACTCTTGTTTAAGAAAAGTTCTTGATTTTAAATATTTCTGGCTAGTCATAAAATCTAACGACTCCGAGTATATTGAATTTACCATTTACGACTGGACAAATAGTGTCTTCAATTTGAAGTTAATTTTGTGGTCATGCGGAATATTAAGATTTTTTTGATATAATTGAGTGAACAATTTTGTTTCCAATGGTTTCCAAGTACTATATTGCCGTTGCTCACTATAGTCCAGAAATAACTGTTTTGGGCATCAAATCTTTTACCATTTGAACTGAGATTCTGGTTTAGTCATTTTAGTCGTGGACATTTCGTAAAATTACTACCTTATTGGGCAAATTGTGCGATGCTTTGCACAGCACAAATTTGATCTAATTATGGAAGGTATCTAGTTATCGGTTTATTATGTAGCACTTGTGATGTTGGTTCGAAATCTGGATTTTTCGGCGTCATGAAAACATCGTTCCAAATAATGTTGTTTTCAAATTGTGATTCCTTAAGAATTGCTTGTCATTTTTGTTTCCAGACAAAGTCTTGTTTCAATTATTTGCTTTTGTTGGCTGACTTCATAAACACTTTGAATGACTAACACTGTTTCGGCCCCTAAGAAACCGTCCTTGCATACAAGTTAATCATTGTGATTTTTGTGGAAAATTTCTGCTGTGATTCAATCGACTGTACTGTTTCCAATAGTGTATTTAATTTCCTCCAATAAACACCTTTTGAGGCTCGAGATGAACATATGTTCTCTCCGTAATGATATGTGAATAAAGTCTGCCTATTGTAGAGCTCTAAGTTTAAGCAAAGATTTGCTATTTTGAGAGAGTTTATTAATTAGTAGTAATATGTGAGCAGATCAGGGGGGGGGGGTAAAAGGAAGTACCTATGTATTAACATTAGGTATAGCCCAATTTCCCTCAAATCCCAAAGAAGTACCTCACAGCTTGATACCCACGCTGTTCACACGAGGGGGATTAGCAAGTTAATCCCTTAATATTAAATTAGGCCATTTACTCATTCCCATATTGCACTTTAATAATGTAAATTTCTAAAGACGTACCTCACAGCATGATACCCACGCTGTTCACACGAAGGGGATTAGCAAGATAGTGCCTTAACAGCAAATCAGTCAGGTCATTGACCCCCTACCATATTACAGTTTACTAATGTAAATTTTCAAAAGTGTACCTCACAGCATGTCACCCAAGCTGTTCACACGAAGGGGATTAGCAAGATAGTGATTTCACAACAAATTAATAAGGTCATCGACCCTCTACAAAATAACACTTTAATAACGTAAATTTCCAAAGATGTACCTCCTCACAGCATGATACCCACGCTGTTCACACGAGGGGGATTAGCAAGTTAATCCCTTAATATTAAATTAGGCCATTTACTCATTCCCATATTGCACTTTAATAATGTAAATTTCTAAAGACGTACCTCACAGCATGATACCCACGCTGTTCACACGAAGGGGATTAGCAAGATAGTGCCTTAACAGCAAATCAGTCAAGTCATTGACCCCCTACCATATTACAGTTTACTAATGTAAATTTTCAAAAGTGTACCTCACAGCATGTCACCCAAGCTGTTCACACGAAGGGGATTAGCAAGATAGTGATTTCACAACAAATTAATAAGGTCATCGACCCTCTACAAAATAACACTTTAATAACGTAAATTTCCAAAGATGTACCTCCTCACAGCATGATAACCAAGCTGTTCACACGAAGGGGATTAGCAAGATAATCCTTCAATAATAATTTAGGATGACTCATTTACAGTTACATACGACTTTTCAAAAATGTACCTCACAGCATGACACCAAGCTGTTCACACAAAGGGGGATTAGCTAGGTAATGTTTTAATGTTAAAATAGATAGGATGACTCATTTACACTTATGTACAGCTTACGTGATTTTCAAAAATGTACCTCACAGTAAGATACCCAAGCTCTTCAAATTAAAGGGATTAGCAAGATAGTGTCTTAACAACAAACTAATAAGGTCATTTACCCACCCATTCGCATATTAACAAAAAAGTACAATTTTTTATTTTTGATTTTTAGATTTTTGTACAATTTTAATCAATTTTATGTTTGAAATAGTGTTTCACTGTGTCGTTTTAAACTGAAGTTCCAATTTTCCGATTTCAGAAAAAGTTGTATTATTGTTTTGAAAATGTCTTTCTTATTTTTTTATTTTTAACCAATCACATAATCTGTCAGATCTGATTTTGGAATGTTGATGCTGAAAAACATTTACGATTCATTTTGTCTTTTGTCTTGGATGAACATCAGTAGCCTAAAAAAAAATGCAAAATACTCCAATTCTTCCTTTACTTCCTTCAACATCTTTTCTTTCCACTTTTCATTCAGATTTAGATTACGCTCCTATCACGGAAGCATCAATATTTAAAACGGTAGTAACCGATAACAATTTGGAATTATCTTTTGAGGTGGATTGCACTAGAGTAACAATTAAAACTCAGACAACTAGCTTGACACTTCCGAAGGATTTGTGGAGAACTTTAGAGGCAGCTAGACATCATAACCTCCACCTAGCCGAAGAAAAAGTCAACAATTCATTGCTTTCTCTCCAAACTTATTTTCAAACCATTGAAAGAATTCCAAAAGAACAAGGGTTTCACCCGTTGAAAGACAGCAAAGGAATTATGTTCCCGTACTCTCGTGACATAAATCACTACGGTGTTTGGTGGGTAGAAGACATGTTCTCCAAGCATGCTGACTCATTTTCTAAAAAACCAGAAGCCTTCAATCTGCCCGATTTCAAAGACCTTATTCTTCCTCCGATCCAGGAAACTGACAATGAAGAGACTCAATCATCTCATCAAAATATTCCTTTCTCGAACTATAAGTGTTCTCCAATAGAATAGAGAGATAACTCGCTTTTGTTCGATGCTAAATTCACCCTCACGTGACTAAATATAGAAAACTCATCTTTGGCATCACGTGATGTTACTAAAAATAGAAGTGACATAACTATTACGTCATGATGCACGCTCTATTTTCATTGGTTACGAATTATTTTATAACATCTCATTGGATACGAAGTTTATTTTTCGCAACTGTTCTCGTTCTTACTTAAATTTCATTGGTTCAAGATATCCAGCCCTTTCTTAAAGACAATTCATTCATTTGTTTCTTTGCGATTTCAATATTCAGTTACCCTTGTAGACCCAAATTTTCTGCTTTAAAAACTTTAAATAATTCACATTCTCATTTCACAGATGGATCAAAGCTCTGTCTCTCCTAACTCCAAAAAACCATTCTCCTTTCCCATCCGTAAACGAGATTACAAAGGAAAACCAGTTGTTCCCTCACCACAATTGGAATACCACAATGAGAGCATGTTTTCTCTATTTAAAGACAACAACGATAAAAAAGACAACACCGACTCAAAACCAAATGAGGAGCACGATGGAAGAAACAACTGTTGGTCCTTTCAAGAATACGGGAACCGGAAGTTTCAAATCAGCATCCCAGAGGAAACAATCAACACAAACTCTAACTGGACTCACTTGAAAGTATTTCGCGAAAATGTGGAAAGTGAATATGTTCTGCATCAATTTCTGATGCTATCGGCCAGAGAATTGAAGCTTGTTATTGAAAAGATACCTGAGATGATAAAAGAAGCACTACTGTTCGAACCTACTGTAGGTACTGCGAAGCTGGTGATTGACGAAACTGTGTTCCAACCAACTGATGTTGAGGAAAAAGCAAAATTTGATGTGTTCTGGGAGGTGAGTGAGACTGCTCGACGGAAGGTGTGTGTGACTAGAATATTTTTCCAAGATGATCCGAATCGATGTTATTTCACAATCAAGCTGTTCACACGAGGGACTGAAAAGGACAGTTTTAGAAGGAAATGCTTTCTTTCGGTCAGAATTGGCGAGATGGAGAAACTACACAGAATGAGCGATGAAATTATTTCAGTGCTGAACAAAGTCAAAAACCAAAAAAGATCGCAAAGTGCATAAAAGTTATTGAAAATTTTTATATTGTATGTTGTGATGTTTGTCTTTAATCACTTTTTAAAATTTAATGTTCCAGTACAGTTGCTTGATATGAACATTGAGGAAATTGTAGCGTTAGAGAAAGAAATCAGTAAACTTTTTGTTGGAAATACAAAACGCAAAAATTATTTTTTGGCTGTCTGTCGAAGCTTGAACAAAAATTTAGATCTGGATAAAATCAACAGAGAAGCTCCGTTTGGGGGACTAATAGGAGTTGGTGACTCAAAGTTAGAAAAACTTCTCAATTGGTCAAAAATTTTTCGATTACATGCTACATTTCATGATGCCGCAGGATACCTGAAAACAAATCTAAATATTGGTCCTGGATATTGTTACATGGTTCCATTTTTTAATTCTATATTGAATTTTTGTTTCTTGGGACATATAACAGGTCTTGCATATTGTTGTTTTTTGAAAATGTCACCACGATTCCAATTTATCAAAGTGTGAATCATTATTTCCTAAAGACGAACAAAAATCAGTTGCTCTCTAATGACAGATCATCTCAATCACGCATCTGACTTTATTTTTGATAATAACAATCAAGAAAGACCTCCTTGGAAAATCTGTGGTCGCACTTGCTCTCGAACAGCTTTTTTGTCAATATTTCAGTGCTTAGTTGTATTAGTACTGCTTCTGTTTTCAATTATTAATCTTATTTTTGCTAGAACTTGTGACGAGCGAACAGTTTGGATTGCTATTCTTTCAAGTGCCGTTGGTTATATACTTCCTAATCCCAGAACATAAAATGAACAAAATCATTTCAACAAACGAACGAATTTTGATGTATCTTGTTGGTCCTTCCGGATCTGGAAAAACTGTTTTTATCAATGATATGCTACGAATGAAAACTTTTCAACCATCATTTGATCGAATTTTATACTTTTATAAGCACTTTCAGCCAATTTACGACACAATGATGCAATCAATTGCAGATATAGAATTCATTCAGGGAGTTGACTTTGATTTAATCGATAACTTACCCGCTGACGGTACTAAATATTTACTTATATTCGATGATTCATTGGACATTCTTTCCTAGTCGGAAAAATTCAACGGAATTGCGACAGCCGGTAGACATCGAAACCTAAATTGTGTATATATCAAGCATAATCTCTTCCACAAAAACAAAACTGGACGTGATGCCGAGCTGCAGACTACTCACATTGTTTTGTTCAAATCACCGAGAGATGTGCAGCAGATTGATATCTTGGGAAGACAGCTAGGTCTCGGAAGACAACTAAAAGATTGGTATGATGATGCAACAGAAGAACCATATGGTCATCTTATGATTGATTTGAGACCATCTACACCTGATTTGTTGAGATACTGTTCAAATGTAACATCATTTCCCTCAGAATTCTTTGTACCGAACAGTCGTGCTCGTATTACTGATATTAATGATAAACGCACAGAACTATTATACTCTGAAGCTCTTTCGGAATCTCAGCAAGAAATTTCAACCAGCTTTCCTTCTAAATTGTCCTAAAGAGTTCATCAGATTTCTCTGTGAGTGTATTGTAAACTTGATTGAAGGAAACCTCACAGGAGTAAGAAAAAATCAGTTTGTTCGCTTCCAAAAACAACTTAGAAAGCTCACGTCAAAATCAACAACCCTCAATTCCAGAAGACTTATTTTGGGCTCGAAAGCTGGAATAAAAATATTAGGGTACATATATCAACCTTGTATGAACAAATTTTCAACTTTCTTCAATGAGTGAGGTCAAAAAGTTTGTTCTTGTTCCAAAAGAACTGTGGGAGACCAGAAAAAGGAAATTACCGGAACCCTCCTGCGAGATCTATAAAAAGGAAGAAACTGTTTTCCCAGTTATCAAAAAAGTGAAAGAAGAAGTTAGTTCCGAAAAAACCGAGCGTCCACCTAAAGAACTTAAGACAGACCTGGAATTTCACTATAAGAACTATCCTGAGACATTGAAAACTTTGAAAGAGATTTACGAAAACAAACGGTTAAAAATTTCACTTTCCAATACAATTATTGTTGACAACGTTGACACAGGAGTTGATATAAAAACATTCCTTCATTCAATTAAATTGAAGAACGCTCCAGTTGATCCAAACTATTTCCTTATTCTTAAAGTTCTAAATCTGAGACCACATCTGGTTAAAAACAACATTTTGAGGACACAGTATGGCTCAGACTGGTTCAATTACAGTTTCAGATAGAATCAAATTGCAGAAGTTGTATAAAGGGAAGGGACCAACAGCTTTCGGTTCTATCAATAACCTAACAAAATCAAGTGGAATCAGTCGCGAGAGAGTTACCGATTTTTTACAGTCAAAAGACTCTTATACGAAGTACAAAGGAATCAGACGAAAATTTCCCCGGCTAAATGCGCATGCTCGCTATATTGATGAGATTTGGTGCTTGGATCTTGCACAAATGGATAAACTATCACAATGGAACCGAGGTATCAACTTTTTACTCGTTACTGTCGATGTTTTTTCTCGATTCTTGCGAGTAGAAGCATTACGAAGCAAAAGACCAGAGGGTGTGAAAGCAGCTTTTATCAAAATGTGTTCGAAAAAGAACGAACTCAATTTCCCAAAAAAGTTATGGCTAGATCAAGGAAAAGAGTTTTTTGGAGATATGGCCAATTTCTGCGAGGATGTGGGAGTCAAATATTATCACACTTATAGTGAAACAAAAGTAGCTTTTGGCGAGAGAGCTATACGAACCCTGAAAAACTTAATTTACCGCTACCTGGAGGAAAAGGACACATTATCTTACATCAGAGACCTGCAAATGTTTGTTGACATCATCAACTCTAGAATAAATCGAAGTATTGGTTTGGCACCCAAAAATGTAGTCAATGCTGACTTTTTGACTGTCATGTACAAGCGGATGAAACTACGAAAAAACAAGAAGCCTAATTTTAAAGTAGGTGATAAAGTTCGGTTGGTATTAGTAGGGCACAATTTTCAAAAAGGATATAAGCCTCACTATACACATGAAATTTTCCTAATTCGAAAAATAAACACTTTGGCTCCTTTCCCGACTTACTTTGTTGTTGATCAGAAAGGAGAAAACATTGATGGAATCTTTTACGAGCAAGAATTGTCAAAAGTTAAATAATCATTTTTCAATTAGTCGCGCTAGAAAATGGACGGTTACAATCTGCCTTATTTTAAAGGAGTCCCTCGTCAGAGAGGGCGTGGCTTTGGAGCATTGGCTAGAACAGTCGCTAGAACAACTCTCCCAATTCTCAAGAAATACGTTTTACCTGCAGCAAAAAAAATTGGACGAGATGTAATCGAGTCAGCCATTCCCGAAATTGGAGGTGTTTTATCAGGACAGACTTCAATTAAAAAAGCAGTAAAGAAGACTGCGAAATCAACAATACGAAAACAGGTTGGTGGTGGTATGAAAAAGAGGAAAAACACGAGACAAAGTATCGTTCGGCAAAAAATTCGGAAAGACTTTCTGAAGAACCTTGACTAATCATTTTCCCAAACAAACGTCACAGAGTACAGTCAAACATCATGAATTCGTTTTATCTTGAATTAGTATCCAACGCTTCTTCTCAAGTTTATCCTCAAAATACAATGGCTTCATTCACTAATTTTCTTCCCGACAAAATTGAACTGGATGGATCTTGGGAAGTAGCTTTAGTCGAAGTATCATATCCCGGTATATGTTATAACGTTGAAGGAGGATTGATGACCTTTCACTACGATGAGAAATTTAAGCATGTCTTTGCCATTCCACCAGCAGTTTTTAACTCTATGGATGAATTTGTAAAGAGTCTTACAGATATTCCCAAAAAAGCACGACATCCCAAAAACTTAGATCCTCAATTTTCCATCAACATCGACAAAAAAAGTCGAAGACTAACTTTTTGCAATAGAGAATCTCAAAATGTATCATTCAGCAAAAGTTTGGCTGCTAACTTGGGCGTTGAAGCTGACAAACCTGTTATGCCTTATTCGAAAAGATCATACAACACTAAATCCTGGGCAACGGCAGATCTCCCTTTTGATATTACTGGAACACATACAGTTTTACTCTACTTGGATATAGTTGAACCCAATTCAGTCGGTGATGTGAAATGTCCTCTTCTACGCTCCTTTCCATTCAAACACCGAGAGTTCCACAATGATGAGATTTTTAAGAGATCGCAGGTTCTGAGTTATCGCAGTTTCGAACACTTGAGATTCCATAAAGTAATCAAATCGAACTTCCACAGTATCCATGTAGAGTTAAGAAACGCTGCTGGACAGCTTGTTCCCTTCTTCCCTATTGGTCAAGTTCAACTTACTTTATTATTTCAGAAAAAAACTTGATCATTTCCTCAATTATCATTATAAAAAACGGTCGGCTAAAATGAATTCCTTGTCTCACTCTATGCTCGACTTTTTTGGGAAAGTTCCAATTTTAGATCCAATTCTTTGGTCCAATGAACAACAAATATTTCCAACAAATTCCTTAAACGAATCAACAATCGAATTTCAATTGGAAACTGATCGTAATATTTTCACTGACTTGCGATCTACTCGATTATTCATCAGAGGAAGGGTTATTAAAGGCGATCGAACACGTTTGGATAATGCCGAAGAAACATTATTGGTAAACAATGCTCTTCATTCACTTTTCTCTAATTGCGAAGTCTATCTAAACAATGAACAAGTTCACAGTGCCAATTCTCTTTATGCTCACCAAGCTTTTGTCTCTGCTGAATTTTCAGGAACAAAAGGTACCAAGGAGAGCTTATCCCAATGCCAAGGATATCGATACGAGATTGAACCGAACGATTTTACAAAAAGAGCCTTTACAGATACTGTTTTTCAAAAAGATAAAGATGAATTTACTTTTTACGGTCCGTTGGCAATAGGTCTATTTGCTTGTGAAACTTTACTTCTCCCAAATGTCAACCTCAGACTGAAATTGATCCGATCATCTCCAGCGTTCTATATGATCGATACTGGTGGGCTGAACTCTGAGGCTATAATTTTGGAAGCTTGCCTTTTTACTAGACAGGTAGCGATCTCAGATAACTGGATGAGAAGTTTCAAAAGCAGACTGCTTCGAGAACCTGCCATATTTTACTATAATGAAGAACTTCCAAAGACGTTTATTATTCCCGCTGGACAGAACCAGTTTATACAAGAAAATATATTTTCAAACAAACCAATTCGAATGATTGATATTGCTATGAATCTGAATAATGAGTTCAGTGGAACATACAACACGAATCCGTTCCATTTTCGTAAATTTGGTCTTCGACAAGTTAAAATTGTGCGTGGGAATCAAACTATTGTAAACTTGAAAACAGAAAATCACGTGAGAGCTTATGCTGAAACAATGAAAGCACTCAAATTTGATGATGACGGTCCTAACATTCAATACAAGGATTTTGAAAATCATTTTCATTTATTTTTCGATCTCACTTCAACACAGGAGGCCAATGTCGAAATGCATTTTCCTGATGTAGTTGGAGCAGGAATTCGTTTGGAGCTCTACTTTGCTAACAATTTGACCAATACTGTAGAATTATTTGTTAGTGGTGAACGTATAAGCTCAATTGCAATTGATAAGGAGGGATCAGTCACCAAAAATGGATAATCAACAACTCTTAAATGTTGTCAACAGGTTCCCACACCTAAAGTTCAAATATCTCGGTTCCTTCCCTGCAGATCTTCGACCGAAAAATTTACCTACAAACACGTTTTGTATAATCAACACAGATCCATCTACTCAACCGGGCTCCCACTGGATTTTGCTTGCAAATAAAAATGGAAAGTTGTTCTACGGTGATTCGATGGGAGAAGTTTTGGAAAAATATGGCATCAGGACAAGAGCAAACTTTGGTTCATTAGTACAGGAGAAACTCCAAGATTCAGAATTGTGTGGTTTATATGCTATTTATTTTGCACATGTGCTATTTTCTAAAGTTTCGTCTAAATATTTAAATGATTTTCATATATTGACGTTCTTTGCTGATGTTTTGTAAGTTTTGAAAACCAAAATTTGAAGTGTTTAAACAATAATTCGTAAAATGCTGCAAATGGTTTTCAAAACTTTAAAAGTTTGTAAATTTTGTATTTAATTATTTGTATTTGTAATTGTATCTAATTCATTTATTTCAAAAAAAAGGTCTTTTGTTAAAGAGATTTTGGTAGGAAAACTGTGAATTAAAGTAAAGAGGCGATTTAAATATAAGATTAATGAAAACGAGCTATAAATCTAAAGGAGTAGTGTGAATACCATCTTCACAGACTTTACGCTTGGGATAAAAATATGAAAGTCCCACTTTCTTTAGTTCATAGGTACAAACTTTCTTGTTGTCAACAACTCTGAAGCCACGATTTGTTGAATAAACTCGCTCCTCATCGAACAGAACTTTTCTATACTTGTTTAGGGGCTCCTCAATGTTGCTCTTGTTGAGTCCTTTACTTGATAGTTTAACTGTGTCTGTTTCCTCATCGTAACAGCAGTATGTCTTTGAACAAAGAGCAATCATTTCAGAGCATCTAAATTCTTCCTTAAAAAGTCCAGGAGTTCTCTTGTCAAAGGCAGCATGTTTTTTGCAACATTCTCGTGGGAAGAAATTGCTGCTGGAGTTTGCTGCAAAGTTATCATTGCAGTCGCTCTGTCTCATCCAGTACCACACTGATTGCATTTCTGGTCGAATGATGTCGTCAATTTTTTCCTCGCTAAGGGCCATGTAGAGACTGTCGGTATCCATTTCAATGAGTTCGTACTTGTTCTTATCACAGAAAGGGGTGAAGAAGTTGTATTTAAGTTGTAGCATGGTGAGTTTGGCGTACTGGAGGATGAAGAAGCCTACAATTATTGGTTCTTTATGATCGATACGCGACTTGCTCATTTCTATCTCATATATCTGCTCTGGTAGCTCATTCATAGTCTTGAAAAACCTATTGTTAATAAATTTGTCCACCTGTGATCCTTTCACGTACTTGGTATTCGTATGTCGACTACGGTCCATGATCTGATATCCATACGAACTGTTTCCAATCAGCTTCATTGTCTCCGCAACGACTGTTGACTCCCTATTCTGGTCTCCTTCGCGGCGGGCATCGACAACATTCTGAACAAATGTCTCAAAGCAGCGTCGGGGAGTGTATTGAAGAAACCAAAAGACGTCTTTTAGGATCACACCTTTTTCTAGATAAAATAACAAAAGTGGTGTAATAACTGGTCCTCGTTCAAGCTTGAAACTGGAAATGAGCATTTTTCTGGGTCTGGATAGTAATTTGTTGCGTTCTGCAAACTCTTTCATATGGTCCCCAATATCATCTCGTCCCACTTCACAATTCTTGAAAATTGGAGGAAAGTCTTCAAAGTAAGGATACATTTCCTCTGGAACTTGAAGACTACAATCGACGACACCAAACAGTTCTCCACGTTTAATTTTCTCAATGAGCGAGTGCTTGTTCATCGCTGGTTGGAAGGGATAATTTGACTTGAGAAAGTCTTTAACCCCATTTGTGTTTTCGCTCCTCCACTTCTTCCATTGACACTCCCAGATCTCTTCAACATTCAACCCCAATCCCTTCAGGTACTCTCTTCTATCATTGTCACGTTCTCTCCGCTTCAAGCCGCTTTCAATGTCCTCGAAGAGAAGTGGTTTTTCCTCTTGACACGGACAAAAATGAAAGAAGCAACCCATCGCTTCAAAGACCGTGTTGCAATGGTTACAAAACCCATCAACTAAATAAGGACCGAGCTTCTTTTGTTTCTTGTGTGTGAACTGGGTTTGTATTTTACAATTGGGGTGAACCTGTTGGAAGTAGTCCATGACCTGCTGTTCAAAGTAGCTTCTCCAGTTCCTGTTTGGATGAAATTTTGCAGTCTCTTCATTGTACTCCCATTTTGTATAGGGTCCTGTTGGCATCTCTTTTGTCATGGAAAAAGGGTACAACTGACTGGCATCTATTCCGACAATTGACTTGCAAACGTTTTCTGACTCTCGTATTTTTGTTTCACCAACTTTTGCATACCTTGTAAAGATAATTGAGGGTCCCCCAGTCAACCATTTCCGAATGTAATTATCATATTCTTTATCTTTCTCACAAAACGGAAAGAAAGCTGCATCTGTTGACGAATGAAGGAACCTGTTTGCCAAGTTGGGAAGAGTGTAGCCCAATTTTAACATGTCTACTTGTCTGGAGTGGTAAAAACTGATCATTTTGTCCATAGCTTCAAGTGTAGGTTCGACATCTTTGTTATTGTACCACATGAGGAAGTCGCGAAACGTCTGCATTCCTTCTCTTTTCCAAATATTTTGGAGCTCCAAGTAATTTTCTTCAGCATTTTGTGGAACTTTCTTCAGTCTCAACTTCTTCAAAATTGCCTCCTCTTGCATTCCACCGTTCTTCAATTGCACGAACTTATCGTAATCGACCGAAAGAACGTTGTGGTTCTTCAACTTGCTCCAAAAGCTGTCGATTGGTGGCAATTGGGATACATTCAACTTCTCAATACTGTCGAACCATTCATAGGGGAAGAAACCTTTTTCTTCACTCGCTCCATAGGCTTTTAGGAAGTTATCCAGGGTTGTAGCTCCTCCCAGGAAGTTTAAAATGTCCAGAAACTGTAGACCAAGAAAATTCATGCCAATATATTTATTCCCCATTCGAATCACTTTGGGAACAACGTTTCTTTCTATTAGGAGATGATGCAGAAGATACTCTTTGATTAAGTTCAAATCGTACCTCGAACTGTTGAACCCAAACACAGGAATGGTGCTGTAATAGTTCTCAAAATCTTGTCTCAAATTTGATAACATCTTGAGCTCACATCTCAGTCTCTGTATTTCAAGGTCTTCCTCTTCCTCTCCGTCAGGTTCCGCCTCGTTGTCCAATAAGTCTTCCGCTCCGGTAGGTACCTTCTTGTCTTTCACTGGAACTAATTGTCGTACTGCCCAATATTTTTCTTCCAATTCTAGCACGAAATCATGGAGTTTTTCCCTCATTAGAAGCATGCTTTTCTCTGCTATATTAGTCAAGCTGGATACAAAATCACGGATTAGTTGAGGCGGATCTTCGTTGCAAATAAAAATTGGTGCGGAGATTAGATTCGAGGATATTGACACACTAATGGGGACATGTTTTCCTATCCAAGAAGTCAATTCTGTGTTTCTGAGTGTATTGTCGGGGACTGTTATTGACTCGAAATCGAATACGATAAGGTTAGAAAACAATCTCAGCTCCTGTGGTACATTAATGTTTACATCTTCCAGACGTTCAAAAATAGTTTCAGATAACTGATAGGCTCCTGTTGGATATTTGTGTTGCGTGTTTTCGGAGCAGTTTTGCATGTGCCGCAATAGGTTGAAGGATCTGTCGAAAAACTGATCGCATACGTAGCATCGGAACTTTTTGAGGAATTTGTTGATGTCTGCTGTCCAACAAATGTGATTTTCATATCTCAGTAATGAAGTTGTCTTTGAACGTTTCATCGAGGAGCGGCGAGTAAGTTCAGCAAACATATCCGATTGTTCGTCAAAAATTATGGAGTAAACTTGAATATTTCTGTCAACTAGAGCCTCAAGAACAGGAATATCGTCTTCATGTATTCCTGGAAAGGTTTCGTCATCTCTCCTTGTCGCTGAGAGGAAATTCTGCATCAATTTCATTGTATTTTGTTGTAGCTCATTGCTGCCATGTAATTCATAGGCCAGTGCACGGAACATACACAAATTGTCCTGGTAAGGTTTGTTTTCGCAATCCGAAACAAAACACTTAACAAGCTTGTTCTTGAGCAGAACAGACGGAATGTTTTGAGCGATACAGCCTAGAGGAACGCCACTGAGGAGAAATACAAAGAAAGTGACATTTGTAACGCAATAAAACTTCCATTTTGTGTCTGGACGTTGATTGATTAGATTTGGTAAAATTTCATCTTCTCTCAGCTTTGATTTAATATAATTGAGATCTGAGTCATCAGCGAGAACCATAGGATTTAGGAATACGGGGTTGTTATCTGCTGCGTAGTAGTAGCGAAACTCTTCAGGATTTTGCACACTTTGCAGCACGAATCCAAAGGAAATATTGATTTTAGCTGAACTGGGTAACTCGTTGTAAACACAATCCAACTTGTCGATCAATGTTTCATGGTTGATCTCCATTATTTTGAAGTTGTGAACTTTCTTCCTGGACAATTCGAGAACCGAGTCACGCAAAAAATGTTGAACGGTTTGAAGTTCACTATAAAGAGCTGGAGAGTCTCCATAGATAGATAAGTCAACATCATAAGCCACTGGAACAGAATGCTGGTAATTGTTTCGTTTATGATGAAGAAGTTGATAATATGTGGAGAACGTTGAATTGCAGCTGCTGCATGAAAACTTCTTCTTTTGAATAAGAGATGGAGCATGTTTAGAAGCAATGTGACGCTGCAGCTTCTGGTCGTCTGGAAATGACTGGGAGCATTGTTGACATCTTTTTGCGTGAAGCTTCTGATGTCTGCTCATATTGGATTTCATAATAAGCTTACTGCATGAAGAACACTGTTCTTTTGGGTTAGAATTTCTGGGCATTTTCGCTGAAAATAAAAAATAATGTTGGATTGGAAGTGAGAAAGGAGGAGTAAAAACAATTGTTAAAATGAAAGTTGCGATGGAATAAAATATTTTTCAGAAGTTTTAATGATTTTTGTACTCAACTGCACTCAATTCTAGAAATCAGAAAATGAAAACAAAACGGAAATGAAATGTCCTTTATCAAATATGACGTAATTATGACGACATAATGACGTAATTGCGACGACAAAATGACGTAGCTATAACGATATAATGACGTAATTGTGACGACAAAAGGACGTAATTATGACGACATAATGACGTAAATATGATGTCATTATGACGTAATTATGAAAACGCTACGACGTAATTGTGACGTGCTATGATGTTATTGTGATGTTATGATTAATTTTGACTATAAAATAGTGACTAATTGTCTAATCACGCAAGAATTTTATGATTTTCAATGGTTCTTTTAATTCAATAATTAGGTATATATTCCTACCTCAAAAACATGTTTAAATTAAAGTAAACTTACCAGTTTTCTTTTTTTTTTGGATTTAAAGTTGAAGTGAAGTGTTGTATTATCTACGATAGGGGAAAGTTTTGGCTGGCTAAAATGGTCCAGTTTAAATACAGGAAGAACGGAAGATTTCTATTAATTAAATTTAGTTGCTTACCCGCTTCAACACTGCAAGTGTTCAACTTGAAACTGGCAACAAGGAGAAAGAAACAAAGACTATCTGAAAAAAAGAGATAAATTTAACTATAATTTTGATCAACTGATTTTTAGAAGTTGTTTGAAATAATAAATAGAAGTAGTGGTTTGGGAATAGGAGTAGAGGCTTAATAAAAGCGAACATACCAGTTTGTTTTTGGATTTGGAAGCGAACTGAAGTGTTGCAATATCTACTGTTGGGGGAAACTTTGGCTGGCTAAAATGGTTCAGTTTTAATACAGGAACAAATCAAGATTTCTTTTAGTAAAATTTGTTTGCTTACCCACTGCAAGTGTTCAACTTGAAACTGTCAACAAGGAGAAAGAAACAAAGTCTATCTGAAAACTGTCAACTTGAAACTGTCAACAAGGAGAAAGAAACAAAATCTATCTGAAAACAAAAAGATAAATTGAAACTGTCAACAACGAGAAAGAAACAACGTCTATCTGAAAACAGTAAATTAAATAAGAATTTGACCAACTGATTTTTAGAATTTGTTTTGAAATAATGAATAGGAGTAATGGCGAATGAATGAGTAATCCAAACTAATTTGTTATTGAGGGATTATATTGCTAATCCCTTTCGTGAGAACAGCTTGGGTATCATGCTGTGCGGTACATTTTTGAAAATCACGTAAGTCGTACATAACTGTGAGTCATCATATCTAATGTAATATTTAAACATTTTATAGCTAATCCCTTTAGTGTGAACAGCTTGGTTGTCACGCTGTGAGGTACATTTTTGAAAATTTACATTATTAAAGTGCACTACGGTAGGGGGTCAATGGCCTTACTGATTCATTGTTAAGGTACTATCTTGCTAATCCTTTTTAGTGTTAACGGCTTGGGTGTCATGCTGTGAGGTACACTTTTGGAACTTTACATTATTAAAATTTAATATGGTAGGGGTCAATGTCCTGCTATCTTGCTAATCTTGCTAATCTCCTTCGTTTGAACAGCTTGGGTGTCATGCTGTGAGGTACGTCTTTGGAAATTTACATTATTAAAGTTTAATATGGTTGGGGGTAAATGACCTTATTAATTTGATGTTAAGGCACTGCTAATCCCCTTCGTGTGAACAGCTTGGGTATCATGCTGTGAGGTACACTTTTGAAAATCACGTAAACCGTACGTAAGTGTAAATGAGTCATCCTACCTAATTTAATATTAAAACATTACCTAGCTAATCCCCTCGTGTGAACAGCGTGGGTATCATGCTGTGAGGTACATTTTTGAAAATCGCGTAAACCGTACGTAAGTGTAAATGAGTCATCCTACCTAATTTAATATTAAAACATTACCTAGCTAATTCCCTCGTGTGAACAGCGTGGGTATCATGCTGTGAGGTACATTTTTGAAAATCGCGTATAACTTACGTAACTGTAGATGAGTCATCCTACCTAATTTAATATTAAAACATTACCTAGCTAATCCCCTCGTGTGAACAGCGTGGGTATCATGCTGTGAGGTACATTTTTGAAAATCGCGTATAACTTACGTAACTGTAGATGAGTCATCCTACCTAATTTAATATTAAAACATTATCCTGCTAATCCCCTTCGTGTGAACAGCGTGGGTATCATGCTGTGAGGTACACTACTGAAAATTTACATTAGTAAAGTGTAATATGGGAAAGGGTAAATGACCTTACTGATTTGTTGTTAAGACTATCTTGCTAATCCCCTTTGAGAGAACAACTTGGGTATCATGCTGTGAGGTACGTCTTTAGAAATTTACATTATTAAAGTGCAATATGGGAATGAGTAAATGGCCTAATTTAATATTAAGGGATTAACTTGCTAATCCCCCTCGTGTGAACAGCGTGGGTATCAAGCTGTGAGGTACTTCTTTGGGATTTGAGGGAAATTGGGCTATACCTAATGTTAATACATAGGTACTTCCTTTTACCCCCCCCCCCCCCTGATCTGCTCACATATTACTACTTTAATTTGAACAAAAACAAATGCGAAAACTGAGTTCACGGATTTAGATGGAGACAGCATTTATTAGTTGTCGCGGGGCTGTTACTATGCCGAGCGTGTTCCAGCTTTAGTTAAACTGTTGCTCGTTACTTATAATGTAAGAAATGGCTTTCATTCATGAGAAGCTAGTTTTTCAGTTGGACATATTTGATTTTAATCCTTGAAACCTCAAAACAGAAAAATCCTCAAAATGTCGATGAATCCCCATGTTGGTGACTACAACCTAGGCGCGCAAGGTGGAAGAATAGTTTCATTCTCGTTCAAAATTGAGAAGAGTCAACTGATGACTCCCAAGCAGACAGACTATGTATTGGTGAGTCAAGATGGTCAACATTGTGGAGGAAGTGCCAAGTTCAATGGAGTCACCTCTGATACAGGCATGGGTTACGTGGAACCTCAAATGGCGTCTTCTAATGTCATATGTGAAACTGCCCATGATTACCAGTACCAGCAGGGTGGGTCAGCCGCTGCAGCAACTTCATGGGGAAACTATTCAAGGTTGGACCATGTTAATCTCTAAGAAGGCTTTCGCTCGTATGTAGCTGAGTATACATATTAAGTTCGATCAATTGTCTATAATCGAAGAATCCTATGGTGCAAATAGAGTATAATGAGTAATTAGAATGTAGGGAAAGTACCTGCTGGGGGTATTCTATTAGTATTATCATTATCGGCCGCTATTATGATCACCGGTAAGGTTATAAACTTGTAAGAACTAGGACACCTAGTCCCTAATATCGACATTGGTGATGATACTTGATTGAGTAGCATTTACTCAGACGTTGACGGTAGCTATGAAAATTGATATTGTACATTAAAAGTCAGGCATCCAAAAGAGGATTACAAGTATTTAAGTATTTTCTAGCGTATATATATTTCTATTCAATCCGAAGAAGCGAAACATTTAAAGGCTTAAATTAAAATAGGCTCCAGAAGTTTTCCTCTACAAAGTCTATTGTAAGTGTATTTGGGTTGATCTGAAAACAGGTTACTTGGCTATCTTTTTCTGAATTTATTGAGGCAATAATTTTTCAAGCGTGAAATCAATTTTTTAAATCGAAATAAAGGTTACTGTTTTCAGCGGTAACACTGCCCAATGATTTGCTGAACTTTGCTTTTTAGCAGCCATGTTAAACCGGAGCCAAGTCAAGATGATCAGTCATGGCACCAATATGGGTCCTCACAGGTCCACCTGAACGATTCTGGCTTTGCAGAGTCGGATCCAAACATGTTTGTGAACCAGCCTGACGCAATCGTTCCCAAAGCTGAACCACATCATTGAAACTGCCTCGTTTTTGGCGAAATTTTTATTGAATTCATTTTCTCAATACCCAGTAATGTTAGCTTCCGCAGATGCACAGTTCGCTGATTGGTTGCCACCGATCGGCTTATAAAATGATGAAATTTGATTTTGGTGAATGTAGCAGCTATGCATGATTAATGGTGGATAAATGTTTAAAACTGTTGTAGTTTTATTAACACGTTCATAAAAATAGTTCTCTGCAAATATAACGTTTTGGTAAATTTTGGATGCAAGTGAACGTTGAAGAGCTGGCACATCCGAAATCCCAGATCATCCAGTATTTTCATATTATTTATTTCAAAAATATTTTGGTTTTTCTATGCCACGCTCTCAAAGTTCTTAATTTTAAATGAATTGGTTTCTAAAACTCTTCGCTTCTGCGATATATTTTACCTGAAAACTTACTGTTTTGAAAAAAATTGGCGGGATTGATAAAGACCTAACAATGTTAGTAATCTATGCTAATAGCTGCGATGCGATAGCTGATCGAAGTTAACACGGTATTTTCTATGTTCATTTTTTTGAGCATAACTAAATCGAAAAGATATTGTTAATAGCTGCCGTGATCTCATCGGGCTATTATAGCGCTGCTACTTTTTAACAATTCAAATAATTTCGATTACATTGGTGCTGTCTTTTTTGTAATAAGTGGTAACATATTTTTGATTACTTTCTTTCAAAACAGGTAAACACCAGTGGGCAATAAATTTCAGTAGAAGCCCTAAGCTGGCTTTAGTAGCATTCCGAGTGCTTAGTGTGCTGAAGCTGCTGGAAAGGTCTACGTTAAATGTGAAAAGATTTTTTTATGTTTTGAGTCCAAAATATTGCCGTTTTTTTTCGCAGTTTTTTTGGTAGCGCAAAATTGGTTTTGAGGATATTTAAATTAAGAACTGTACCCAATTATTACTAATTTGAGCTAATTTCACGTTTTGAAGTTTGTCGGTTTTTGCCTTTATTTGTGTATCTTCGAAACTGCAAGTTACTCATTAATTTTTTTCTGGTTCTGCAATAAATGAGTTGTTTTTGAAGTCTGATGCGTTGAAAACATTTGATCTGCATTAAGTTTTACAATTTTAATAGCTGCGAAGCGATAGCTGCTATTAGTGGAGACATCGTCGTTTTTTTTGAAACTCGAAGAGGAGTATTGGTTTTAAGGTTTTTTTTTACCTAATAGTGGAAGAGTAAAATTGCCATGTGAACTAACTTTCTGAGCGAGAAAAGTTTTTTGTTCATGCGTTGCATTCAGTGAATGACTTTTTGAGTTTGAAAAGAGTTTTTGAGAGATTGGCGCATACAGATGAGTTTTTAGCCGTGTTGTACATTTGGCTCAAATTTTTTTATTGGAATTTGGTTTTTTGTAGAAGTTAATGTTGATTGATGCCGCATGAATATGCAACCATCTGAAATCGATACCACAATGTTTTTGAGAGCTTAATAATGCGTTTAAAGGCGCAAATTCGCCCATTTTTCTCAATTTTATTTGGTCAATTTTTAGAGTTTTTCATCTTCTTTTAGTTTCGGCTCTTTGAGCTGACTTTTTAAAAACAAATAACTAATTATCTGTGTCTTTTTAAAAATTTCTGTATTGGATACCTCTTGATTAGAGTTTCCAGTTTAGTTTTTTGATTTTTCAAAAATTGCGAATTAGTTTTTAATCTTTTTCTCAATGTATCTATTCTATTATGTTTCTTTCTAGCATTCTCATAAGACCTATAGTTTTATTCACCCTGCCTTTATTAAATTGAAAATTATCGATTTGAAATAATAATTGTCTTTTTCCTTTGAATTAAATTTTTTTGTTTGCTTTTGATTTTATTTAACATAAAATGGAACTAATGTTTTGCTAGCTTGACTTTTACCATTTTTGGACAATACTCTTTCTGCGAATATTCTTTTCTCGGTTTTGCTAACATACGAATTTATGCGTTTGATTATTGCTCTTTCTCGTTAGTCTTCATGATTAATTTCGATTTGATTAATTTTTTGTCAGTTTTTAGTTTTATCGCGTTCATTGTCATTGCGTTCGAGGCAAATAATGATTATAGTTAAAGCGACAGTTAATTTAGTTACCAACTGATTACTCTCTTTGGTGTAGAATAGTGTTTCGATTGAGAGTAGTTACGGAAGTTGGATAATTTTCTTGTAACAATTTTTGGCCATTTCTGGCAATATTCAAATTTTTCTTCCAAAAAGTCTTGGGAGCCTAATATGACTTGACTTTTGCTGCTCGTGTACTTTGATTTTCAATTGCGTACAAAAATGTTGGCTTATTTTATATATAGGAGAAATGTAATTTTTTTGTTCAGTTGGTTTTGTGGGCTATCTTCATTTTTTACTGATTTTTTTTTATTTTTTTTATAGTAAGAATCAGTTGATTTAAACGGCAATTCTTTCACGAAGACGGCACTTTGTTGTTTCCGGAATTATTCTGGCTATGTTTTTTAATTCGTCGCCTCCATCGATGATTCTTGCGACCTGACTTCTTGGAATTGACGTTCAAAGCAGGTTTTTCTACTGCTTTGCAGTTAAATTTTGTAAGCGTGACGTCGTTTGTTCTGCTTTTATGTCAATTGCGTGAATTACTTCACTAAAAAATTGACTTCTGAACTCGCTTAATGAACTTTTAAGTTTATGAACACCAACTAGTTAAAGGTCAATAGTGTGCATCTAAGTTGTGCCAGACGTATATGACCTAATTCTTGAGTATTAGAGTCTGGAGTGTTTTATTTCTAATATTTTTGAAAAAGCTACACTAGGGTTTTTTCTTTTAGAGCGTATGCGTCTCATACAAATGACAGTCAGAGCCTAACCAAAAAGTCCAGTGGTCTATTAAAAGACTGGTGGTTAATCTGTCTATCATATTTCTTTAGTTGTTTCAATTCATGGAAGGCCACAAGTGGCTATTTTCCGGCTATCTGCCGGCTATGTTTTCATATTTCCGTAGTTTTTTTTGACATTTTTGATTTCTTTGGGTTTTTGTGGTCAGGCAAGCCTGGTCATTTTCAGCTTTACAATTTTGGTCCGAAGAATGTGAAAGACATTTTTTATGGTTTTTATTGCATCTGCTGTTCTCTTATATACTGAGTCGCTTCGATAACACGTATTGTTATCGCTTTCTTGATTTTTTTCTTAAAATATTTGCAGTGTTATTCAATACGGCGATATCAATAAAATATAAATCTAAATGCTTTTCCTGAAAAAATTATCATCTCGTTAGCTCCTATTGTTCCATATGTCAGCCGTGCTAAACAGGCAAAGGGGTTTTAAAGTTTTTATATTTTTTGTAGCTGCAAAGCTGTTAGCTGAGCGGAGTTTTATTGCGGTGCTCTTGGTTTTTTCCGTTTCGCCGTCTAACGCTCTTTTTCGTTATACATTTGTTTACACAGGAAGGAGAGTTTTTTATTTGGTTAGTCTTTGTTGAAGTTTTAAATTTGTTGAAGAGCTTTCGCGATAAAAAATTACTTGTTTTTACCATTTTGTGAGCTAAATGTTTTGATACTACAAATACGCAGTTTTTTTTAATTTTTGGAGTTTTCCAGCCTCAGGGGGCAGGGAATCTACTTTAAGGTTTGATGATAGGGCACTGCATTGTTTCTACTGACAAAGGAATTGTTTTCAAACCTTTAATGTCTCGAATATTAGCATTTTTGATAAATTTTGCAATATTAAAAGTTTGCAACATTTTTGTTCATTTTTTCTTGCCTAAGTAGTTAGGTAATCTCCTCCAGGTTTTGATAGTATTTTATTACATTGTTACTAGGGCAATGAAATGGTTTTCAGCAATTTAATAGAACGAATTTTTCAAGTTTTCAAAAATTATCTATCGATCTTTGAGCCAATGAATTTTCAAGGCTTGGATTTGGGTTACTGGATAGCCTCTAGAAACACAGAATTGGTTCTGATGATATGAATATCACAATTTTCAGCAACACTTTTTGCAAAAAATTTGCAATTGATTTCAATTTTTTTTTTGAATTGTTCTGTTATTTTCTTAATTAATCGATCCTTAAGGTCCTATGAATTTTGTTTCGGATATAATACTGGACCGATTTCAGATACAAAAATTGGTTTTAAACCTATTTTTGAAATAGGTATGTTTCAAGGGAGCAAATTCTGCCTTCGGGGAAAAGCCTCAATAGTTTCAGCATTGAGTGTATTGTTTAGTTTGTTTGTTTGTTTCAACTTTTTGAGATGATTTTCTTTGCGTTTTGGCTGGCATTGTTCAATTGATCTGCTGGTTCGGTAAAGTACTTTTAGGTTTTTCATTTAATGCTTTGGATTGTTTTTCAGTACATGTCCTGCTATGATTTTTTAATTCTTCGTCTCCATCGATGATTTTTGCGACCTGAGTTGGAAGTGACTTTTTCAATTTCAGTGATTTCTACTGCTTTGAATTTATATGTGTGACGTCACTTGTCCTGCGTTTAGGTCAATTGCGTGACTTCTGAGGATTGCGTGACTTCATCATTCAAAAAGATGACTTCTGAACTCGCTTTATGAACATCAACTAGTTAAAGGTCAATAGTATGCATTTTATTTCGAATAATTTTGAAAAAGCTCCACTAGGGTTTAAAATATAAGTCTAAATGCTTTTTTTCCTGAAAAAAATTATGTCGTTAGCTCCTATTATTCCATTTGTCAGCCGTGATACTCAGGCAAAGGTTTTTATAGTTTTGGTTTTTTCACTCAATAAAATGACTTTTGTACTATAAAACTCAAGTGTAATTTTAATTAGTTAATTGTCAAAATATGTACAGTAAAGGTACCTAATAAAAGGCTTCTGCGGAATGAATTAACTTTATTAATTTATCGCTGAATGTTTTCTACCTAGCTTTTTGACCGGCGTCGTTTTTTTTCAGTTAAGGTCTGTATCTGTTTCTATCTCTATTATACGGCACGGAAGTCTTTTCGTTCTTAGTTATTCCGGCAATCTGCTGGCTGTTTTTTATTTCGTCAGCAAGTTTTTTGTTACGACGGTATGAGGTCACAATCACTTAAAATCTGCTTTTTCATTTGTTTATTAATAGCCGCCTCATCTTCTCAGCCGGCTTTTATAGCGCTCCTATTTTTTTTTTACTTCGTCGAATAAAAAAATTTTTCGCTTTACCTCATTTTGCCGCTTTTTCAACATTTTGCGTGATATCTTTTTGACTTCTCTAGACTAGTTTCTCTCTTCTCTCATTCTGCTAAAAGTGATTTTGAACATCAGTTGCTCAGCAAAGCAATTCAAAATGAACAGAGTCAGTATAAAAAATTGAAGTCAGAAGTAGAAACGGGATAAACCCATAAAGCCCAATTTTAGATGCCCGCTATTTGAACGTCGTTACTATAAGTCTTAGTTACCATCTCTAATGCTTATTGGTATTGATAGTAGCCCCTGTAGCCTCTCTCTAAGAAACAGAAGTACGTTATCTTCAACTACGAAATGCCATCAAAATAAATCGGACTTAAAAAATGTTATTGTACAAAAATCTTTTTTTTTCAATATCTTCTATTCTTTCAATCCCAATCGTGCTTATTGGAATCAACGGCGGCTATTTTCCGGCAATCTGCCGGGTATATTTGAGTTTGAATTGCGTGGTTAACGTCAGTCTGTTTTTATGAGCTCAAGCGGTCAATAAAATCTTATCATGATATTAGTACTGCATCTTCGCGTAAATTTTTATGTTGCAGCGCTGGTTTTGAAGATGTTGCCACGAAAAAGCTTTGGTCTTCTAGTTTGTTAATGCTATTGATTGTTTTGTCTGCCTCTGATTGCCTCTTATATACACTATGGTACCAAAGAGCTACGTACAGAATGGTTTCTGCTTTTAATGCATGATTCGTGTGTGAAATTTAGAAGTTCTGAAAAGGTGTGAAATTTAGAAGTTTTAAGAGAAATTTCATTCTCACTTTCTCCGCTTAAACAGAAAAGATGGTTAAACAGCTTGGTTCTTTCACCGTTTACCAAGTCCGGAAAAAAATTCGAAAAGAAGTTAGTTAATGATTCAAAAGATCCTAGAACTTCTCTGGAACGTACCAGAGTTCGCCATAACGCTTTCGCTTGCGACAATAAAATTTCCAGAGCAACAGTTACGCTACGAGATGTCGGATTTTCATGGTCTAAAATATAAAAGCAATTCAACTTGAAATGAAGATCTTGTGCACAGTGTGCATACAAATGTTACTTGAAAAATAACAGTTTCGAGGCCCAAAAATCGAGCGGAAGACCCCCAAAATTGTCAAAAAACCAGAAAAGTTTGTTACCGATGTTTCGAAAGATCCTAAAACCTCACTGGAGCGCATTAGAGTGGCTCATAACGCTTTCTCTTGGTACGATAAATTTTGCAGAGGTACAGTTAGATGAATTCTCAAAAAATATGGTATTTCAAGAAATTCTGTAAAAAAATCAGTTATTGGTTTCAATGGCTTTAGCAATATTTTTCGAAAATCTGGGAAATTAGGTTTTTAATATGGTTGGTACTCAGGCTTCTAATTTTTCTTTAAAATGTAATTCAGTACTTGCACCGGCGTGGTGTTTAATTCCTCTTCTTCCCTAATTTGCTTTGACCATTCGATCACGCGTCAATAAGTTTCAGTGCGACTTTTCTATGTGATTTCTACCACTCGGGAATTTTTTTGAATCCATGACGCCCTTAATTAGTGTTTCAGTATAGGTCTTTAGTTCAATGATGTGAAATCATACATGGCTTACCTCACTCATTAAGCTGACTTTGAGCTTACTTAGTAAGTCTTATTTCATAATGTAATTCTGAATTGAACAGAGGTCACCCAAGCTTTAGAAGGAAGTTTTACTGGAAGTGGGTTATTTTCTAACTATCGGGTCTCAGCGATTTATTCAGCGGCTTCTGTTTGGCAATCTGCCGTCTTCTAAATTTCGCCCTAACTCGAAGTTATTATAATGTTTTGCGATCCATACGCAACCCGCAAATCCTTCCGGAGTGACGTTCCTCAGGAAAGAGTCCTTTCTAAGATTCTGCCAGGGTTTGTACTGTTTCGTTATCCCTTTGTTTTGTAATTGAAAGGTCTTCTTCTTTTCAATTTTTTACAGTTTTTCTTGCCTACACAGCTAGGTGACCTCCTCCAGGGTTTGATAGTATTGTATTATATTGTTGCTAGAGGACAATGAAATGGTTTTCAGCAATTTAATAGAACGAATTTTTTTTGAACTTTTTTCCAAAAATTAGTCTATCGATCTTTGAGCCAATGAAATTTTTGAAGGCTTGGAATTGGATTACTGGATAGCCTCTAGAGAGACACAGAAAAGGCTCTGAAGATAATAATATCACTAATATTTATAAATTTAAATTTTGAGCAATAATTCGTTAAAATTTGCAATTGATTTCAATTTTTTTTGAATTTTTCTGTCGTTTTCTGAGTTATCGATCTTCAAGGGCCTATGAATTTTTTTCAGGTCTTGCAGATATAATACAGGACCGATTTCAGAGACAAAAATTGGTTTTAAGCATATTTGTGAATCAAGTTTATTTAAAGGGATCAAATTCTGCCTTCGGGGTAAAAGCTTCAAGAGTTTTAGCAATGAGTGTTTTTGTTGAGTTTGTTTGATTATTTTAGTTTCAACTTTTCGAGATGATTTTGTTTACGTTTTGGCTAGCATTGTTCAATTGATCTGCTGGTCGGGTAAATTACTTCTAAGTTTTTCATTCAGGATTTTTTTTTCAGGACATGTCCTGCTATGATTTTTAAATTCGTCGTCTCCATCGATGAGTTTTGCGACCTGAGTTGCAAGTGACTTTTTTACTTCAGTGATTCCTACTGCTTTGAATTTATATGCGTGACGTCACTTGTCCTGCGTTTAGGTCAATTGCGTGACTTCTGAAAGATGACTTCTGAAGATTGCGTGACTTCATCATTCAAAAAGATCACTTCTGAACTCGTTTAAATGAACTTTATATTTATGAACATTTACTAGTTAAAGGTCAATATTGCGCATCTAAGTAGTGTCAAACGTATATGCCCTAATTACTGAGTATTAGGGTCTTAGATTTTGATTTTAAACTTTAATTTTGGAAAAGCTCCTCTAGGGATTTTCCTTATAGAGCGTATGTGTCTTATAAAAATGACACTCGGAATCTAACCAAAAAGTCTAGTGGTGTATTAAAGGACTGGTGGTCAATCTGTCTAGCTTATTTCTTTTGTTGTTTCAATTCGAAGACCACACGCGTCTATTGTGACCGTTTTCCGGCAAGGTACCTGCTACGTTTCTTTGTGTAATGTTCTTTCAAATTATTCTAAGTTTTCCAAAGGAACTGGTAATTTTGTATCTAGTTTTTATCCTCTTTTCACTCGACATTTTTTTAAACTGCCCTGCATTTGTTTTTAGCTGTTGCTGTTAGTCGTCTCATGCAGCTCCTACAGATTCCCTTTAAGTGTTGTAATTGATTTGTGTAGTTTAATCTAAATTAGTTTTCTAAAGTAAGTGAAGTTTTCTTAAAAAATTGTTCTTGTTTCTAATTTTTGCGTTCTTTTCATTGACGGGCTGTCGCTTTGTTAATGATTGGTAGTTACTCTGGATTATAATCAGGCAGCGCTTAGTTTTTATGGGTTTTTGCTTGAATTGAGTTCTCTTTATTTTTCCTAGTTTATTGTTGGTTTGCAAACTTCGAGTCCGTCGGAGATGAGGTTTGCTATTTAATTTTGCTTAATTCTTTGTTTGCTCCTTTTCAAGTTGTTTCTAACTTATGTTCTGTAGAAGTCTGGTTTACTGTCTAATGTCTTAGTGTTAACGTTTACTTTCTACGCTGTTATGGCTCTCAATGAGTTTGATGAGACTATTTTTCTAAGAGGTGGGACGTGAGATTTATGTCTATCATCATATTTGCTTTAGTCAATGCTCTGTTTAATATTAGAGGCTGTTCGTTTTTGGTCTGTTTTGGTGAATGTTCTGTTGACTTTGGAAATTTTGATTTCTTTGGAGTTTAGTTCAGGACTAGTCATGCTAAGTTTTTTCAATTCGTCGTCTGCTCTCTTTTTGATACGAGCATTTGATTACGCGCCAAGAAATCAAAGTTGATTGACAGCATTTGTGTTTCAAAAGATTTTTGAGGTTGGACCACATTTTTGTCCTATTTAATTCCTTAGTAGTTTTTGATGTAAAATAGATGGCGAGTATTTCCTAAATGTGTTTTTGAAAAGTGGTTTGAGATGTAACTTGTTTATGTAGTTCGAGCAAAAAAATTGACTCAAACATTTTCTACAAGCTCAAAGAATTGAGATTTTTTAAATCCTTAGTTTTTTTGAAAACGGGTTCTTTTTTTTGTTTTCGTCGAGGCGTTTTGAGAGACCTTACGGGTATGTTTTTTTTAGAATTCATGAATTGAATTTTATTGGGGCGCTGTCTTTAACAATTGATTATACATTTTCATGATTTGAAGTCAAATTGAAGTTATGATCTTGGTCACGCCGAAACGGGAAGTGGAGTGAAAAAGGGAATGGTTTTTGCGATGTGAAATGTTTCCACTCAGTATTCAATTCGCCTTCTCGCTAGTGGTTTTTTGTTCGTGTGGCAATTTAGCTCTGATTTTTACTGCGTTGTTGATTTTTAATGGGATATTCTAAAGGCTATTTCCAATCCATTCATTTACCGTTTTTAAAATCATTGAAAATTATTGGAATTGTATGTCGAGAACTCGTGTTTTTCAATCCGAAGAGTTTGGATGGTTTTGTTGCGTTGTCTTTTTTTAAAAAAATATGTCACTTTTTCGGCTTTTTGATTCCAATGAGAAGTCGATTTAGAGTGGTAATTTTAGTCACGCTGATGTAATAGAAGGGGCGAAACAGCGAGTAAGTTTGAGGCGTGATTTTTTTCAAACTACTTTTAAATTTAATGGAGGAATTGGTGTTCGAGTTAATTAATAGCCGCGTCAGAAATTCCAGGCGGCTATTATTGCGCTCCTATTTTTTTTACTTCGTCTAACAGATTTTATTATTTGTCTTACCCTGCGTCCCGCGTTTTTGTTTTTTTTAGGTCAATTGTGTGACTTACCACACTCAATAAAATGACTTCTGAACTCAAATGTGTACATGTAGGTAGTGCCAAACATATATGCCCCAATTCTTGATTATCAGTCTTCAGTGTTTGATTTCGAATATTAATTTTCAAAAGCACTATTAGGGCTTTCTCCTTATAGAGCTTATATGTCTCATAAAAAATGAGAGTCCGAATCTAACCCAAAAAGTCGAGTGGTCTATTAAAGGACTGGTGGTCATAGCCACAAGCATCTATCGCGGTTTTTTTCCGGCAATATGCCGACTGTTTTTCGTTTTGTGGGAGGGAACTCACGTGCTCCTATTTGACTTGTTTTCAGTGCTTCTTCTCTTGAGTGCTATTTCTTGATGCATATGTTCTAGTTGTACCCACTTGCAACTGCTTGATTTCATCACGGGTAGTTAATGCTTTTTATGACTTTGACACTAATTCTTCCCAAGAAGTTTTATCATTTTTTAGAGGTTTGCGAGTTGTTATTGTTCATTTGGTTGTCTGTTCTTATTTTTGACAGGTTTATCGGTTTCTCAGTATTCTTAATGTAATCTAACTAATCGCTTCAGTGCGTAACTTGTGTACAAAAGTAGTTGCGGGTTTTTGTGAGATTTGTATCTTTGTCTCATTTATGAAATTTATCATTGGTTGCTATTCAAGAATAAGAGTACCTAAGTACTTGGCTTGAGATCTTAGGAAGCGTTTTTTATTTGAACATAATTTTGTTTCAAAAATGAAAGTTGATTTTTTGTTTGTTTTTGCATTCTTATTGCTTAGTCTCAAGAACAGTTCTCATTGACCTTCTAGAGTGGTGCAATTTTGGTCGGCGTATTAGCTCCAACTTTTAACTCGCGTTTTCTTTTATTGAGATACCGGTTGTTCTCGAAGTGTTCAATTGAATTTTAAAATCCTGCTTTAATTTGTTCTGCAATTTTGCCTTCATGTGTAGTTGTCCCGTTTTTCAGTCATAAAAATTGTTCTAAGCCTTTAGAAATGCCTAGAATTTTTTCTTGGACTATTAAATTTTTACGTATGCTGTATTTTAAGGTTTTGGCATATATTTAAAGTTTGTTTCTTTTACGTCACGGACTTTCAAAAATATTTGATTTCTGACATATTCTTTAGTTTTTTTGCCTCGTATGTCTTTGATTCCCACACACTTGCTGTATTGTTTACTTTTTCTAGGCATTTTATTTGTCAATTATCAGATTTTTTGTCCATTTTGCGCATATCGGGTTGCGGTCTTATTATGACCTTGTTTGATATTGGTGTGAATTTTTTAATTGTCAGATGATTACTAAATTGAATTATTTGGATTGTAATGCAGAACTTCTATGTTTTTTTTACTTCGTCGAATAAAATTTAGTTTACATTTACCGTAAATATTTACCTATTCAATATTTTGCTCGAATTCTTTTTGTCTTCTAAGCTAGTTTTTTCTCGGCTCGTTCTGCTCAAAGAGCTTTTAAGCAGCAGCTGCTCATCAAAGCAATCTGAAATGAACAGAGTCATAAATAGGAAATCAAAAATAGAAACGGGATAAAAACCATAAAGCGCATTATTTGGTTCAAGCTACTTGAACTTCGGTCTTGTAAGTCTTGATTACCATCTCTTTTGTAAAGACATTTACAAGATAAAGGAATTATTTGGCACTTTTCATTCTCGTTTTTAAGCCATCTCGAGTTTTTTTGTGAACATTCCTTTTTGTGTCCAGAATCAGAAAATAAACGTTTTCTTGATGGCCAGAATAAGAATTTTTGAAACCTTTCGAATAAAATTTCCAGACTTGATTTTTTTCCGCGACACCTCGCAATCTCAAAACAGCAAATTTGTTCAGTAATTTCTGTCTACAGTATCAGTCACTACCTTCAGTGCGGTTTTTGTGCGATTACCTTACAGTACACTGTGCGGTTACCGTACAGTACACTGTGATATGCATTGACTATGTATCTAATCAACTAAATAAGCGAGAAACTTCGCGGATTCAGCTGCTCTTCGTTTCATGGTTTCACCGACTATTTGATAATCCTGAGACCTTTTACTGGTCACCCAATTACACATTCTTGATCTTGCGTTGAGTTTTGCAGTTGCGTTATGAGAGTGAAACAACAGACGGCCAGGAAGTCTGGCTCGGGTCGGCTGCCACGATTGTACACCAGTTCTAAATTGGACCAGATGAGACAATATTCTCGGTCAGCCAACGTGCGAAGGAAACGGAAAGCGCCTCTTTTGACACTCAAAAAGCCAAGGTCATTTATCAGTTTCCTTTATTTGTGCCTTCGAAGGAGCTCAAATTCTTTCCCGAATCGGGTGGTTTTGTAGATTTTTGCTAGAAGTTTTTTTGGCTCCTTGCTGTTTTGAAAATGGTTTCTCATTTTGTTGTCTACGTGCGTTTTTTGACGCTATCTAGCACATACGTATCATTCAACGATCATAGTTTTTTTCACCGAAAGAAAGGAAGCTTAGGCTTGGAGCGTTTTGGGGAAGTTTTTTCTGAAGTTAGCTATCCAGTGCTTTTCCTGAAACTTTGAGGAGTGCTGGCACTGACTGAAAAGATCTGCATGTGATTGATATGAGTAGGGTTTTGAGTTGCGTTGTTGTCAATTAGTAAATCCAAATGGTATTGTTACGCCATCGCTTATTATGCGGAAAAGAAACAAAATACTACCATTTAATTCCTGTTCCGAGTGTTGAGTTAGCTTTCAGAATTTTATTTGCTCGGATGGAGCGAAATAATTTTCGAGAGTTCAAATCCTCAAAGTTTTTGGCCAATGGGAAAGAGGAGCAGAAGTTTCCGGGCTTTATCCCTAAAATCTCCACCGAGACTAAATCTACTCTGCTTGTTAACGAAACCGAAAATTCTAAAAAGCCTGATCTAATTAAAACAACATATAAAAACGCGCTGCTCAAATTTTTACCACCTCCTCCTAAAAGACCTGAAGAAATTGATCTGAACAACAACGCAATTGCAGTGACGGCCCAGAAATCTGACCCAATTTTGGATATTTTGCGTGACGAGCTGAGCGACAGTGACCCAGCTGAAAAAGTTCAAGTTAGAGAACCTCGGTTTAAATGCAGTTCACCACGAAAAAGAGTACCACCGCCGAACTCTTTACCCATGCCTGCTGCAAATGTTGCAAACGTCTTGAACCTCTCAAATAAGCATGGGTTGCTCCCGAAGAAGATAAAAGTTCCTGTCCGAGATATACTAAAGAACGTAGGCGCCCAGAATACGGAGTTAGGTTTCAGTAATTTGTTGGTGAAGCGTACTACACATGAAGATGAAAAGGTCACAGCTTTGAAGAACACTGTTTTAAAAGATTTAAATGGAAATCACTTGGATTCTGATGATGACGACTTTACGGAAATTGATGACGTAATCAATGAGATAATCAAGGGAGAATCTGACAATGAAGACGATGAGTTGAATTTTAAATCGGCTTCACAATGTGGACAAAACGTGCGGGAGTCGCCGGTACGAGACATTGATTATAGTGAAGTGATACTCTTCCGCAAGGCATTGGGGCAGCTTGTAGTCAAACCAAAAGAAGATATTATGAACAACTTCATTGGGATCTTTTTCCTTTTCTCCCTCTGTGCCTTTTTGAGAAACCGTTTTGTTATCGCATATGTTGTCCATTAGTTTTACAATTGTAGCATAATGGTTTAGACTATGAGGGGGGGGGGGGGGGTGGTGTTTGAGGCGTGGCGAACGAGGAAGTAAATTGGTCAAAATGTACTAAGCTGAAAATACTCAAAAAGGAAATATTTCCTTTCCATAGCACAATTGCCAGAACTACAACCGGGTGTGAACCTTCTAGAAGCCATGGAAGAGCCAGTCTTTCTAGAAGATGAAGATACCTTTGAAATGAAGAAAAGCATTTACAGCAATAGAGCAAAGTCAATTCGTAAAAGCGATCTGGGAAAAAGTAAATTGTATTCTGAAGTTTGCAAACAATCGAGACATGATAAAGCACAAGCCAAAATTAAAACAAAATTCAGACCCTAATAGAAAAGAACTTGAACGCTTTATTACAGGAGACAGATTGCAGAGTTGTGAAGAAACTTAGATATAGTCATGTTGATGAAAAAACTAACTGGTTTTTCGTATGTGCCTCTGCTCTGTTCTTTCGAGTGAAAAGTAGGTTTAATTTGTGTAATCATAGATATTTATTTATACTTAAATGTTGAGCTCGTAGAACTACTGTTTTTATATTAATTCCGATTCTCATCTCTTATTTGGAACGTCGTTAGAAAAAGAAATGACCTCAAGTTAATTTAATTGATTGGTGCAACAAAACGAGCGTAATATTCGAGCAAAATCAACAAGTTTACTTTTTTGAAATGAATGAAAACCAACAGCTGCCTATTAATACTTCCAAATAATTGGAACTGGCCAGCATTTCCATAAGACACCTTATAGATTAGGACTGATCTAGGATCGATCATCTGTGCAGACTGATCTAGAGATGTTTTTAGGGTCAGTTGCAGGTCCACATATGTACAAATAATTTCTAGCAAATTTCAAGTTAATAAAAAATGGACTTCTATGGCGAAACTCTCTGGAAATCGCTTTAAATTAAATGTTTCGACCATTCAGCAAGGCTGTTGTTGGTCTGGTTATTTTAACAATCCGAAGAGTTTGGATTGTATGGGTGCGCCGACTCTTTTTAAGATCTGTTCGCGCTTTTTGATGTCAATGAGAAGTCAACTGTGTGGTGATTTTATCCACATTGGAGAAGTAAAGGGAGCGATAAAGCAAAGCCAATAGGTTTGAAGTTGAGTTTTTTTATTTCCTTTAGTTGTTGCTATATCACGTTTGATAATAATTACGCTTTTTCGTACTTGGACATTTGTTTCCAAATACTATTAGCCAATTGTTGAGTTTTATGTGTAGTTGTTGTACTTTTTGTCATCTTATTCCTAATTTTTCCAGTTCATAGCTAACGCTTTCTTTGAGTTTGGAACAAGTAGTTATTTTTTCAAAGTTATCTAAAAATTCGAGTATTTTCCCAATTTTCATCCCGTTCATTTAGTTGTGTAATAACTTATTGATTTCTGACAATTGTCATCACTTGCTAATGGGGCCTAACGAATATAGTTAATGACTTGAATTCATGGTAGTGGTTTGTATTACATTTAAACTATCACAAAATTGTTACTGGATTTTTGAGCGTTGCCCGTATTTTGTGGTCTTTTCACTTAGTCTGATTAAGTTTTTATGGCCTTCGAATTCCTCATCATTTTTGTCAATTTATTGGCTTCAGCTTTCATAAAGAAATTTTTTTTAAAGATTTTGTTTATTGCAAATATAGGATCTTGTGCGTTGTAGACTGTCATAGTCTGATGTTGATGGGAAGATGATTTTCAGATTTGTGGTGAATTCAAATTTTAATCGTAATTCAGGAATTGCGCTGCTATTTTTTTTAAATTCGTTGTCTTCCCTACTTTTCTGTTACGAGCATTTGATCACGCGGCAAGAAATCAAAATTTTTCGGGGAATTCTACCACTCAGCAACTGAATTTGTTTGCATCAGTTTTAACTTTGAATATTAGAGCCAAACTATAACGCTGCTGTCATCCTCGCTGCGTTGAAACTCCTAAACCTTCACATAAAATTAATTCATGCACACAATAAACGAAGCAAGCAATCATTCTTGGTTAAAACTGCAGAGATCAAGCAAAGGCTTTTGTTTAAAATCAAAGAAAGAATGCACGCATCGTTGTTTGAAATTATTAGTTTTATGAAACCAGGGCAAATTCTTACTACTCGAATGCAATAACACACCTGGTATATGAGTTGGTGACAGGAAGGAAGGCAACTTCATCAACATTCAATCTTTCTAGAAGACAGAGACGAGCTGAAACAACACGCCGGCTGTATCTGTAACAGGTCAGCTTCCCTAATTCCTACAACATGGAAAAAACAAGGAATTTTCACGTGCTACACAGAAGTCACAGCAAGAGTTTGTTGTAAATCTTTTTTTCGTCATATCTCTCAGTGCAGTAAATTGATATAATGCTTAAACAGCTTGATGAACGCTCTTCAACCACAATTGGTTTTAATCATTCCTAACAGTCATAGGTTATGTTGCTTGTGAGATCATCAATGAATCACGAATTGATGAAACTGATTTCATTGGAACATAACTCAGCAGCCAAAGGCCATAAAGCCAAGAGACCCCATCACAGCTGATTTTTTTACTTGGTTATCTCTACATTATCGCAATCCTAAGCTAAAAACCTCTGCGCAGAGAAAAACTTTTCTCCGTAACTCATCTTAAGTCTAATTTCACTAGAAAACCGTTAAAGTTAACAAAAATCAAAGTAAACAGAACACTTTCAACTAACTTAAAATGGCACAAGCACAAATCAGACTTAAACCTTATGGTGGATTAGATAACGAATTTTAGAGAGTTTGAAAGACTTGAGGAGCAAAATGGAAGTAGCTGCAATTGCAGGAGCGCAACACGCAAATTTTTTGCAACTCCACTTGAAAGACGGAGCACTTCGTTGCTTTCAAACTTTACCCGAGGCTTCAAGAAACTATTTAGAACTTAGTTTAACTGCACTCAGAAATCACTTCTGCAATCCCCATCTTCAAGAACTACATGTTATAAAATTAGAAAGTATTAAATTTGATCCGAAAACCGACTCCCCTGAACACTTTCTGGTAACGTTACAAAATATGGCAGTGCGAGCGTACCCAGATCCAATTCCTAAAGTCTATCCCAACGGAGCAAATCAAACTGGGATCGATGCAGTTGACGCACGAAATGCGCAAGCATTGCTGTTTGCCCAACAGGAGAGAGCACCACATTAAACGGATCTTTAAAAAATGCATGCCTAGCTGGTTAAGAGCCACGCTTCTAGAGCAAGCTGATAATACAGCCATAGAAGATTTATGCCTCCTTGCGCGTAAACAACTGACTATTCACAACCTGTTTTTAAAATGGATGATTACACCGATGGAGCATTTAACGAAGTGAGTAGTACGATCACAGAAAATTTGGTTAATGCTCTATCAAAAATAACTCAGAAACAGGAAGCCATGGAGAATAAAATGAATGCTCTCGCAAAACAATTCGATGAGAAAAATCAAAGACAAGAAGATAGCTACCAAAACACAGGCTAACAACAAAATCGAGGATACGGTCGCGGAAACTACAGAGGAAACAGAGGCCGAATTGGCTATCGTAATAGTTTTTACTGAGGTAGAGGGCAAAATTATTCAATCAAATAATTCCAACTAACATCATTTACACCAGCACCAACACAGGCATCTTATCAAAGTACAGATCAAAGCCCAAGTACAGAATTCAGTGGTCAAACACCCATACAAGTCATACCCCAGAGCAAAGTTCTAGTCATGTAGCAACTACACAGTACGCTAAGGTCGTTTGCTTTAAATGTGCTTACCCTAACCACTTAGCGAATGAATGCGCTTTAGGCATCAGTAAACTATTGGAGTCACAAGTTCCAAACAAGATCATAAGTCATGCATCGTCTTTTTCTACTCAGTTCGGACAAAAATTGATACTAAAGATAATTCAGAAAATGCGCTTTGCGCGACTATTCCATTAGAGGGAGAATATTCATCTTATGTCCACGTTATCTTTGACGGCAAAATTCGCCGCCGTGCCTTGATTGGCACAGGTTCTTGCGCGAATGCAAGACCTCAAGTCTTGTTCGAACACAGAACACCAAGCTTGAATTTGTTGAACCGGTTTTTGAAAATGTCAAACTTGCATCTGGTTCACCTGTTTCTGTTTCCCATGATGTTAGAATTCACTTTGAGATAGCCAAGCATAAGGTTTCTGACAATTTTATTGTTCTTCCAACCATGAACACTGTATTTATTAGCAATCCCTTCTTTAACAAATATTCTATATGGATCTGTACCTCACAGTTTGTTAAAACTACCAGAAATAACTCCAATTGAATGAAACCAAGCCGAAAAACCAAAAAAGCACTTTTTTGAAAAAGCCAAAGAACATTCCAATTTTTATTACTAAAAAACACTCTCCGCCGATGCCGATTCTCATAAAATTTTAGAATGCACATTGAGAGAAAACTCTGATCAAATTTCAGAATGCAGCGGTGTAGTTATATCTATTGAACAATTTGAAAAAACAGCTGAAATAGCGCTTACTTCACTCAGCACAATTGATAAAAAAAATACTAATATCTGCAATAAATATTTCTGATCACTATGTTCATACTAAAGCCGATATTTTAATAGCCTCATTCAAAGTTTTGAATCAATCTCAGGCGGATAGACTTTTTAATATCGACCCTCAGCTAAGTGCTTTAGCAAAAATAAGAGACCCAAATAAACTAAAAAATGGTCTCCATCAATTAGTGCAATTGGATCTCTTAAGTAAGAAAAGTCGCCCCAGTCCTGAGTATGACAAACTCTGGTTTCCGACTCCAGAAACCTGTAGTAGTCCAGAAAATCTACCTCCGTTGCACAGAGAAATTTGTGAGCAGCTAAAACACTCTCAAAGTCTCTAAAAAATTGACCCGAAAATTGATTGTGAACAGAAGGAAAAGTGCAAAAATTCAAGTGGGAAAAATCAGTTCTTACGTCAGAGCAAAAGGTCGAAGTTGAAAATTTACATGCGGAATTTTCCGACATATCTGCTAACATCGTTTCGATGTAGGTTATAATATAGAGCTCAAAATTAAACGAACACCGGAGCTTGACATGCCTGTTTACGTTCAAAGTCCTATTACGCCCCTACATTTGAGAGGTGAACTCATTGATGAATTAGCTCTGATACACTATTTCAATCTTGTGACAACTCTTTCTCATTCCAAATATAGTAGTCCTGTTTGCTCAGTGATAGTCATGAGGCAAACTTAGAATATTGATTGACCTGAGAAGAAGTAAACCAAAAAACACTCACTTTCCAATCTAAAACAGGACTGATGCCTCAAACCACTTCGCCGGAAAAACGCTGTTTACAAACCTAAATTTATGGCAGATGACCTTTCAGTTCAACATTTGGCCTTTAATTTCGCTTCACGAAGTTACGCCTATAAATGCCTAGCACAAGGTCTAAGTAAATCTGTCACAGGCTTCAGTTCCTTTAAAAGGCATTATTTAGATCCATGACTAACAGCAAATATTTGTACACAATATATGGATGACATTGGTAGTGCTGTTAAAAAATTTGAAGACCTTATCCCACGACTCACAAAATTTTTTGAATGTGTTAGAAACTCAGGATTGAAACTTTCTCCTAACAAATGTGAATTTATTACGCAGAAAGTAACGTTTTTGGGCAAAATAATTACCATATTTTAAGTTAATAAGAAAACACCGGTCACAACTACACTGAACTATCAGATAGCAGCGCCAGCAGTCGCTGCACCGGGACCAGCACCACCACCAGCTGCACCTCTTCCAGTTGTTCGTCCGCCTCCACCGGTTGCTCCAAGACAACCGCTAGAACCGGAAGAACTTCATTTTCCTGAACCTCCAAACATGCTTTTGGAGTCAGTGATTTTGAAATTGAGGCTCAAGAAAACCAAGATCTAGGAGAAAAAAGTTAGCCAATGGTCAATTCAGGAGGAACGCAAGAAGAAACAGATTTTCCTTTCGCCAACTTTCCGGAACCTTTTGAGCATCATGGCCAACCTCCAATGATCAATCAACAGATATCTCCGAGGATAAGACATGAAAGTACACTTGAAACACCTATTTTGCAACGAAATGTAAATAGAGGAGTTACATTTCATCCAGACTCTACGAAAATACCAAAACCAGCCGTATTTTCATCGAACAGAAAAGTTATTAGAATTCCGTCAAAGGATGGAAAGATAGTTATCCCCTTTTCAAACTTATCAAGAGACGAAAAGCGCCAAAAAATAGTAGAATCATCAAGAGACAGCAAAGAGATAAGCTTATCAACAAGGACCCTCACGCGCTACAAAACTTGACTTGAAAAGAAGCCAAGAGGTTATTGAAAGCGGAAAAGACACCTTCAAGTTCATCAACACAATTAACACCTAAAACGACGACAAAAACACAATCACCAGAAACAACCTTCATCATTGTATGATTTAGTTTTAGGAGCAAAGCGTAGAACCAGGCTAAACAAACCAGAAGATCAACAAAGGAACGATGGTCAACTGAAAGCTTTGTATAATAGTGAAACAAAGTTTTACTTATCTAGAAGTAATATTTCAGAAGCTGTGTTCAATTGTACAATCTGTTTCAGTTGAAAACCCCTCTGAGCTGATAGAGTAAATAGTGCCCTGTAATTAACTTGTAATAACCATTGATTTAGTAGAAGGATCCTTAATTTTATGCTCTGCGAAAAACGGGAAAGATTTGTTTACAATTTAGTGACGAAAATTTCAAAAAACGCTAAAGCGTCTTACTTCAATCTTCAAAAATGCTTGTATAACCTCAGTAAGCACATTGATGAGCAAAACGTTGACAAACTGGCTTTGCCGCAATTAGAATGTTCAAACGAAGGCTTATAGAATGGTCACAAGTGTTCAAAATCATAACTGAGACTTTTAAAAAATCAAATGTTGAGCTTTACTTTCATGTTGCATAGATAAATTTGCAATGAATTGTACAATCCGCAATGCATGTAACAAAATGGATTTAGGTAGGACTCTTTCTTGACCCTAGTCTTCGGAAAAACGGAAGAAAACGTGATTTTGGTGAAAAAAGCGGAAAGTTTTGTGGACAATTATTACTAAAATATCCGATAAAAACAGACAACCCAGACTTAAAACACGTTGCATTTTTAGCGGCTAGTTTTCCGGCTGAATAGAACTAGCCAAAGCACAGTCACTAAGGAAATTAATCAGAAGTCCGGAGAAAAGTGCAAAAAACCAAAAATGCCAAAAAAATCGAAATTCAAAAATTTAAGTTCAAAAAATTAATTTAGAGCCCTAAAAATTTTGGTTGGGGTGCATTCTGAACCATATCCAATGCATTCATGCGTATTAGAACTCACACTGTTGACTTTCACTTTTCGACTTTACCTCGAACGGCATTTTTTTGAGAAAATAGATTAAAAGTTGAATTTGAACAAGTTTAATTCATTTATTACAGCAGTAGAACAAATCCCGGATACAAACACTCTTCACAAAAGCACCAGTAATCAGATTTACGCTTGAATAGAATGTTTGAATCTGATTTTAACATTTTGATTCAGTTCAATGAAAATTCGCGCAAACCACCTTTTTTCTCAGTTATCAGAGCGCAGCCTCTTTATGGGCGCGCGGAAGAATCTTACCATTGGCCCAGGTAGAATCAAAGATTTTAACCTTGCTAAATAAGAAAGTAGATCAAATTGTGAAAACTGCATGAAGCTAAAACTCAACATTGAAAACTAACTCTCCGAAGGAACATATAAAATTGGTTCACATTGGTATCTGTTGGCGCCACTTCAAATCAGCTACAAAAGCCATCAGATAGCGAGAAATAAATTTTGAAACTGAAAAAACTTGAAATTTGTCAAAACCCAAAAATGGTCAAAACTAGTTCGGACCGAAAATCTGCACCCCCCCCCCCCGATTTTTGGAAGGCAAAATCCGAGAAAGGCGAGGTTACGGCACACAGTTAGGGTTACCTCTAAGCTACTCATGGAACCAACGAACGTTATTGCATCAGACCCACAAGTGTGGCTATTAGCACTTAAATGGTGCAAAATTGGCATTTTTCGATTTTTTGTTTTTATTGTTAAATTTCTTATGTTGTTTATTTTATGATACTCTAGGTGACCATTAGAGGTCAAATACCGTACATTCGAGGCATTCGCAGCCATGTAATAACCTTCTGTGTTTATGGCAATAAAAGTAAATTTTGCAGTAATTTGACATTTTCTATGTAAACAATGACCTAAATCATTTTCTTGATTAACCAATCAGAGACAAGTAGCAATGATGTTATAAATGATAATTGTTTGGTTATTTACTTTTACCCATTTGGTTGAATAGTGAAACCATATTGTTTTTAGAACTGATAGAAACTGTTACAAAGAGCAGTTGGCTCTCATATTGACAAAATTTGATTCTTCATCAATTTTGGTCTTTTATTCTAAGTTTTGCTAGATCTTAAGATCACCCGGCGTTATAAGTTAGTTGAGCTTTCTTAAGAAAAAGTTAGCAACAGTACTAGCATTTGGTTGAAGCCTTACAATCTTCAGCACGAGATTGGACATAGGTTATCACTAAGGATTTTCTTAACTTCAATCAACAAAACTAAAGTTAAAGTCCTTTAATACGCCCGAGCGACTTATTATTTCTGCGAGATCGTTAGTCAATCGAACCCTGTGAAGAACCAGGCCGGCGTAAAACTCTAGAACCAGGCTGTGATATATCGGTTCCGCTGAGATTCTTGAGCAGCCGCAACATGTAGTCCGCCGACCCGGATAACAACAATAGCAGTGACACGAACAGCAACGAATCTTCGATTCGAGCTGGTGGACCAAAACACAACCAACAACGATGGCGAGCAAAAGTCCCAACAGACACTGGACGACGGCTGATTGGAAGGCGAGTGGTCAACTCAAGACGTTAGAGAAAGAGCAAGCTGACCTTCTCAAGTCCTTCTCCAGACACCTTCACGAGATAGAAGGCTACCTGACACAAAACAAAACAATGAAGGCCGAAGGTGCTTATCGATGTTTCTTCGAGACGTACGACAACTTGGAAGACAACCGACAACAGCAGAGGTTACTATTAAAACCAAAGTATTTTGAAAACTTTGACAATGACACCAAGCGTATGTTAGAAGAAAAGAGTAAAGTTTTGCGATGGGTAGTTGACAAAGTACCAGATCTCCGAGACATGGAAGATTGTCGCGCAGTAGTCGTCGACTACCGGAAAGATACATTGAAAGGGTACAAATTATTGGAAGATTCTGTTCCAATCGAGAACGAATTGTTAAAACGAAAAGAAATTGAAAGCAGAAAATTTAAGCAACTCCGAAAAACAGATACTGTGTAATCAGGCGGAACGGTTATTAGAAAAGCTAGATGAAATTTGCGCAGAATCTCTTCGAATAATGAAGACAGAAGCTTGTCCCCAAGGGTTTGTGAATTTCAGTAATGGTAGAAATTACTATCTAACCTTGATCAAGCAGTACGGGCACAATAAGGATTGTGGAAACCAAACGTCCCTGGTAGCATCAACAAGTTGCAAAAATGATGCAAACAAGACGGTAGTTGTCAACGATACAGACGCATCGAACCCAAGGGGAGAAGTTGTTGAGATTTCATCTCAGAGATCTGCTACCATCAGGAGTGGAAAAAAACTAGTGTTGCACAGTCGCGCTCGTCGAGACAACGTGAATTCGATCGAATGGAAATTGAAAACCTGATAGCTAAGCAAGAAGCAGAGCAACAGCTGAGAGATCAGGAAATTCAAATCGGAAAAGAACGAGATGCCATGAAGCTGCAAGAGCAAGAACTACGTCTGCGACAGCAAGAGCAGAAATTGCGTCTGCGATAGCTCGACAACGAACGAAAGAAAGCAGAAGCAGAGGAGCAGCAACGACATCTCCAGATCGAGCTAACCAAAGGAAGTTCAAGAGCATCTGGATCAGTGGTAGACGACACAGAAAGTGTACGATCAAGAACAAAGACAAGAATAACGCCAAGTTGGCTGAAAACAGTGGCCGAGCACTCTGGACCTAGCCGACCATTATCTCCAGACTGTGTTGTCGACCCTCCCAAGAATGGCACACAAGACATAGGCGACAAGCGTTTCAGCGCCTATCCGAAAACAACCCCGCTATTTCAACCGGGTGCAGGACTTTTGTTAGCGCCATTGACTGAGCCAAGCATTCTCAAGAAACCAGAAATCCGTAAATCAATCAGAGTAACCGATCTGCAAACCCAGTTGACGAAGACGACGTTTCAGCACCAAGGAACGTCAGCAGCCCAAAACAAATTCAGGAGTCAGAGTCCCATTAACAAGAGCCGAAGCAGATCCACCGAGAGCAGCAACAGGAGCACAGTGAACCAAACTACTCCCCAAGTTATATACCAACCGGTACCGAGCGGTGGTTCCAGTGGCCTGCCCAAACTAAAGCTAACTGAGTTTTCAGGAGATCCTCTAGAGTGGTCAGGTCTTTTTCATGTGGTTGTTCATCAGAAGCCAATCAGCAATACTGAAAAGATGCAATACCTCAAGACCAGCCTCACGGGTCAAGCAAAAGCAGCAATACCGGGAATGCGATTCAGCTCACAATCATACTATAATGCTTGGGACATACTCTGCGAGAAGTACGGCAAATCATATGTAATCGTAAATGCCCAATTTTAAGAAAATACACACTCATCCTCCAGTGCGGCACGACGATTCTGCAAGCATCGTCAAATTTGCAAATTTTGGTTACAAATGTGGTGAACACGTTGAACGAACTTGGATACACATCAGGTTTAGAATCAGAAGGAGGGCTGAGATCAACAACGAGAAAATTTTCTCCGCAACTGAGAGAGCAGTGGCTGCAGTACCTTCAAGATTGCCGACTACTGAGAGCAAACTTGATCGTCTTCAAAGAATGGCTTGCCTCCAAAGCACTCCATGAGAATTTATTAGCACAGACAAACTCGTCGTTTGACAGAAACAAATTTCAAAGCCGCGATAAGCCGATGGCGAGTACTTTTGCTTCAAACGCTGAAAACTCAAGCAACCTAGCAACTCCGAGCAAAACCAAGCAACCTAGCAACTCCTTCAAACGCTGAAAACCTAGCAACTCCGAATGTCCCCTCAAGGACGGAAAACACCCTTTTTGGACTTGTGAGAAGTTCAAATCAATGAAAGTACTGGAACGACGAGAACATGTTCAGAAGTTCCGACTGTGTTTCAAATGTTTGAGACCCGGCCACATGTCGAAGGACTGCAAAAGCCAACTGCGGAAAAAGGCACAACAGATTTTTGCATAGTGACCCTGCAAAGAAAGAAACCACAGCGAGTGTCTCAGATGCTACAACAGCAGTAGCAACCAACATCACACAAGGAGGACTCCCAGTGGTGAGAATCAAACTGACTAACAGACTTAAACCTAAATGTGCTAGCAATGTGTCATTCGGGATCCTCAATCTCATTTGTGGACAAATCAGTGGTGTCAAAACTCCAACTCAAAGGCCGAAAAGCATTTCTATCAGTAGCAGGGATCCATGGATCACAGGATGTAAAGACTGAAATAGTGCCGATAGCTGTGTCAGCCCATGAGAAGTCTTGACCATTGACAACAGTGCAATTCTACATAAACGAAAAACTGAAATGGGGTGACCAGATTGTGGAGCTGCAAGAGTTGAAAGACCGCTATCCACATTTGAGGAACTTGCCAAATCAGAACTACAATCTAAACGAGGTTCAAGTGATTCTTGGACAAGATTGTAACGACATTCATCACCCTTTTGAGCTCAAGAAGTCGGAAGAAAAATCCGCACCATGGGCAGTGAAATCAAAGATTTGTTGGGCCTTATGTGGACCCCTACCAGCGAAGCAAGCAGCAACTCTTGCAACCACAGCAACACCAATTGCAGATGACAAATTTGCAAACCAGTTGAGTAAGTGGTGGGATATCGAGTCCTACGCCTCAAACTGCGATGTGACAGGTCATTCAAAAGACGAACAACGAGCAATCAAGACGTTGGAACAAAGGACCCAATTCAACGGTGAAAGATACGAAGTTGGACTTCTGTGGCGAGAGGAAGAAGTGAAGTTGCCGAACAACTTCTACTCTGCAATGGGGCAGCTCAAGTCCCTAGAACGACGCCTACAGAAAGACGAAACGCTACGAAGGCGCTATCAGGTAACCATTGACACGGGTGTCAACGCTGGATACGTTCGGAAAGTTGATCATACAGAACTCAATGAAACCCGAAACAGGCTGCAATGGTATTTGCCACATCATCCTGTCATTAACCCGCATAAACCTGGAAAAGTCAGAGTATGCAACGCAGCAGCAAAGTATCAAGGCGTAGCTCTAAGCGACAAACTTTTATCTGGACCAGACCTGCTACAGATTCTGGTCGGAATAATTTTTCGCTTCGGAGAACACCAAATAGCTCTATCAGCCGACATAGAAGTGATGTTTCTACAAATTGCTGTCCCAAGCGACGATAGCCGATGCCTACGATTTCTCCGGCGAAAACATTCAGAGCAGATGATGGGAGTATACGAGTACACACGACACGTTTTTTGGGCGAAAAGCTCGCCGACTTGTGCAAATTACGCTTTGCACCAAGTGGCGAAAGATAACGCAGTCAACGACGAAAGTTTCGTCAAAATGGTTCAGCGAAATTTCTACATGGACGACTTCCTGAAGTCAGTCCGAACCCCTCAAGAAGCAATCGAAATCTACCAGAAAGTCAGACAATCACATCAAAGGTGGATTCAATTTGACGAAATGGATAACAAGTGACGGTTAAGTCAAGTCACAAATCCCAGAGGCAGACAGATCAATGATAGTTGTGAAGACTTTCGAAGCAGAACCACAATCATCCTCAATACTTGGATTAAGTTGGAACGTGAACGCAGATAGTCTCATCGCCTGTGGTGGAACTGAGCGAAAAGTTCCAGCAAAAATAACGCAGAGAATCGTTTGTCTCAGCGGTGTTCGACCCGCTTGGAATATGTTCACCCTACACCATACGAATGCGATTTCTACTCAAAAGTATTTGGGCAGGAATGGGACAAGAATGGGACAAAGAGTTGTCAGCAGAACACACAAAACTGTTCAGTGATTGGTGCTCTGAGTTGAGAGAACTAAGAACGATGTCAATAAACCGACTTTATTTTTAAAACGAATGCACAAACCTGAGACTTAACGTCTTTATCGATGCATCAGAGGAAGCAATGTGCATTGTGGCATATCTGCAAGATGAAGAAACGCTAAAACTGATATATGTAATAGGGAAATGTTGTGTGGCACCCATCAGACACATGACGATACCGAAGTTAGAACTCCAAGCCGCAGTTTACGGAGTTCGGCTCAGAAAGCAGATTCTAAACGAGCATGATGTCAAAATTGACCAAATCTTTCATTGGACCGATTCATCAACGGCCCTACAGTGGCTACAGGCAGCGCACAAGAAACAACAAGTGTTCGTTGAGAACAGAGCAGCGGAGATACTGGAAAACTCATCGATGGATCAATGAAGACACGTCAAAGGTGTCGAAAACCCTGCCGATATAGGAACCCGAGGAATGTCCATCGAAGGACTCCGAGAGTCTGTATGGTTAAACGGGCCGGCATGGCTACAAAAGGATGAAGATGATTGGCCAAAGCCGTGGTGCCAAGAGAACGAAGTTGAAGCTGAGCAGGCTATCAGTACTGTGGCAACAGAAACACAAGTCGACCAGACATTTGACTGGAAACGCTAATGCAGCTTCAATAAAATCAGAAACTTCATTGCCTATTGCATGAGGTTCAAGAGGGACGAAGGAGAAGGGACCCCTCAAAGCAGAAGAGATCATCAAGCAGAACAAATATTGTTTCGATTTGTTCAAACCGAAAGCTTCCCGAATGTTTCAAAGTCGATAGCAAACAGCACATAAATCTCGGAAAACATTGAACATCGCCAAATTGTCACCCTTCATAGAAGAAGATGGAACAATTCGAGTGAAAGGTTGACTCGCTTACAATGCCAAACACCCAATACTATTGACAGCAAAGCATCCAGTAGTACAACTTCTGTTGGAGAGAGCACATCGTGACAACCTACACGAAGGCACAGAATACGTGAGAAACAGGCTCCAACAAAAGTGCTGGATCATTGGAATAAGAAATGCATTACGAAAAATCAAGTCGAGATGTATCAAATGCAGACTTAGGAACGCCAACCCAATCCACCCACCGATGGCTGACCTACCACGAGAGCGACTTGATGAGCTTGTTTTCCCGTTCACCCATACCGGACTCGATTACTTCGGACCCATAGAAGTGAAATTCCTACGACGTACCTTGAAGAGATGGTGCTGCCTCTTCGCTTGTCTAACAACAAGAGCAGTACACATCGAAGTTGCACAGTCATTGAACACCGAGTCATTCCTAGCTGCAGTGACCAGATTCATCGCAAGACGTGGCCACCCAAGTACCATCATTAGCGACAATGGCACAAACTTCGTTGGAGCAGCCAAGGAACTGAAAGCATTCATGGACGAATGGGACAAAGCTAAGATTGAAAGCGACTTAGCTCAGAGAAAGATTGTTTGGAAGTTCAACCCCCCCTGGAGCGCCACACTTGAGTGGAATCTGGGAAAGACTGGTTCAAAGTTGCAAGAAGGTCATGATTGCAATCTTGGACAACCGAAGACTTAGGTACTCAGCGCAGCAATGTGTCTTGTGGAGCAAACTCTCAACGCAAGACCACTGACAGCAGTAAGTGATGACCCTGAAGATTTGAGGGCACTCACACCAAATCATTTCTTGCTAGGACGAGTGAACGCGAGTGCACCATTCATGCCATCCAGTGAACGCTACAATGACATGAAAAAATCTTTCAAAACGGCTCAAGCATATGCCGACGTGATCTGGAAAAGATGGACTCGCGAATATCTTCCACAGTGGAACAGGAGATCGAAGTGGTCAAAAGAACATGTGCGGAACCTGAAAGAAGGCGAGTTAGTGTGGCTAGTAGATGACTCTGTGAAACGCTGTGAGTACAAACTTGGACGAATCATTGAGATCTTCACTGGCAACAACGGAGTTGTGAGATCAGCAAGAGTCAAAATGGCACATCGAGAACTAAACCGGCCAGTCGTGAAGTTAGCGCCAGTATTCTACGATGGTGTTTCCGAGATCGAAAACAGGGCCGGCGATGTTGGCGCCACTTCAAATCAGCTACAAAAGCCATCAGATAGCGAGAAATAACTTTTGAAGCTGATAAAACTTGAAATTTGTCAAAACTCAAAAATGGTCAAAACTAATTCGCACCGAAAATCTGCACCCCCCCCCCCCCGATTTTTGGAAGGCAAAATCCGAGAAACGCGAGGTTACGGCACACAGTTAGGGTTACCTCTAAGCTACTCATGGAACCAACGAACGTTATTGCATCAGACCCACAAGTGTGGCTAATAGCACTTAAATGGTGCAAAATTGGCATTTTTCGATTTTTTGTCTTTATTGTTAAATTCCTTATGTTGTTTATTTTATGATACTCTAGGTGACCATTAAAGGTCAAATACCGTACATTCCAGGCATTCACAGCCACGTAATAACCATCTGTGTTTATGTCAATAAAATCAAATATTGCAGTAATTTGACATTTACTATGTAAACAATGACCTAAATCATTTTCTTGATTAACCAATCAGAGACAAGTAGCAATGATGTTATAAATGATAAATGTTTAGTTATTTACTTTAACCCAATTGTTTGAGTTTTGAAACCATTTTGTTTTTAGAACCGATAGAAACTGTTACAAAGAGCAGTTGGCTCTCAGATTGACAAAATTTGATTCTTCATCAATTTTGGTCTTTTATTCTAAGTTTTTCTAGATCTTAAGATCTCCCGGCGTCATAAGTTAGTTGAGCTTTGTTAACGAAAAGTTAGCAACAGTACTAGCTTTGGGCTGAAGCCTTACAAACTTCAGCACGAGATTGGACATAGGTTATCACTAAGGATTTTCTTTACTTCAATCAACAAAACTAAAGTTAAAGTCCTTTAATACGCCCGAGCGACTTATTATTTCTGCGAGATCGTTAGTCAATCGAACCCTGTGAAGAACCAGGCCGGCGTAAAATTCGAGAACCAGGCTGTGATATCGGTTCCGCTGAGATTCTTGAGCAGCCGCAAGTATCCTTGCTGCTTTCCTACTCGTATATGCTCAGACATAAGCGAAAAAGCAGCTCCTCGATTTCAGGACTTGGGAGAATGATAATTTCGAACCCATGTATCATTTGCGTTTTTATACTTATAATAGAAACAGAGGTCTTCCAAGCAAATGAGCCGCTCCCAGAAACTGAAACAATACATACAAGCTTTCGCCAATGAGCCAATAGATGAAAAAATTTATGTATCCACAAAACTGTTAATTACCCAGTGGTACCCTACTGCAGAGGAGGAATCACGGCTTTTGATAATTTCAAAAGGAGTGCAGATATAGTTCAATTTTTTTCTCTACACAACTCGGCAAAAGCTGACTCAAAGTAAACCTGTCCAAATTCGACGTCGACGCGATTAGACATAAGACTTCAACCTGCCTTTATACTGACGATGAGCAAACACGAAGAGATAGAGTAAGAAGAGATGACCATGTAGGTATATTAGCGGTAGCGGGCATCGGATTTTTGGATCAGGACTTCTGATGGGAGGATCGGGACAATGTGGTCTTACCGGAGTTTTTGGCTCATGTCAAGATCAAGCCAAAACCAATGCTGCTAATATCGAACATCTGAGCTCTTGTTACAACAGTTTTAACGGACTATGTTTCAAAGACGAAAAATCTTCTTAGTTAGAAACATACTTCCAGACATCGAGAAAGCTCAGAAGCAAATGACACACAAAACAGAAATTGGCAGATTATTGAAGAACAGTTTGAAACAATCAATGAGAACTTCCATAGCATGCGCGATTACACGCAGCTTAGTTTTGCAACCAACAGCTGAACTTCAATTTTGATACAACGGCTTCCCTGCTAACGCTCTTGTATGCGGATGTCAAAAGCTACAGATGATCTCTCTATACTTACATGACGAATGTACTCAACTCCATACCAATCTTACTCTCCCAATGTCTTTGGTTCCTAAAAAATTCTTTTCTCGCTGTTCTTGAATTTGTTGAAGATGAGCTAGTGTTGTCCGGAAGTGGGCTATCACTAGCAATTCCAGCAAATTTAGACTTACTCTCTTACTGTGACGCCAAACTACTAAGAGATGTCGTTACGGTAACAGAAGGATTAATTTTAACCCTCTCCATACCATTGGCATCTCGACAAACAGTCTTTTCAACATACAGCGCCAGAGTTATCCCAATGCCACAAGACGAACCTCGGATGGCTATCAAATGGGCTATTGAAAGCCCATACTCAGCAATCTCTGAGGACCGGACATAGTCGATAACATTGTCTCAGACTCAATTCGAAAGCTGCCTTGGCTCTTCTAAATACCGAATTTTTCATGAACCTCTTGCGTCCCAATCTAATCAAGCATCATGCTTGGCTACGCTTTTTCTTAGTTCTTCGCTTAGAGCTGCAGAAAGTTGACACTGAGTTTGTCTATCACAAGTTCAAGCAGAGAATTTAGGGAACGGTATCTGACTTATAACGTCAGCTAATGACGCTTATAGGATGAGAGTACAGCGTGGAATCACAACATAAAGCTTGGAATCATCTGATACCCGGATGCAAAATCTGTATTTTGACAGTGGAGTGTGACTACCAAGTTATTGTTGGAGATAACATTAAAATTGGGAAGTTGTGATAGATTCCTGCTAAGTTCATTGACGTGCAACTACCAGACCCCTTAGCATATCTGATAGCAGAAGTTCCCAAAGTTGAGGAGCTGTCATATTTCGAACCGTCGCAGGAGTAAATTTGTTGCGTAAAGTTTGAGCCGAACTAATCAGAAGCCGAAAAGTCAAGACTAGTGAAGATCTTGCAGCTATAGCTAAACCCTTTACAACGGACATGACTCTACTCAAGCCAACGCTCAAATCTCAACCGAATGAATATGTACCAATCAAACTTTCTCTTTCTTTGACTGTCATTGTGTTCATTTTGAATTTGGCTCTTCATTTCCTTTTCATGTGGGCATATCATCGATTCAAAGTTATTCGAAAGCATCTGCCACCGTTTCTGAATCATGAAACTACTCAGCTACGACCATGCTTGGTAATACGATCTGATGACGCTGATGAGATTCATGAAATCCACAAAAAATGGAAACATCAGTTTGAAATTTTAACCATTGATGAAAACGGACTAGCAACCTTCAAGACGAGCAAGAAGCACTCGATCATTGTCTACCAAGGCAGCACTGGAACTTCCAGTCGTTTCTGAAACTCATTATTCTCATATACAAAGTTCATCTAACCTTTGATGCAGTTTAATTGTAAAATATTGTTTTACTGCCACTTGACGAAAGCATCAAAGAAGAAAATTATTGTTAGCCCTTCTATTCGAGGACAAACTGATTCAGAAGCCGTCTGTTTCATCAAATTGGAGTCAATTTTGTATTCTATTCAATTCAGAATTTTCAACTTCATATATTCAACATTGGACTTGAATTTTGTGGAAATTTTCTCATGGACGTCAACAGATGATGGACAAAAAATTATTAGTCCGGAAGGTTTCTCCAACGACGGGAGAGTGACGTGCTGAGTAAAATTTCGATTTATTAAAATACAAACTAATCATGTTAACTTAAACTTTTAAAGTAAATATCAGCACGCCCCATCAAGTTTAACTTTGAATATTATAGACAAGCTATAACGCTCTTTAAAACAATTCGACAAGCTATTGATTAAAGATTTTCCATTCTATTTTCTCTTACTTCTTTAATTTAACTTATATTGAAAGAACTCTTTTGCTATCAAGTGCAAATTCCTGCTACTCGAATGCAATAACACACCTGGTATATGAGTTTGTGTGATATCTTTTTTATCGTATTTGAACTACCTCACTCCATTGCTTGAAATTGGATTTGAAAATTAGATGAGAATTGGAGGGTCGTGGAATATATCGCGCCTTTTATCGGGCAATCTGCCGGCTTTTCTCAGTTTTCGGCTATTTGTGAAAAATATCTGACATTTTAAACGCTCTTTTGGTAATTTTGACGCGTTTTTGTTATCTTGGGTTGAAAAAATCTTGAATGACATCAGCTTCTTGACTTTAAGTATTTTTTAGAAACAGTTTCTTAAATTGTGCACCAAAAACTTTTTATGTTTGTAGCACAATCAACTAGCAGTATAACTTTAAACCAGATTCGTTTTTTTCTGCTTGACATCTTGTTCTGATTTTTATTCTACTTCTGTTGTGAGACATGTGTTCAGCGGGCTCAGCAATTGACTGTGCATGCCAGGAGTCGTCACCAAATCAGTTGTTCTAGGTTGTTTAAAAGTCAGTTTAAATTTCGCAAAACTGGCATTTCCAATGAATATTTCATTGATCATTAAAAGCAATGCCTTGGTGTCTCTAATTCGGTAAGAAGGAATTTGACATCAGTGTCTCCTATTTTGAATCGCACTTGTCTGTGGTCTTAGTGGTACTTAATGTAGGTTGTCTAAGCGGTCCTTTTTATGGATATTGATCATTAATCTGCCCGCTACGTTATTTTCCGTAATGAATATTAATTGGTGTATCTAGATACGGTAAACAAATTAGGCTTTTGTGTGGATTTTTGGAAACAATTGTATGATTGAAAACTGGTATGATTGGTAACAATGGAGCGCATTTTATAACGGCAATGGCAAGTTATTTAAACTGTTTTATGTAACTAATTTAATATCGTAGTACTATTTTCTATATACGAAAAATAGAATAGGACATAATTTTCAATCCTTTCCAATTTAAAATGGCTTTCTTTTTAATTAGTGTTTTGGAAAAAATTTAAGTGTTTTAATTTGACTGGAATATAATGGACCCTACCTAGTGTTGAGGGGAACTGATTAATTTTGGAGGGCAACCGACGTAACCGCTCCTCGAAGACAGTGGGCCCTACAAGAGATCCGAAGGTATCAGAGATCAACGGAGCTTCTCATTCCCAAATTGCCATTCCAACGAGTAGTCCGCGAGATAACTCTCAAATTGACTGGAGGTTCTGACATTGAGCTTGTAAAAATCAGCTTATAAGACGTTAGAATAGATTTTTTCCTTGAAAAAGTGTTGGAAATGGTTTTTTTGGTTACTCTCATTCGTATTAATAACATCATAAGCAAGAAGGCATAACAAGTGCCTGTGTTCGGAAATATATCTTCAAGTTCTGTGTAATTGAATAATACAAAACGATTCAGTGTGTACTTGAAATTATTGTACGTAAATTAAACGCATTTTACACCCATAGCACAATATCAGAATCTCTCAACGTGTAGTAGCCGATATCAAGTACCAAACAGCGGCTCTCGGAGCATTGCACGAGGCTGCAGAAGCATACTTAGTGGGTCTTTTTGAGGACACGAACTTGTGCTGTGTGCACGCGAGACGAGTTACCATCATGCCAAGAGATATAGTTCTGGCGAGAAGGATCAGAGGCGACATCTATGATTTGATGACATGAACCAACGAAGAGTTGTCTATAAATTGTCCCTTGAACCTGTGGCCATTATTCACACTTCAAAGATAGTTGACAGCAGAGAATCTTCTACATGTACAGAATCTTATTCCAATCGAACATTTTCTAATTAGAAAACTGTTCTCAATGGCTTCTTTCAAGTGTCGACATGAAAGCTTAATGTTTCGAATTTTGTAATTTAGCTGAAAAGCAGTTTTGTTATTTTTAAATTAAAAATTATAGTTAATTTAAAGAAATTAATTAACCCTGTTGATAATCCTTTTGATAAAAACGAGGAGTTTGACCCCGCCTGAAAATGTTAAAGCATGTGAGTTTATTGGAGTTGTCATGGTGAAGAGAGTTTTAAACACCGTATAGCGTAGTAATTCTGCAGAGGGGCAATTCATACAAGCCAGCAATCGTAACGGAATTTGTAGTTGGGCAGTTATGTTTCAGATTGTTGTTTGTATTTGCAATATTAGATCTAGCACTATGAACCCCGCAGCTCTAACAGCATCCAACCAGCCACAGCCTCAGCCACCACAACAGGCGCAACAACAGCAGTTCTCACATAGCATAGTGCCACCCACGGCAGTGTCCGCTTTGCCACCAGGGGCTTCTGCACCCGACAGACGAGGAGCGGGAAGTGCTGGTCTCACGGTAATTAAACTCATTGCTTTTTTTTCAAGACATTCTTGTCTCTTTATCACCTCTATCAAAGTTAAGCAGTTTTATGGCTTGTTGTCTCGCGACCAGTTAATCAAATGTAAAAAGTGGTTATTTAAGGTTTGGTTTTGGATCCGTTTAGGTTCCCCACTTTATAAATTCTGTGTTTTTCAACGGAAATTATCTGACAGTCCAAAAAGCATTGGCAAAAAGCTGGCGTTCAAAACCTTTTTTTTTGCAGCAACGCTATCGAGCCAAAAAGCTACTTTTGCCAAAAAAGTCAAAGAACCTGATGTAGAACATCAACTTCCATTTAATTGTTTTCAATCTCAGAAGACGAGTGCTGCTCAAATTATATTGGCCCTTTTTCAAGCAATCTTATTCCAATTCTTTGATTAACTCAAACAATACGAACACAAACTGCACGAATGAGATAGGTTGCGTCAGTGAATGGATGCACCATTTTGATCAGAAGCGCCTCCTTTTATTCTTTAAGCTACCTTTTTTGCAGCTTTTAAGCTTTTCTGTTCTCAGAAAACAAGAAAAAATCTCTTAGTTTTGAATTTTTTACGCTATTTCTCAAGCGTTGACACATCGTGCTTGTTAGCGCAAATCATGCTGTACCTAGCCTTTTGTTGAATATGATCACTGGGAGCTTTGAGTTCTTAGGTACCTACGCTCGGGCCGGGCATCGCGGTGGGGTCTGGAGCTGGAACAGGAATGCCAACTGAAATAGTGAGCCACGAACTTGTGTACAAATGGATTGAAGATTTAGGATGTTCAGAAACTAGAGAAAACAGTCTTCTAGAGCTGAGGTAGGTGTTGAAATACGCACGTACTTTTACAATATAGCTAGCTATATTTGGAGACTAAGATCAGAGCAAAAGTCTCGTGAACTTGGTTTTACGATTTGACGAAAGCTGTGTTGAACTGCTGTGTGAAATGGTGTGGGGCAGTTTGGTTGTCCTTTCAGCGTTTGCTCACCCGAGATTGCTGAGACTGAAACTTTCTAATGACTGCTACTATTCTTGCTAGTTCTTGAGCTCCGTTTTTATCTTATAACTCGGTACAAGTACTGCAATTGTCATGGAATCAATCAAAATAATTTAGGGACTGAAAGGGATAGAGAACGTCTGAATGTCGTTACAAAATTGGAACGATTGCAATTTTATTGTTAAGTAATGGCCTAACAAATCAACAAGCAAATTCAACAGTTTCAAAGTTGTTGATTTGAGATAAGAACCGCATCAAGTATCTATCTAAAGTAAAATGAACATTCCACAGTACGCTATAAATAGGCATTTTCCTGTTAATTCCTAAATTTTTAGTAAGAAGCGGGAGCAAGTACCAGAGTTGGCTCCTATGCTGTGGCACTCTTTCGGAACAGTGGCTGCTCTTTTGCAGGAGATCACAAACATTTACACACTCATTTACCCTCCAATTATGACAGTAAGTGTATTGAATTATATGATCTTACTCTATTGTCAAAGGCTGATAGGCTCAAGTAATGCTCAATTGAATATACGAACATTGGTCTTGAATATACGGACTCATAATTTGGAAGCGGAATTTATAGTTTCGACCACACTTATTCGAATAATTTGCTGCCCCACTTAGACCGCCGCCCTCTGCTCTAACGGCTCTGGTTGACGAAGATTAATTTCGGACAAACTTCTGATATTTCAGACAATTTTCCTATTTGATTGGCAAGCAAAAGTGTTTGATAACTTGCCGCTTTTTCACAGTAGTTTTCCAATTTTAATACATTCGGTTAAAGTGGTTTTTGTCATAAACAAACTTTAGTCCCTAACGAGTAATTTTTCGTTATTACAGTTTCGAAGCTGTAAGCTGAGCGAAGCTATATTGCGGTGCGCTTAGTTGTTTGTTTCGTTGTCTGACGCTCATTTTTGTGTTACCTTTGTTCTACAACGTTCTTTCGCTTTACTTCTGCAGTGACTTCTTCACGCTTGATTTGCTTTTTTTTTGCGTGAACTAAATTGCTCTCATTCAGAATTTACGCGAGTTGCTAAACCAAATTCATTTGCCAGATAACCGGCGGGAAGGGCCAAATAGCGCCGAGTGGTTAATGATTCTGATTCTTACGCCTGGGACCGGGGTTTGAACCTCTCCGTTGTCAATAATTTCTACCCTTCAAATTAAAGATGGACGACATTTTTTTCCAACTCATTTCTGTAACTGTTTCTATCTGTTTTACGGCAGGCGAGTCTTTCGCAGCTATTCTGACAGTCTGTGGGCTATGTTTTTATAGATGCGAGCTGAGCGCAGCTTTAGTACTGCGATTCTGTTTTTTGCTTCGCTGTCTGATGCTCTTTTTCGTTTTACATTTTCCGCGCCGCAAACTTCGAAAGAGCAATTTTGTTCTTTTCATGCCTTTTTGGACATTAGGTTCTCCTAGAGCCTTACGCCTTACCCCTCTAAGAATGCGATTCACCACAACTGTTTTGAGGCGCAATTTTAAGGTGTAAAGGGCGTTTCTTAATCTCCCCCAACACAACCAACTACCCTCCATCACTTGGTGGTTGGACCCTACTCCACATCGCTTGACCCCACACCACTCCGCTCAGGCCAACTCACAAATGCTAGCTTCTCTAAGCCTTAGCTGGGTACTAACGAAGCGAACCGCTCACCGATCGTTTGATAGCAATTCGCCCGACTCTAGTCGGTTCTGTTAGTTTTTCACGTGCAATTGTTCATTCAGCTTTTCTGATTGATTGGTTCTTGAAGTTTTTAATGCACTGTTTTAATGTGATCATGGCTGCTTCTTAGCGTTCTAATGTTTTTTGTAGATAATAGAAGCTGTTTTTTTGTATAGTACTCTTTTTGTGGTTTTTGAGTGTAACGTTTTTCGGTTGTTCGGAATTGAATGATTGTTCGGATTTGAATGGAATGGAAAGCTATTTGATTTTTGCTGGTGTTGGGAAAATTTTTACTGTTCCAACATTTTTGGCATTGAAATTTAAGATAAAAGTAAACGGAGAAATTGGTTTTGCAATTTGTTTTTGTGACGAGTAATTATGTACAGATTCAAGCCTTTAAAAATAACGATTTCAGCTTTGATGCAATTTTTTTAACCACAGGTGGACCGAACGCTAGGCAGATGATTCCTGTTTAATATTATTTTGAGATTTTTATAAATTTTCACTGTCTCCGTTTTCTGCCGTTTAAAAACTATTGCAACAAGTAATTTGTGTCTGTATCACACAATTTTTTGAAAATAGAAAATTTCGGGCAATGTAGAGGTCTCAAATTAGCCAAAAAATCAACTTTGATAATGTGAAACTAAAAGCTGAATATTGTAATATTCTCTATTTTCTGGAGTTGCAAACAATTGTAATCTCCTCAGAAAAACCATTTGCGTATTTCCAAATTTGCAGACGTAAAAAAAAACTGGTTTCATGGAAGGAACATCAAATCAACCAAACCCGATTTGAATAGTTAACATGGAATCTCTTTTTATTTCTATTTCCTGTGTTGTCAGCGCCGAACTAACATCCTCTAGTATATTGCAATACCGAAGAAGAGTTTATTGAGCACCAGTTTCAAAAACTTAATACAAATGTTCACTATGCTCATCGAATTAATCTTCTCATGACTGTGGTCGTTTCTGTGAATTGAACAACTAAATAGTTTTTGATTGTAAAGGCCGCATATAAATGACAATGAGTGTTTATGGAAGATGAAAAAAGTCTTTTCATCAGTTCTCAAAAAAATTAAAATTTTCAATTTCTTTAAAAAATACTCAGAAGGCCAAAAAAGGGGACCTCTTTTGAGAAACATTTTTCTTCAATACTACTAAATAAGAGCCAGTTTTTAGCGTTCCTTTACATGTTGGACACAAGAGATGCAGACTGTAAAAACTGTCAGAAATCTTAACAAATGGAAAAGTTACTAATTTTCTACAGGTACGGTTTGAGATGTTCAAGACCAAATTTCTGAAATAGACTTTAAATTTGCGCAAAACCTAAATTTTGTTTCATAATATCGCTTGTAACACATTTGCGAGATTTTTAAAAGGATAATTTTTTCATTGTGCTTCTTTAACATCAAACTGAGAAAAAAATTCGAAAAACTTCATTTCAGTTTGTGCCAAAATAACATTTAGCACACCACCAATCAGCATGTTTTGTGTAGAAAAAATTAAGATGATCTAATTGAATTTGACGAACCTTGAGTGAAGATCGGTTGCCAATAAGAAAAATTTCGAACATTTTTTTTGGTGGTGTTTGTATTTGTGTGATTTTCTTTGTGTGAAATGTGTGTGCTGTGTGTTTGTATGTTTTGTCTTTGTCTGTGTCCTTTTGAATTGTACTATTACTTATCCATCTAGAGTGTGCTAAGCAGTTTTTTGGCTGCCACAAAGGTACGACATATTTGTTGTTCAAACCGTAATGGTAATTTTCTACAATGCATATAAGTTGCTTTCGGATTCTCCTAACGATTTCTCTGACAGAAATGAATGGTTGTTTCTGCAACCTTGAGGGTGAAGTTGGGACATACTGTGCTACGCGCAGACTCGTGCGAGTCATCTTGTTTGATTGTATTTGCAACGCTCTATAGCTGAGTTTGAAGGGTTTGTCATTGCCAGACTTTTCAATTTTTTAAAATTTATTTGCATCTGAGACTGATTCAATTGTCGTTAGGTGTGTACACATTTAAATTTTAGAACTCACTAATAGGTTCTTTTTTCAAAACTTCAAATATAGGATATTTTGTGTTATGATTTTTTTCAGTTTTTTTAGTTCCATTTGAATTTTCTCATTTGTTTTAGAGTTATTTGTTTAGCCAAAGAGAAGTCCAACTTGATTGCTGAAATCGGTCACGCCAAGCAGGAGGTTCTGCGGCAAAAGCTATCTGCTTAGCGGTGGGAATTTTTTGACCTCAAGTACGAGGTAGAAAAGAAATAGTTTCCAATTAAATGTTTAGATGTGAAGATTTTTTAAGCACGTGCTTCAGTTTTGTTCTTACCAAGGTTTTTTTTGTATTTTAATTGGATTATTTGAACAAAGCACGTTTCTTTGGAAATAATTGTCGAACTAAATTCCTGGGAAATCTAAACTCTGCCCCATTTTAAACTGCCGTCATCTACTCAAAGGGTTATTTTTGGAGCTCTTTTACGTGACTCGTAGTGATTTTGAAGTGTCAGCCTCCTCTTTGATGCTTCTTTATTAGCTGTTCTTGAAGAATGTTCGTACAATTGTTATATAGAACGATTATGCAGAGAAACTGTTGGGAGTATACAAAAGCAACTTACATGCTTTGGAGAAAATGGCTTGAACTATTCGAACCAAAAAACATGCCGTTTTTTTCGGTGGACAAAAACGGAAGCTTCAACAAATTCGAAGGTACTTATAGTACATATTGAAAGACACAGACGCAGAAAAACCATAAACACAAACCACACATTACCCAAACAAATACGAACCCCAACACCAAAAAACTTTTATAATTTTGTTTTTGGCAATGGGTCAATACTCAAGGTTCGCCACTTTTAATTTATATTATGATTGTTTTTTGTGGAAAACCAGTTAATGACTTTTTGAGGCAATGGTATCGGCAACTGTTATTTTGACACAAAACTTTGATATAACTTTTTTAGGATCAGCATAATGGGACAATGTAAAATCTCGCAGATGTGTTCAACGATATTTAACCACACACAGTTTTAGTTTTCGACATTTTATTGTAATTTTTAGCAAATAATAAGTAATTTCTCTAATTCTGTCATGATTTCTTACAGTGTTTGGACTCTTCTTCAATTTGTCTAAAGTTTGAAGGAACTATCTCTCTAACACTTTGTAGGCATTTGATATTTACTCAAGGGTGTTCACCGTTCATTTATGCTTTGATCGTTTTTCTGGAAAACTAGATGTGCTCTTCTTGTGGCTATTTGTCGGTAATCGTAAAAATGACGCTAAAATCTGGAAAGAACTTTCGAAATATTTTGTCATTTTTGAGGTTTCTTGAGAATAATGGGACAGTTAATTTTAAAACTATGGCAGCTGTGTTGAGTGTGGCCTCGAAGATATCTGAAACCGCTATTTTCAGCAAATTTTTCCAAATTAAGCAGTTTTTCTCACTTAATTTTTGACAGTTTTTGCGCTCTGCCTCTAGTTATGTCTAACATGTAAAGGAACGTTGAAAGCTTTTATTTGGTCTTATGTAGTAGCGTTAAAGAAAATTGGTTATCAGCTAGTTTTGGCTATTTCACTCGTTTAAGTATGAGTTTTTAAAGAAATAGAAAAATTTAAAAATTTTTATGTGCACTGAAAAAGAAAGCACATTTCTTCTTTCAAAAGCTTTTCGGTTTCTTTCAAAAGAGCTTTTCGTTGTTCATATGAGGAGTTTTGCAAATACAGAAATGAGAAATCTTAAAAATTAGAAAAGTTATTAATTTTTTTCTACAGTTACGGTTTGAGATGTTCAAGACCAAATTTCTGAAATATACTTTAAATTTGTGCAAAACCTAAATTTTGTTTCATAATATCGCTTGTAACACATTTGCGAGATTTTTAAAAGGATAATTTTTTCATTGTGCTTCTATAACATCAAACTGAGAAAAAAAATTCGAAAAACTTCATTTCAGTTTGTGCCAAAATTACATTTAGCACACCACCAATCAGCACGTTTTGTGTAGAAAAAATTAAGTTGATCTAATTGAACTTGACGAACCTTTAGTGGAGATCGGTTGCCAATAAGAAAAATTTCGAAAATTTTTTTTGGTGGTGTTTGTATTTGTGTGATTTTCTTTGTGTGAAATGTGTGTGCTGTGTGTGTTTGTATGTTTCGGCTTTGTCTGTGTCCTTTTGAATTGTACTATTACTCATCCATCTAGAGTGTGCTAAGGAGTTTTGTTGGCTGCCTCAAAGCTACGTCATATTTGTGGTTCAAACCGTAATGGTAATTTTCTCCAATGCATATAAGTTGCTTTCGGATACTCCTAACGGTTTCTCTGACAGAAATGAATGGTTGTGCTTGTGGTTTCACAGTTTTAAGGTTGGTTTTTGCTATTTTGGAGGCTCTAAATCTCATTGAAGTCATCAGTTTTTACAAAAATCTTTTTGATACGGAAAAATGGTTTGTTTAATAATAATTAACGAGCAGAAGACAGCGAAACGGATAGAAAAACAACAAAATGGCGATGTTTTATTTCGATTTTTCCTTCCCCTTTTTCATTTTTTGTTTTTCTGTATATAAATCAAAACTAGACCCTGAGGTCTTTAAAATGGTGTTTTTCTTTCTCTAAGATGCGTAAGCAAAAGGTGAAAATTTGCAAAAAGCGCTCAGGAGATCTGCCATTAAAAAGACTACGAGAAAAAAAAACAAACAAGAAAATAGTTAAAAACAATTTTCACTGCAAAAACTCAATATCTAAATTTAAAAGCACCTAGTAACAACGTCAAAATGCAATCAGATAAAACCTCAACTACCCAAATTTACTTTTTCCTAAATATACACTTGATGGAAATCTTCCTTAATGAGACCAGTTAAGATGTCGACAAAAAGAGAAAATAATCGCGCGAAATTCAATTAAAATTTTTTTAAACCAAATGATTTCCAAAGTCTCAGAAATCATTAGGTTTTAACAAAATAATGCTTGATGAGTTTTTTATATAGTTACTATCAATCCAATGGGCCCTTTCTTTGGTTAGACTAAGCCATAGTAACGGACTAGAGATGAAGAAAATTTCAAACTTTGCGAAAACACATTACTGAAGCCATTGAGATCATTAGCTAATATCTGAATATTATGTATTTTTGTATTTTTATTTCAATTTTCATATATTCTAAATCAGCTAAAATTATACTAAAAGAATAAGTAAGTTCATTTGGGCCACATTTGAAAATCATTGAGATCCGATATTAGGCCAATGTGCCAAAAGAAGAGAAGAAAACACAAATACACCACTAACATAACTTATAAAAACTCATTTTGCCAAACAAACAAACCAGTTACGCCATAATATCAGTAGGCATGCTAATATTTGGATGGAACCTCTCAATGATGCGAATAATTTACAAGTTGACGAAAAGAAGACAAAAACTTGAAAAATCATAGAAAAGGTACTATATCAAAAACCCTGACTATTCGCTGTAACCTGACTGTTTTGGTTAACATCGTTCATTCAATCCTCAATTACAAGCTTATGAGACCGTTCAGCATTGTGCGCCTACCAAAAGAATAAAAAACGGGCAAAAACAGCGAATTGAAAAAATGGAGCGAGAAAACTATCGAAGCCATTAAAAAAATACTTTTCAGTAAAAACTTTTCTATTTTCCAATAATTTTTTAACTGCAATGGGATTCTTCTTTTTTTTAACAATGTGACTTCGAAAAGTCAACAAATATAAACAAAAACTTTAAAACCGCGAAACTTTTGAGAAGTCCCATAGTATCAACGCCATTAAATTCAATAGCTTTCAACGGATGCTAATAAATACGCTAAGTTATGCCTCGATGGGACAACATGAATGTTTGTCATCCATAAGTCATCAATAAGACATTAAAATAAGTCGTTGACTATGAAAACAACAGCAAATAGAGCAATATCACAACAAAAACAAGACTCCAAAAATTTAGTTAAACCTCATGAAGAAAATCAAAATGGTCTGAACAAAAAACCCATTTGAGTATATAGTTCCTCCCCCCACAAGTGGGGTCGGAACAATGTAAGTGCGGGCTAAATTTGAAAAACTTCTTGACACTCTCAAACTGGGCACTCAATTTGTTTTTCTTAGCTTTGAAATTAGGTCAGTTAATTCGTTAAAAGAAAACCGCAAGTTTAAAATACCTGATAATTCTGCTGATTTTCATTATTTGTATTCATATTTTCTTGGTTATCTTTGGTGATCGAAAATTGAAAATAAAGTTACTAAGTGGTTTGATGCGACCCTTTCTGCAAAATTTGGCTTGTTTTGTTTTGAAAAGAGCAACTGGCGCAAAGTCTGCCACTTTGGCTGATTTATTATTTGTCAAGCACTGATCTTAAAACTTTTTTCCGCTTACTGCTATACGGCTTTGTTGGATTTCGGCGATTTCGAATCGTTTTTGTTTTTGCTGACATATCTCATTGCAGTCTGTTTTAGTTTTATTTTTGCAACCATGAAAAATTCCAACTAACTCCCCCACTGAATTAATTTGCCGCGCCTGTCGTTCGAGAGACATTCGTCCGACGTTAGTCGGTTTCTTTTTAAAAAATTTATCATTCTGTATATGTACTCCCTGGTGAACTTGAAACTTTTTGCGTCTCCTTTGGGCAAATCCTCAGATCACTGCGAGCTTGCTAGTTTTTTAACTAATTTTTTTAAGGTCAAGGATGTCTTATGTTATTACTGATATATTGCTTTCTGCTCTCATGTTTATGATGTTGACAGGCTCACCAAAGCAATCGCGTGTGCAATGCATTAGCCCTTCTTCAGTGCGTTGCCTCACATCCAGAGACCAGATCGCCTTTTTTACATGGTATGACATTTTGGTGCATTAGTTCATTAATGTTTACTCAAGTTTGTGATCCATTAAAATACTGATTAGAATCTTGAAAGAAATTTGCAAGAAATTTGCTACATCTGATTGACCAGAATTTAGAGAACCACTCAAAATTTTGTATCCCCTTTTAGCCCAAATCCCCTTGTATCTCTACCCTTTTCTTCACACATCCAGCAAGACCAGACCCTTCGAATACCTCCGTCTAACAAGTTTGGGTGTGATTGGGGCATTGGTGAAGACAGACGAGCCAGAGGTGATCAACTTCTTGCTCACCACCGAGATCATTCCTCTTTGCTTACGTATTATGGAAAACGGATCGGAGCTGTCTAAAACGGTACGAAACATTTTTAATGGCTCTTCAACGAAGTTCATAGCAATTATTGTAAACGTGTGTCTTTTTTATGCAAAATTTTCTCTTGACCGTTTTGACTTTTCGAGTGACTTTTATGTTTATGCCCTTGACTTTTTGCGTTTCGCGTGATCAAAAATGCTCTCTCAATCACAAATTTAAGCAGCTGAACTCATTTGGCGGCAGTTTAATACTGAAAGTCAAATGAAAAATGCGCCGAAACTGGTGCCATTTTCACTTTAAATCTTAATAGTGGTATATGTTAACCTCTAATGTGGTTATTTGAAGACCACTATTGAACTTATAGTCTCCAAGAGCAATTTTTCCAACGTTTAATTGGTTATATTTAAAAATCAGTATCTATGGAGTAAATGGAGTTTCTGAACCAAGAGGTTAAAGTTTACATGCCTTCAGAATAATCTAAATAATTTATTATAGCTGCGAAGCTGTAAGCTGAGCGTAGCTATATTGCGGTGCTCTTGGTTTTTTTCGTTTCGTCGTCTGACGCTTCATTTTCGTTTTACATTTGTTCTAGAACATTCTGTCTCGTCACTGCTTAAATGGCTTTTTCGCGCTTGATTTCACGCTTTCTGCTTGACCTAAATTGAGGTTATTCAGAAACAGAATCTGTTCCTAAAACAAAGTTGATTGTAAGAAAACAGACGGTGCGACAGCCGAGTGGTTAAGGCGGCTGGCTGTTAATCCGGAGATCGCCGGTTCGAGACGCGGCAGGGAAAATTTTTTTGCACCCAAAAACAACCTCCTTTGAAATAAACTTTAAGTTTTATAGGCGGCGGCGATAACTATTATCAACTCACTTCTGTATCTTTTTCCATCTGTATTTTACGGCACGCAAGTGTTTTTCGCAGCTATTCCGGCAATCTGCCGGCTATGTTTGAAATAATCACAACTATACATTATTCTATTAATGATCTTCTGGTTATTGATTGATATTACCCATTTAACTGTTGGCTGATATATAAAAAATAAGAACCGAATGAACCTTATTGTCTGTTTTTTTGGTGTATTTTGACGCTGACATTGCAAGAACTCTATTTAAGTTCTTTTGAAAAGTATTTTTTTTCCTTTCGCTCTTAAATTAAAATATAATTTATTACACTTCTTTGTATGCTGTTCAAAAACAAAGATATTTTACTCTGCTAAGTATGCTTTTGCATTCTTACAAGCAGCTGTTTTGTCCGGTTTTTTCTACTGTAATTGTAGGTGGTTTGCACGTTTTTGATAACGCACCATCATACATATATATTCAGAGCTCTCTGGGAATAAGTTAGAAAGCTAAAAATTTTACAAAACAGTTGAAAGACGACCGTAAATGAAAAATGAATTACGTCGAGTTTTTGGATTAACCAGTGGACTCTTGGATGTCTTCTCTTGGATTTTTTTTCCCGTCTGATCAAACAACTCATCGAGAAAGTTTTCCAGCAGCCACAGTGACGTTAGTTTTGTATCAGTTTATTAATATCCGCAAAGCAATAGCTGGGTCTATTATAGGCCTTCTCTTTGATTTTTGCAAGTAAATTGGACCACGGTCTTTTACGACGTGAAGAGGAGTAATAGTGGTCATCTATTTATTTAGTTGCTCTCAAAGTTTGTCACAAAAATATTAGTCCTGTGGTTTCGCAATTTTCCGCTGAACCGATTTTTTGTCTGATCATTTGACTTTTTGTCCTCAAAAACGGGATAAACAAGTATTGACCGGAGGGCGTTAGCTTCTTTTACAACCTTTCGACTGGCAAGACGTTAATTGTGGTATTTACGGAAACTGTTTTTGGAGACATAAATTCATGGTACGAATCGAGGTTCTTAAGAGTTTGACCCCCCCCCCCCACCCCCCGTGTCCCGCCATCACTCCCCTCCCCCCGTGCGCTACCCCCTTCCCGCCGCAGCGCTCACCCCACAATACCTAATTAAGCTAAAGCTAACCTCCTTATACCGTCGCTAACTACTGACAAAGCCAACCGCTCGCCATTTGTTTGAGAGCAATTCTACCGAAGTTAGTTGTTTGTTTTTTAATTTAATTTAATTTTCTCTCGAGAGAGAAGTTCGAAGCAATTAATCTAAACGTGTGGTTCTAAACGTCTTTTTATGCAGAATTTTCTCTTGACTGTTTTGGCTTCGAAAACGTTCTCAAATGACTTAACTTCATTTTTGAGTCAAGGAGCAAGGTTCGAGTTTCAACCTGGGCGGATTTTGTGATGCGATGTCATACAGGACTGTTTTCACTGAAATAAATGATTCACTTTTGTAAAGTTTTCAGGTTTTGTGGTTTCCTCGTTTTAGTTGTTGTTCAGTGTGTCTCGGAAAGAGAAGGGGTGGGTCACTGATGGAGCAGATTTTTCAAAGGGGTTTTGCAACGAATTGTTCTGAAAGACCAGTTTAGCATGTTCTATTTATTTAAATTTTTGTTCACTAAGTGAATATTCTGTTCGAGTCTGTTGCAGAGTATTCACTGTTCACTTATTTTCATAGTTTTTGAAGTCAAATTGAAGTAGTGATTTCGGGTCAAGACGAAGCAGGAAGTGGAGTGCAATGCGAATGGTTTTGCAGCGCGCTTCTTCTGCATTTTTAATAGCCGCCCTCATCTTATCAGCCGGCTATTAAAGCACTCCAATTTTTACTTAGTCGAATAAAAAAATGTATCGCTTTACCTCATTTTGCCGCTTTTTCAACATTTCTCTCTTCTCTCATTCTGCTAAAAGTGATTTTGAACATCAGTTGCTCAGCAAAGCAATTCAAAATGAACAGTCAGTATAAAAAAATGAAGTCAGAAGTAGAAACGAGATAAACCCATAAAGCCCAATTTTAGATGCCCGCTATTTGAACGTCGTTCCTATTAAGTCTTAGTTACCATCTCTAATGCTTATTGGTATTGACAGTGGCCCCTGTAGCCTCTCTCTAAGAAACAGAAGTACGTTATGTTCAACTGATGCCATCAAAATAAATCGGACTTAAAAATGTTTTTGTATAAAAATCTTTTTTTTTCAATATCTATTCTTTCAATCCCAATCATGCTTATTGGAATCAACGGCGGCTATTTTCCGGCAATCTGCCGGGTATGTTTAAAGTAGAGTGAGAAAACGGTGTTTTATCGGATTTTCACAATTTGATTGGTTTCCCAATTTACTCTTAGTCGTCCGTTCTTGGTCTAGTTTTTTTAAGTCAATGAAATTTCTTTGAGTTGTAGGCCAGGACTTGTCCTGCTATATTTTCTCGTCAAGATATTTGTTATGACCATACGACGTTACGCTCAATTTAAATCTGCTCTTTGCTCATTCATTCATGCAGTTTTCCACACTTAATGAAGCGAGTTTTTTTGTTCATTTGCGTGAGTGTTTGGTCGGACGTGAGTCCTCCCTCAAAAATGACGTTCCTCTCTTTCAAAATGACTTCTTTACTTTTTTAACTGCGTGGGTTCAACTGCGTGGGTGTCACTCTAATTGAGGGTTATTTGAGAGCAGATAATAGAAGTAGCAATAACAGCATTACATCTCAGCAGTACAAAAAGAAATGAAAGGAATATTAGCTTTTTTGATTTTATATTTTAAAACTCCAGATCTACAAAGCTATCGCGGCTATTTTGTTTCAATCTGCCAGCTATGTTTCTAAATGTATCTGAATTGCAACACAATGTTAACTGTTCCGCGTGAATCCAGAAGCCAGGTAGAAATGACTAGTGGAGTAAGCATGACAAAAGTTCGCTATTCCCGGCAAAAATTTTGAAAAAAAATTGGCATGAAACCATTCACAGCAGCAGATAACACTTAAAAAAGACGGGAAAGAAACATTGGCTTGGCCGACGACTTTTTAGGAGCTCTTTTTACTATTCAAAGAAGTTGAATTCTGAGAATTTAATGAAGATAAATCGAAATTTGTATTTTTTGCCAGACAGGCTAACGAGAAAAATGCTTAAGGCCTTAGTATTTATTTTTCCTAAATTTTTTTGAGTCATTATTTACGTGACGAAATAACAAATGTCAAATAAAATTGGTCAACGTCAACATGTCAATCTCAAAACGGAGAGCCTGTTGTGTAAAGTAATTTTATTAATAATTTCTAAGTAATTGCTCTCAAACGAAGTTTGTAGCAATTATATTAGTCCTGTCAGTCTTTTTTATGCGATTTTTCGCTTGACCGAATTTTTGTCTGACGCTTTTGAGTTTTTCTCCTCAAAAACGGGATAAAGAGGTAGCGCCCAGTGGGCATTAAGTGCTCTTAGAGCCTTTCAGCTGTGTTTCAGCTCAAACTGTTTCGGAGACTTATTTTTATAGTGTGAAGGGCGGTTCTTAGAGATTGAAGACAACACCACTGTTGCCCACCCACCTACCTCCCTAGCAGCCCCCCCCCACCCACCCACGTGGCTACTTTCGAACAGCCGATCGCTAAAAACACGCAATTTTATACAAGCTTTTTGAAAATTTTGGCATTTAAGTTCTAGGTGTCAAGGAACCTCCTCTAGGGTTTTTATAATAAATTACTGCCTAGTTTCTAGTGGCAGTGGAATGGTTTCAACATTTTAACATCACAAATTTTAACAATTTTTTTGACAAAACGTGCAAATTTTTTATTTTTTGACACTTATTTCAAATTTTTCCCTTCTTTCCAGACGCAGGGGCCAGAAAACGTCCTTAGGGGTGTGATAATAAGTTACTGAAAGTTGCCATAAAATTTTAGCAATTTTTGTGATAAAACTTTTTTCAAGTTCTTTGAAATTGTTTGTCTTTTTTTAGGTTTCTTCAGCCTCAAGAGGCACATAATTTCCTCTAACCGCTGTCCTGTCCAACAAACTTCTCATGGCATGAGGTCCAGTACCCGGGTTGAAATTTCTTTGATTTCATACAAGGATCATATATGATTTCATACTGTCCATACTTGATTTCTTAGTACGATCCTTGCATGAAACCAAAGAAAACCAAGAACTCATATATGATCCTAGTACGAATACCAAGAATCATACATCTATTTTTTAAAAATCTTTACCCATTTATGATTTTTGTCTTTATTCGGTAGGGCGTCACATATAAGATACCCCGGCATCACATTGTGATCCGCCAAAAGACCCTAACGTACAATATAAATTGCAAGTTGGGCACAAAATAAAAGAGTAAGTCCAAACAAATAACAAAATTTTTGACATACTCTGAAGCCAGTTTATACTTATAAATGCTCATTTATAAAAAAAATTAATCAAGAAAAGAGATGCATATCACGTCAAATTCGTTTTCTGTATACGTTTAACCCAAAAAGTTATTCTTTTAGCGCACACAAAGAGTTAAATGTGGATTGCAAATGCGATATAATAATTTAATAAGTCCTCTGACTACATTATACGAGAATTTGTGGCACCAGTCAATGTATTATGTGTCTTATATGACCTTGTATGAAATCCAAGAAATTGTTTCAACTTCAATGGAAAATAAAAATTATACAGTTTTTAGTCTTTGAACTTTTTTGTATGATCCTTGTATGATTTCTAGGAAATCATATATGGTCCTTGTATGACTACCAAGAATTCATACAAATCATATATGACCTAGTATGATTACCAAGAATCATATATGACCTTGTACGAAATCAAAGAAAGTTGTATGATCGTTGACCCGGGTACCAGCAATTCTTTCTACAGCAATAAAATGAATTATAATTAGGAAAAGTCTTCTCCAATCATTGTCCAATTAATTTACCCTATGGCAATCTTATGTCGCTTTTTTTACTTTGACCGAGTTCACCATAGGTTCTGTTGACAAGAATAATTTCAATTCTGACGTGCCTCTCTTCATGACACTTTGTTTAAAGCTCACGCTCTACACCTTTTTCTGATCAAGCTCTTGAAAGGTAGTTTCGGGGAAATGAAGAAACTGTTAGAGGCAACCTTACATCTAAAATGCATTCTTTTCTCGATAGGAATTGACGATCATCATCATAGACACAGACCAGAGTATTACCGAGTAGGTTAAAAGACCGTTCCAGAAATCGGATATAGCTTTTGATTGGTTGATAAAAATAGAAAATGGAAAAATATTACACGCAGTAAAATTGTTCTTACCACTACCACACCTCCGTTCAGTCGCTTGTATTAAGCACCCCTATTAATCAGAACGTTCTTACCTCGTACCCCGCACTTGGAAAAAGTTAGCAAAATATTCAATAACATTCGTACTAGAAGGATAATAACTCTTAGAGCAAAACTTCCTTGAAAGGGGTTTTGCAACGAATTGTTCTGAAAGACCAGTTTAGCATGTTCTATTTATTTAAATTTTTGTTCACTAAGTGAATATTCTGTTCGAGTCTGTTGCAGAGTATTCACTGTTCACTTATTTTCATAGTTTTTGAAGTCAAATTGAAGTAGTGATTTCGGGTCAAGACGAAGCAGGAAGTGGAGTGCAATGCGAATGGTTTTGCAGCGCGCTTCTTCTGCATTTTTAATAGCCGCCCTCATCTTATCAGCCGGCTATTAAAGCACTCCAATTTTTACTTAGTCGAATAAAAAAATGTATCGCTTTACCTCATTTTGCCGCTTTTTCAACATTTCTCTCTTCTCTCATTCTGCTAAAAGTGATTTTGAACATCAGTTGCTCAGCAAAGCAATTCAAAATGAACAGAGTCAGTATAAAAAATTGAAGTCAGAAGTAGAAACGAGATAAACCCATAAAGCCCAATTTTAGATGCCCGCTATTTGAACGTCGTTCCTATTAAGTCTTAGTTACCATCTCTAATGCTTATTGGTATTGACAGTGGCCCCTGTAGCCTCTCTCTAAGAAACAGAAGTACGTTATGTTCAACTGATGCCATCAAAATAAATCGGACTTAAAAATGTTTTTGTATAAAAATCTTTTTTTTTTTTCAATATCTATTCTTTCAATCCCAATCATGCTTATTGGAATCAACGGCGGCTATTTTCCGGCAATCTGCCGGGTATGTTTAAAGTAGAGTGAGAAAACGGTGTTTTATCGGATTTTCACAATTTGATTGGTTTCCCAATTTACTCTTAGTCGTCCGTTCTTGGTCTAGTTTTTTTTAAGTCAATGAAATTTCTTTGAGTTGTAGGCCAGGACTTGTCCTGCTATATTTTCTCGTCAAGATATTTGTTATGACCATACGACGTTACGCTCAATTTAAATCTGCTCTTTGCTCATTCATTCATGCAGTTTTCCACACTTAATGAAGCGAGTTTTTTTGTTCATTTGCGTGAGTGTTTGGTCGGACGTGAGTCCTCCCTCAAAAATGACGTTCCTCTCTTTCAAAATGACTTCTTTACTTTTTTAACTGCGTGGGTTCAACTGCGTGGGTGTCACTCTAATTGAGGGTTATTTGAGAGCAGATAATAGAAGTAGCAATAACAGCATTACATCTCAGCAGTACAAAAAGAAATGAAAGGAATATTAGCTTTTTTGATTTTATATTTTAAAACTCCAGATCTACAAAGCTATCGCGGCTATTTTGTTTCAATCTGCCAGCTATGTTTCTAAATGTATCTGAATTGCAACACAATGTTAACTGTTCCGCGTGAATCCAGAAGCCAGGTAGAAATGACTAGTGGAGTAAGCATGACAAAAGTTCGCTATTCCCGGCAAAAATTTTGAAAAAAAATTGGCATGAAACCATTCACAGCAGCAGATAACACTTAAAAAAGACGGGAAAGAAACATTGGCTTGGCCGACGACTTTTTAGGAGCTCTTTTTACTATTCAAAGAAGTTGAATTCTGAGAATTTAATGAAGATAAATCGAAATTTGTATTTTTTGCCAGACAGGCTAACGAGAAAAATGCTTAAGGCCTTAGTATTTATTTTTCCTAAATTTTTTTGAGTCATTATTTACGTGACGAAATAACAAATGTCAAATAAAATTGGTCAACGTCAACATGTCAATCTCAAAACGGAGAGCCTGTTGTGTAAAGTAATTTTATTAATAATTTCTAAGTAATTGCTCTCAAACGAAGTTTGTAGCAATTATATTAGTCCTGTCAGTCTTTTTTATGCGATTTTTCGCTTGACCGAATTTTTGTCTGACGCTTTTGAGTTTTTCTCCTCAAAAACGGGATAAAGAGGTAGCGCCCAGTGGGCATTAAGTGCTCTTAGAGCCTTTCAGCTGTGTTTCAGCTCAAACTGTTTCGGAGACTTATTTTTATAGTGTGAAGGGCGGTTCTTAGAGATTGAAGACAACACCACTGTTGCCCACCCACCTACCTCCCTAGCAGCCCCCCCCCACCCACCCACGTGGCTACTTTCGAACAGCCGATCGCTAAAAACACGCAATTTTATACAAGCTTTTTGAAAATTTTGGCATTTAAGTTCTAGGTGTCAAGGAACCTCCTCTAGGGTTTTTATAATAAATTACTGCCTAGTTTCTAGTGGCAGTGGAATGGTTTCAACATTTTAACATCACAAATTTTAACAATTTTTTTGACAAAACGTGCAAATTTTTTATTTTTTGACACTTATTTCAAATTTTTCCCTTCTTTCCAGACGCAGGGGCCAGAAAACGTCCTTAGGGGTGTGATAATAAGTTACTGAAAGTTGCCATAAAATTTTAGCAATTTTTGTGATAAAACTTTTTTCAAGTTCTTTGAAATTGTTTGTCTTTTTTTAGGTTTCTTCAGCCTCAAGAGGCACATAATTTCCTCTAACCGCTGTCCTGTCCAACAAACTTCTCATGGCATGAGGTCCAGTACCCGGGTTGAAATTTCTTTGATTTCATACAAGGATCATATATGATTTCATACTGTCCATACTTGATTTCTTAGTACGATCCTTGCATGAAACCAAAGAAAACCAAGAACTCATATATGATCCTAGTACGAATACCAAGAATCATACATCTATTTTTTAAAAATCTTTACCCATTTATGATTTTTGTTTTTATTCGGTAGGGCGTCACATATAAGATACCCCGGCATCACATTGTGATCCGCCAAAAGACCCTAACGTACAATATAAATTGCAAGTTGGGCACAAAATAAAAGAGTAAGTCCAAACAAATAACAAAATTTTTGACATACTCTGAAGCCAGTTTATACTTATAAATGCTCATTTATAAAAAAAATTAATCAAGAAAAGAGATGCATATCACGTCAAATTCGTTTTCTGAATACGTTTAACCCAAAAAGTTATTCTTTTAGCGCACACAAAGAGTTAAATGTGGATTGCAAATGCGATATAATAATTTAATAAGTCCTCTGACTACATTATACGAGAATTTGTGGCACCAGTCAATGTATTATGTGTCTTATATGACCTTGTATGAAATCCAAGAAATTGTTTCAACTTCAATGGAAAATAAAAATTATACAGTTTTTAGTCTTTGAACTTTTTTGTATGATCCTTGTATGATTTCTAGGAAATCATATATGGTCCTTGTATGACTACCAAGAATTCATACAAATCATATATGACCTAGTATGATTACCAAGAATCATATATGACCTTGTACGAAATCAAAGAAAGTTGTATGATCGTTGACCCGGGTACCAGCAATTCTTTCTACAGCAATAAAATGAATTATAATTAGGAAAAGTCTTCTCCAATCATTGTCCAATTAATTTACCCTATGGCAATCTTATGTCGCTTTTTTTACTTTGACCGAGTTCACCATAGGTTCTGTTGACAAGAATAATTTCAATTCTGACGTGCCTCTCTTCATGACACTTTGTTTAAAGCTCACGCTCTACACCTTTTTCTGATCAAGCTCTTGAAAGGTAGTTTCGGGGAAATGAAGAAACTGTTAGAGGCAACCTTACATCTAAAATGCATTCTTTTCTCGATAGGAATTGACGATCATCATCATAGACACAGACCAGAGTATTACCGAGTAGGTTAAAAGACCGTTCCAGAAATCGGATATAGCTTTTGATTCGTTGATAAAAATAGAAAATGGAAAAATATTACACGCAGTAAAATTATTCTTACCACTACCACACCTCCGTTCAGTCGCTTGTATTAAGCACCCCTATTAATCAGAACGTTCTTACCTCGTACCCCGCACTTGGAAAAAGTTAGCAAAATATTCAATAACATTCGTACTAGAAGGATAATAACTCTTAGAGCAAAACTTCCTTGAAGAAGGGATGCCACATGGCGACAGAGATTCGGAACGCTTTTTCTGCATAGATAAACTCTCAGCATACTTCTACACAACAAAGACCCTCCCTTTGATTCAATTAAAATTCTGACACTCATATTAAAATGCTACTAATTATTAATAGCCGCATTGCAAGAGTTGAAACTATATGACCATCACCCGCCGGCATTCAAGTTAACGTCGCCTTCGACGACAATTCAGAAGAAGTTAAATTCATTGACTCCGGATTACAACCACTGTACAACTTAGCAATCTTTACACGGAATTCAACTGGATTCTACAACACCATGCCTCAAAACCTAAACAAACAACAGTAAGTTTCTTTAAGTATCCAATCAAACCACCCAATGTTTTCTGAAAACAGCCTACAGAGAACAATTTCTTACTACATTTCCTGATTTAACTTTTCTCACACAAACAAAAACAAAAAACGATGGCAGAACCGAGCCCTCCGCATGTCCACCTGCGACGTTTCTCTTGATTACCAAATGAAAATTGGGACCAATTTGAAGGCCTCGTTCGAGCCAGCATTGCCGTGTCAAGCATACCTGAAGCCCATCACCAACGAGCACTATACCTTCACCTTTATCTTGATGGAAATACACTTAACTTTTATCTCCGGCTGCCGGAAGCTACGCGAAACGACCTGGACAACTCCTTGCAAGAACTACGCAACCGCTATGCAGGTGCAGACCAAAGAAGAAATTTCGAGCTTGACCTACAGTCACTAAAATTTGATCCCATAAAAGAAGAGCCAGACGAATTTCTCACCGACCTACAACGGCTCGCAAATCTTGCAATAGTAGACGATGACGACGCAGGCATAGATCGCACAGACGAAAGGTCACAAAGAATCTCTGTGCAATCTATACAAGGCATGCCATTCAGGTACAAGAAAGTGCTTCTGAAAGAGAATGACAGCATTGCACTCAACGAGCTGTGCGCAATAATAAAAAAGAGTTCGAATCGACCAAATACATCCAGAACCATCGCACACCACAGCATTCAACGCACTTAATGCATTAAGCAACCCAGCAGTTGTCCAAGCTCTATAAAACATTATGGCTGCAGGAATCGTATCAATGCAAGTATCACAATCACCAAACCAAAAATATTGGCATTCTCAAGCCAGTCAAACTTCAACAACTACGGTAGAGAAAGAACTTTCAGTGCGCAAAACAGGCCACGACAATTTAACTTTGAAAACGGACAAAACACTGAACGTGCGCAGTACCCATACCAAAGGTGCCGAGGGCGAGGAGCGTATAGGAGACAAAACCGAGGAAGCTTCTCAAGAACCAGGAGCTTTTATAATCGGAACGAACAAAGACTGTTTTACAATAAAAGAGAAAGATGCCCAACGCCATTCCGAACATTCTGTCGGACATGTGCGAGCAATCGGCACACTGCCTGAGAATGTCCTCAGCGACAACCAGCATAGAGAGAACGTTTTGCTTGTACCTTTACAATTCGAATCCATTTTTTATCAAAGGCATCGACGATACAGGAGCATTCAGCAGTGCGCTGTCACAAAAACAATTTGACAAAATAAAAAGTATAATCAACATGGAAATAAACAAATAAGCTCCACCAGATATTAGTGTTCCTACAGCATTCTTACACCAATCGCCGATACTATTCACTGTTAAACTCAATTTCAAAATTGGACATATAACACTGGATGAAGAATTTTTGAAAATCTTCCACACTTTCTCGGTCTACCGTTTTTCCAGAGACACAAAATTATCCTTTACCCCCCACAACCGACTGCTGCATTGCCTGGAATTCACATTTCCGTTGAATACAATGAAAATGAGGGGACAAGGGAAACAAAAACGGCTGAAGGCTAGGAAAAAATAGCCCTGAAGACAAAAGAATACATCCTTCATCCTGGAAAAGAGCAGCAATTGCAACCAGAAGACTAAATTAATACAGCAGAACAAATCGGCATCGTTGAGCCAATTCCAAAGTTCGAAAAACTTGGTACCGCTCTCGCTGAGGATTTGGACAAACTAAACAACAACAGACTAACCCAGCTTGCAACAGAAGTTCCAGTAAAAGTCAGAGACGGTTCAATCGTTGCAACATTTACAATTATTACACCGGAGCAGGCACGATATCTAATACCACTAGAAACAAAACTATTTCAAACTGTAAACGAGAACAAGAGATCAAAACAAATAGCAAAGCTGATCAATGAAGCTGCCAGAGGAAAGCTCAATCACATAGCAATAACGCACGAAAATCAATTGTTGTTTCCCACTCCAGAAACCCACAGCAGCTCACAACTAGTGGGAGTCGAAAAACGTATTTACGACGAACTAACAAATTTCAAACAACTCGGGGCAATACGGCCCTCGGCAAATCAAAAGGAGCACAAGGCCTTCTAAAATTCGTTTGACTGGAAGGACAGCGTACTCACTGAAGCCATAATAAACGTATCGAATTAAGAGGTTTGTTTATGATTTTGTTTTCATTTTAGGCTGATTTTGGTAGTGGTTGGAAGGGTTCTGGAAATTCATTTGAATTTTATGCTATTTAAGAGGTTTTTCATGTATTTTGCTGATTATTGGGCTAATTTTAGCAATTTTGTATCGATTGTTTTGTTTAGCTGCCTCGAATGGGTATTGAACAGACCCATTTTATTTGAGCAGTTTTTAAATAACAAGTGCCTACAGTTTTGTGGTTATGAAGAATCCTTTTGTTGAGAAATATGACAAATGGCGGAAATTGAAACTTTTTCCTAATTGTTTTTGCAGTTTTTTTATTATGACATGCCTATGATTTTGCGAGCATCTGAATTTCTTATTGGCTGATGGCAATTTTTGTTTTCTATTTTTGTGCTTTTGTTGTTTTAAAAATTTAACATATCAGTTTTTTAGTCCAAGTTGTTTGTAAGAGCTTGTTTTTTCATGATTTGACTGCAAGTTTTTTTTATAAAATTGTCATAATTGGTTCTTCTTTTTTTAATCTGTTTACCCATTTTGCATGATTTTTGAAGTCAAATTGGAGTAGTGATTTTTGGTCTCGCTGAAACAGGAAGTGGAGCAAAGAAACGAGTGGTTTTGCGGCGTGAATTTTTGCTCTAATTTTAAAGTAGAGTGAGAAAATAATGTTGGAACTAAAATTCGCTTTCTAGCTAGTGGTTTTTTGTTTCATGTGGCAATTTTACTTTGATTTTTACTGTTTTTTTATTTTTTGGCTTGGATTGTGTGCGAAATGGTGTTCCCAGTATTTTCAGAGTTCATTCCAATTTTTTGTTTGAACCAAATTTCCAATTCTCGCTATTGTTTTTTTTGCATTTTTTTCGTTTTATTTTTTCGACAATTTTTAGCCTTTTATGACTTCCATACTGTTTTGCGAGCATCTGGATACCCTGTTAGCTCAACGGAATTTTTGTTTGGATTTATGTGCTTTTGTGATTTTTAAAAAAATATAATGTTTTCCAGATTTTTAGTCCAAGTTGATTGTAAGAGCTTATTCTTTCATGATTTGACTGCAAGTATTTTTAAAGAATTCTCATAACCGGTACTTGAACAAAAAGTTCAAGTAGAGCGGTACTTGAACAAAAATTTGCTTTCTAGCTCTAGTGGTTTTTTGTTACCATGCGGCTATTTCACTTTCACTGTTTTTAATTTTTGACTTGGATTTTTTTCTAAATGGTGTTCCCAATTCTTTAAGAATTCCTGCTAGCCCTACTTTTTTTGTTTGAACCAAATTTCCACTTCTCGCTAGTTTCTTTGTTCACATGCGGAAGTTTGACATTGATTTTTTTTTATCTGATTTTTTTAGAAATGGTTTTTCCAATTTACTCATAGTCCGTTCTAGCTAGTTCTTTGGATAGTCAATGAAAAATTCTTTGATTTGTACTTCAGAGCTTGTCCTGCTATGTTTTTTTATTTGGTCGTCCAGATTTTTGTTACAACCATATGACGTCACAATCACTTCAAATCTGCTTTTTGTTCATTCGTTCTTGCAATTTCAACTGAATTGCGTGCGTGACGTCATTTTCCATTCTTATTTGAGCAAGTTTTTTCATTCGCGTGATTAAGTTTTTGGTCACACGTGACTTACCTCACTCTCAAAAATGACTTCCTCGCTTTGAAATTGACTTCACTTTAATTCATAGAGATAAGGTCAAATGGGTGTGTGTCACTCTAAATGAAGGTTATTTGAGATCAACTAATTGAGGTGAATGCTCTTAACGCTAATTTGACGTAGCCCAAGTATGCATCCTTCGAATGATCATTTTGGGGTCAAACTTGTAACGGCTACTTGTGACTTCAAGCATTTGATACTCTGCCTAATTCGTAATCGAATCGCCTGTGCAATTGACATGGTTTTTAACGAGAAATGCTTATGAAAACGAAAAATGACACTGATGATAAAAGCATATCCCTTACGTGGGCTCTTAAAACGTAGCTCTAACCTTGTGGGCTATAAGTTTTGCATATATATGTTTTGGTTGCCTATCTAGACTTCTCCAAAGACCTTTACTGCTTTAATTTCAGTTTGTTACTCGACAAATTGTCATCATTTGTCTTCAATTTGAGAAACCTTTGAGATCATTTTCAATGGGTAGAACACAGCGTGTCAGAATTGATGAAAATTTGTCCGAAGCTGTTGACATATCAGGTGGTGCACCCAAGGGTAACGTCCTTGGACCGCTTTTGTTACTCTTGTATATAGATATGCTTTCTTCATCTTTAAGTTCTACCTGTTTCGGCGACGATAAATACCCTTTCCTCTAGTGTCGATGCTTTTTCTAACTGTCAGAACGATTTTAATTTGCTTTCTGATGGGTGCGAAGAAAATCGGTTGAATTTAAATAACAGGAAATCTCTGGGTGCTCAATTAGTAAAAGGTTTTAATTATACGTCTGATCTTGGGGTTGAATATTGTCAAATTTAAAATGGTATTTCAATAAGTATCCCGTGCGAGAATTTTCTTCACTTTAATTCAAAGAGATAAGGTCAAGTGAATGCTCTTAACGCTAATTTGACGTAGCCCAAGTATGCATCCTTCAAATGATCTTTTTGGGGTCAAACTTGTAACGGCTACTTGTGACTTCAAGCATTTGATACTCTGCCTAATTCGTAATCGAATCGCCTGTGCAATTGACCTGGTTTTTAACGAGAAATGCTTATGAAAACGAAAAATGACAATGATGATAAAAGCATATCCCTTACGTGGGCTCTTAAAACGTACCTCTAACCTTGTGGGCTATAAGTTTTGCATATATATATTTTGGTTGCCTATCTAGACTTCTCCAAAGTCCTTTACTGCTTTAATTTCAGTTTGTTACTCGACAAATTGTCATCATTTGTCTTCAATTTGAGAAACCTTTGAGATCATTTTCAATGGGTAGAACACAGCGTGTCAGAATTGATGAAAATTTGTCCGAAGCTGTTGACACATCAAGTGGTGCACCCAAGGGTAACGTCCTTGGACCGCTTTTGTTACTCTTGTATATAGATATGCTTTCTTCATCTTTAAGTTCTACCTGTTTCGGTGACGATAAATAACGTTTCCTCTAGTGTCGATGCTTTTTCTAACTGTCAGAACGATTTTAATTTGCTTTCTGATGGGTGCGAAGAAAATCGGTTGAATTTAAATAACAGGAAATCTCTGGGTGCTCAATTAGTAAAAGGTTTTAATTGTACGTCTGATCTTGGGGTTGAATATTGTCAAATTTAAAATGGTATTTCAATAATTATCCCGTGCGAGAATTTTCTTCACTTTAATTCAAAGAGATAAGGTCAAGTGAATGCTCTTAACGCTAATTTGACGTAGCCCAAGTATGCATCCTTCGAATGATCATTTTGGGGTCAAACTTGTAACGGCTACTTGTGACTTCAAGCATTTGATACTCTGCCTAATTCGTAATCGAATCGCCTGTGCAATTGACATGGTTTTTAACGAGAAATGCTTATGAAAACGAAAAATGACACTGATGATAAAAGCATATCCCTTACGTGGGCTCTTAAAACGTAGCTCTAACCTTGTGGGCTATAAGTTTTGCATATATATGTTTTGGTTGCCTATCTAGACTTCTCCAAAGACCTTTACTGCTTTAATTTCAGTTTGTTACTCGACAAATTGTCATCATTTGTCTTCAATTTGAGAAACCTTTGAGATCATTTTCAATGGGTAGAACACAGCGTGTCAGAATTGATGAAAATTTGTCCGAGGCTGTTGACATATCAAGTGGTGCACCCAAGGGTAACGTCCTTGGACCGCTTTTGTTACTCTTGTATATAGATATGCTTTCTTCATCTTTAAGTTCTACCTGTTTCGGTGACGATAAATAACCTTTCCTCTAGTGTCGATGCTTTTTCTAACTGTCAGAACGATTTTAATTTGCTTTCTGATGGGTGCGAAGAAAATCGGTTGAATTTAAATAACAGGAAATCTCTGGGTGCTCAATTAGTAAAAGCTTTTAATTGTACGTCTGATCTTGGGGTTGAATATTGCCAAATTTAAAATGGTATTTCAATAATTATCCCGTGCGAGAATTTTCTTCACTTTAATTCAAAGAGATAAGGTCAAGTGAATGCTCTTAACGCTAATTTGACGTAGCCCAAGTATGCATCCTTCAAATGATCATTTTGGGGTCAAACTTGTAACGGCTACTTGTGACTTCAAGCATTTGATACTCTGCCTAATTCGTAATCGAATCGCCTGTGCAATTGACATGGTTTTTAACGAGAAATGTTTATGAAAACGAAAAATGACAATGATGATAAAAGCATATCCCTTACGTGGGCTCTTAAAACGTAGCTCTAACCTTGTGGGCTATAAGTTTTGCATATATATGTTTTGGTTGCCTATCTAGACTTCTCCAAAGACCTTTACTGCTTTAATTTCAGTTTGTTACTCGACAAATTGTAATCATTTGTCTTCAATTTGAGAAACCTTTGAGATCATTTTCAATGGGTAGAACACAGCGTGTCAGAATTGATGAAAATTTGTCCGAAGCTGTTGACATATCAAGTGGTGCACCCAAGGGTAACGTCCTTGGACCGCTTTTGTTACTCTTGTATATAGATATGCTTTCTTCATCTGCAAGTTCTACCTGTTTCGGTGACGATAAATAACCTTTCCTCTAGTGTCGATGCTTTTTCTAACTGTCAGAACGATTTTAATTTGCTTTCTGATGGGTGCGAAGAAAATCGGTTGAATTTAAATAACAGGAAATCTCTGGGTGCTCAATTAGTAAAAGGTTTTAATTGTACGTCTGATCTTGGGGTTGAATATTGTCAAATTTAAAATGGTATTTCCATAATTATCCCGTGCGAGAATTTTCTTCACTTTAATTCAAAGAGATAAGGTCAAGTGAATGCTCTTAACGCTAATTTGACGTAGCCCAAGTATGCATCCTTCAAATGATCATTTTGGGGTCAAACTTGTAACGGCTACTTGTGACTTCAAGCATTTGATACTCTGCCTAATTCGTAATCGAATCGCCTGTGCAATTGACATGGTTTTTAACGAGAAATGCTTATGAAAACGAAAAATGACAATGATGATAAAAGCATATCCCTTACGTGGGCTCTTAAAACGTACCTCTAACCTTGTGCGCTATAAGTTTTGCATATATATATTTTGGTTGCCTATCTAGACTTCTCCAAAGTCCTTTACTGCTTTAATTTCAGTTTGTTACTCGACAAATTGTCATCATTTGTCTTCAATTTGAGAAACCTTTGAGATCATTTTCAATGGGTAGAACACAGCGTGTCAGAATTGATGAAAATTTGTCCGAAGCTGTTGACACATCAAGTGGTGCACCCAAGGGTAACGTCCTTGGACCGCTTTTGTTACTCTTGTATATAGATATGCTTTCTTCATCTTTAAGTTCTACCTGTTTCGGTGACGATAAATAACGTTTCCTCTAGTGTCGATGCTTTTTCTAACTGTCAGAACGATTTTAATTTGCTTTCTGATGGGTGCGAAGAAAATCGGTTGAATTTAAATAACAGGAAATATCTGGGTGCTCAATTAGTAAAAGGCTTCAATTGTACGTCTGATCTTGGGGTTGAATATTGTCAAATTTAAAATTGTATTTCCATAATTATCCCGTGCGAGAATTTTTTTTTTGTAATTGAGGCACAATGCAACATAATAGTCTGCCAAGCGGAGTTAAGTTGAACTTGTTTTGTTTTTTGAGTTTTATCGACTCTTCTATATGGACTAGTCAATCTTTTGATGAGTGCGGTGTTTTTAATCTACTTCGAACTCGAACACCAACCAATTCAAAATTTGTTAAGACATTCTTTCACAAACTTCGTGACTATTTATGATGTTAATCTATCCTGCACTTGTCAATAAAGTGTCACTGATCAATTTGCAGATCTGAGCTATTTGCATTGTCTTAAATAAGATTTTTTCTAGTTAAAAGCTTCATTAGTCACTTTCCGAACAGCCCCTTTTTATTCTGCTGAAACTCAGTAGTAAATTCAAGTCTATCACTACTACTGCTTTTATTTGCTCTGTTAACTATGCTATTCTCGTTTTGTTTTAACCCGTCAAAGATAGTTGAAGTCTTCTGGTTCTGCTACTACTATGGACATCCCAAAACATGGCTCAAAGCTTCGTTTCATAATTGCAAGAGATGCAGATGCCACCTTTTTGGCACAATTTCAACCGGATAACTAACTATCTTCAGTAGTTCCTAGAGAAATTTGAATCCAAATTTGACTCCCTTTTTAGGAGTCAACTGTTACGCTCTAACTTAAAGATGGTTTAATGGGTGTTTCAAGTATTAATGTACGGGGTAATTAACTAATTTAATCGTCGTTTTACAAGGAGTGAAATGGTTGTTTCGTAGTGCGATTTTAGCTGATTTTTTTACAATATAATTAGCTAGTAATTGCGTTTTATTAGAGCGGTTTGGGATGCGCCGTTATCCACTTTTTGCCGTGTGTTTTGGGTGGAAATCAATAACATTCTGTCTATATCTAACTTATGGGAATTCACAAAAGTTCCAGTTCAGTTCTGAATTAATTAAAGTCAAGAGCTAGAAATAAGGTCCACCCTGTAACACTAAATAGTTTCTGCTGAACAGTAAAATTATAAACTGGATCATTTTGAGTAAACTATGATTTCTTAAAGTTGGTGACTTGAAGAGGTCTAACAAGATGCTGGAAAATTTGAAGCAATTTCTGAGAAAAAAATGTTACAGCTGAGACCATATCTCAAACCTTATTGTGTTGTGCCCTTAAGGAGCATGAATGTAATGGTCCTCAGTGTGCTTCTGCATCATATCAATTGATTTTTTAATTGTCTTATTAATTTGTTGATGTACCCGAGGGTGATTGTAGATGTATGTATCTGGAAGCTGAGTGCCTTAGTTCGTTTCAGGTGGCAACATTTATCCTGCAAAAGATCCTTCTAGACGAGACTGGCCTCAACTACATTTGCCAGACTTACGACAGATTCTCACACGTTGCCCTCATACTAGTTAGTTGAACTAACTGTTAGGCCAACGCAAAAACATTAAAAACACGCATTAATGTTTGTGTGCTTACATTATAAGCAAAGTTCCATTACCGTATACGTCTTGATTTCAAAACTTCGCTGCATAATTAAATTGTAAATGCCGTTTGTATATAATTGTATATGTGTGAAATGCAACCAATATGCTATAACATGTATAAGTGGGGGGTGCAAATGGACGGGGGGGGGGGGGGGGGGGGCAATAACAGCAAAAAAAAGCCGACGAGACTTATTTAATGCAGTTGACAAGCAAATAATTGATCGCTCAGTTTTAGTGCGTTAATTACTTTGGCATTAACGTTTTATGTTTGCAGGGCAAGATGGTTATGGCGCTGGCGAAGGAGCCTTCGCAAAGACTATTGAAACACGTGATCAGGTGCTACCTCAGGTTGAGTGACAATCCCAGGGCCCGAGAGGCGCTCCGATCCTGCCTGCCCGAACAGCTCAAAGACCAGACTTTCTTCCAGGTCCACATATATAAAATTAGCTTCTTCAACTATCAGAGTTGAAGAAATTCATGAATTGTGATTGTTTTTAAAAGATTAAATGAGACATTTTGTACGATATATGCCAATTAAATGGCAAATTTTAATGAGGAATTTTTAATCTTAGGTTCAAAAATTTATTAATAATATATCTCCATACGTTCCCTTTTGTACAAATACGAGAGTAAAAGTAAGTTTATACAAAAGTTACATTTTATCAGTTCTCCTTTACGCGTCAAATGTTTGGTTCTCGAATTGGCCAAATTGCAGAAAATTAGAAAAGATGCAAAGACGAGCGCTCAAATGGGCTTTGAATAAGAAATTTTTTACAGATAGTGACTACAATCAGAGCCTCATTTACAACAATTTGTTGCCAATCAGTTTTCTTTTGGTTCGAAATGATCTTATGCTGAACAAAATTTACAACTGTGATACTGCCCTCAAGTTGATGATTATTGGAAAGTTTTCAAGGGACCACGGAGTAACCGTTCTGCAGCAAAACAATGACATCTCAACCTTTGACTCGACATGTCCAACAGTATTATTTCGGAAACAGTTGAACTCTTTTGAAATAAACGACTGTGAACTTTGACTACTATCAGTATCCCGTAAATTGGTTCTGTCTTTGTAACTAATTAACAAAGTGATTCCGGTATCGCGGGTGCCAAGTCAATTTAATAATAATAATAATACAACTATTTGCTCGTAATATTAAATGCTACCAAGCGAACGATGTAGTCTTTTCTGTAACTTTTCCTTCTCATCTTGGTGGCTTTTTCTCGCTTGACTTTTTATTCCTCTTGCTGTCATTCAGTGTGTTGAGCAGCTGAATTCAGTTAGCGATAGTTCGCAATTTAAAAATTGATTTGAAGTTGCACCGTAAGGTCATTCGTATTTCTGAAGCGATTGATGTACTTAAGCGGTTTAAAATAACTCTTAAAAACGACATTTGAAGCCCCATTAGTTAAGATCTGAGCCCTGACCCTCAAGCTGAAGCAGGCTGCAATTGGCTCCAAACGCATGCTAATTGAGAACAATTCGTTGGACGTTATTCTGTTACATTAAGCTAATTGCAATCGAGATTATTCGTTGCCATATAGTTTTAATGTGAATTTGCTGCTGTCTTTCAGGCGTGCTTAAAGGACGAGCCGAATACAAAGCGCTGGCAGGCACAGCTGATCCGGAATGTAGAGACCCCCAACAACGCAGCTGGTCCTGCTGGAGATGGAAGTTTACATGGCAACAACTGATAATGCTTTTAATTCTCTTCCTTTCACGATTTCCGTTATTGTGTGTGTGAACGAAGAGACAAATTATATAAAAACTTGATATTGATCTGATTGAGATACTATTATAATTACTTGTTGTCTTAGTTTTTATAAACAGTGTTCGGCTTGTCCGTTATTAAATGTTTTATGACCGCTAAATGTTTTGAACAAGATTTTAGCCATAATACAGTGAATTCGAGAAAATTAAATCATGTGGGTACCCACCAAATTTGATATACTATTCTTTTTTTGTCCTATAGCATCATTGTTAATCTTCCCAAAAATTTCGGAAGTAATTTATCACGCTATTCACAATTGAAATCCTTGTACAAAAGAAATCTACACTATATGCAGAAATTGCTCATATTTCTGTCTTGATTCACTCGGGTCGAGGTGTCACCGCTATACATCGCTAAGAGATGTAAGATTTGCGGTGAATTTGAGTAGAAAGTGTACGATTTGCGCTCAATGTGATGAATGCGGTGAAAAAAACTTATAAGCGGTGAAAATTTTTTTCACCGCTAAAAATTGCAATTCTTACAAAAATTCACCGCTAAAGTTTCACTAATAGAATAGCTGTATTTAAAAAATGCAAGCATCGCGCTGAATAACAAGCAACCTCGTAATATTAGAAAAGATATAATACTATGATGTACGTCGAACATGCTGTCGATCGAGGATCACTATATGGATAGATAATCAGCTTATGGGTAAAAGATGTTTTGTTTTTTTTTGACCATATCTGAGTATATTTGTTTTTGTACTTTATAACTTAGAAGAATCATAAAATATTGATCTGAACAATTTTTCGATTTCGCCGAAATTTAGATTTGACAATAGGTGTTTTGGAGCGGCCAGTGCGTGAAATTAATTGAGGAAATTGTTTCGTTATTCGAAGTTTGAATAAACTGCAGTCGGACATCCTAAATTATAGAAATAACAATTTTGCTTATTGTTGAGCGAAGTTGAAATAATAATTACTAAATTTTTCCGTTTTGACGTAACGCAGTGTACTGAAAATTTTTCAAACGATTTTCGAGTAACTTTCCTGCATGACTTGATTTTTGCGAGTTAATTTACTTAAAAGTGTAAGCAAATGTTCGCCGAAATCTATTTCACTTTAAAAACTTTTATGGTCTGAAGAAAGCTTTCCAGGCTACTACCACTAATAATTCTACTGGGCACCGTCCCCGATGAAGAAGGTGGGAATAAAATAGAGCCCTCGTCATTCGAGAGCAATTCGACCGGCCTTGGTCTGCTTAAGTCTTTTTTTTGTACTCTTAATATGTTGATTGAATTTCTCTTTTACCTCCAAATTAAGCCCAATAGTAAGATTTGTTCATGTAATAAGGCTTTTTGGTTATGGAGGCCCTTAAGCGATTTCAAAAAGATTTATTTTTAACCACTTTTCTTTTTCTGTTGAGTGTACGCAAAATTGATTTAAAATTATAATTCTAGAATTACAAAAATTAGTTGTCAGAGAAATGAAGAATGTTTTTTTCTCAAAAAAGCTCAATTTTTATTTGATGGATACTAGATTGAAGCACGTGGGGAGTACCATCAAAACGTGTACACCAAATTTGAATTTCAATGGACCTAAATTATTTACTTGATCGTAGAATGCATGGTACTAAGTTGGGTCCATTTTATATACTACATTGTAGTAAACTATATTGTACATAAACTTGTAATACTACATTGTACAAGTTTTAAATAGTTTCCATAAAGTGACTAAAAACTTAAAGGATAAGTTTGTGCAGCATTTGGTGTTCCCTACTGAACGAGAACCACAACTTCGGTTGCATGTTTGACGTCCCTTGCGCAACCTGAATAATCAAGAAACTGTTTGCTTTTCACTTTAGCAGTGAGGTGAGTTATTTCAACGTTGTTTTTCGTGACTGCAAAGACTTCTCATATGGAAGAATCAGCAATAAGAACTGTTTTTCTAAGTAGTTGTATTGTGATCTGGTCATTATCGCAACGTCAAAACAACGATTTTTGATTAACAACTGAATAATTGGTCTCAACGTTTTTTTTTGCGGAAAGGAGACTGGAAGATCAGTTTAAAGCGTGTCCCCGCCCCCCCCCTCTGTTGCAACGTTTTTGATTGCGCATAAACTGCGCTCCATCACAACTAATGAATTAGAGAGAGTATTTATTTGACAAAAGCTTCAAAAAGTCAGCGAAAGTGATACACCTGTCAAAAGGAATAACTGCCTCGATACACGTCTGAGTGAACCACTTGGTAGGAGGGATCAGATAACTTGTTTAGTCATTATTGTTATTTCCAATTTATATCGCTTTGAAGCACAAGATGACCAACTTTGAAAATATTTAATGGGGCCACGAGTAAGAAACAAATCAACGCTTCCGCCATTGAGATATTTGGGAGAGCACTCGATCAGAAAACTGCGAGTTTTTGCGAAAAGAGCCAACCTTGTTGACTGGCTAGCTAACAAGACTGATTTGAGACACTTTGGTATATAAGGTAAAATAGTCTGGTATTATATGAACAAAAGTCAAAAATGAAAACATGCAAAAATTCAAATTACGAATCAACGAAAATAAATTTTGAAGCATGACCTTCAACACTCCGCGAGAAAAAGGGTGAGCTTTATCCATAGGGCTTAATCTGAATACTATGGTGGTAAATTAAAATTTAGGAAAGACTTGAGTTTGTCATTTTTATGGAAACTTTTGTGTACTGGCTTCTGGTTTTTGTGCTGAAAGCTGCTTTGAGTGCTCGGCACTCGGTATACTGCTTATCACTTCTTTTTGAACGAATCGTTTTGTTGTGTGTGATGTCAGTTATTGTTCTGAGTTAAAACTCGCTATTTTGTGGTTGCATTGCATACTAAATGGATATTTAGTAAATTTGTACAATCCTCCCAGCTGACAAAAAAATGGGCAAATTGGATATTGGATGATTGGTTTCCAGGAGTTTAATAAATGAACCATCTGGTAAAGATGTTAATAGTGGGTTATTTTGCGTTTGTTGTTTTTTTTAGTGCTGAGCTTTTCTACATGTGTTGCTTTAAGAATGTCAAATAATTGTGGTTGCCCGTGGGCGCCATATTGACATTTCGTTACCATTTCGAAAGGCCAAAGACCCCTGGGCTTAAACTCAATTACAGTTCAAACTAAGTTGTTTTCTCTGAGGGGCTCAAATTTTTCTCTCCACTTCGGTATGCATAATAGGTCTGAAGTGTGCTCTAACCGAAGTCTTGCAGAAGTGGTCCAAAAGCCTTTGAGTGTAATTGAAGTCATCCTTCTCAAGGTTTTCATTTTCATTGTGAGAGGAGCTAAGGCTAAGTGAGGTAGTCTGAGAATGAAATGGTCAACGGTTAGGCTTCTTCATTGTAGATAGCTGAAGTGTTCTTTTTACTGTTAAATTAATCGCTCCCTTACAATTCCAATACCTTGATTAACGGTTAGTTCTTGTTTCAAAATAGGTTTAGATGTGATAATTTTTGAGAAAAGTAATTATTGTCAATGTTGATATTTTCCCTATTCAAGACTTTCTCAGAAGCTGTGAATTTTTGATGACAAAGATTATAGGCTCTGGTTATCTTCTTACTGATCTTCGTCTGATTGCAAATAATTAACTGTTGGTGTCTACACAATGGCGAACCTATAAGCGCACTGCACTAAACACGTAGAATGCAAATGTAGTGTTTCACAAGCTTGTGAGAATTAAGTTCAACGTAGGGTCCTAGATAGTCTACTCCTACATTGAAAAATGCGTACATTTTGAAATGGCCGTCAGTAAAACAAAGTTGTAGGAGATCAGACTTAATCGATGGTACATACTGAGCTCTTCATCTTCGTCACGTGGAACAATTCTGACTGAGTCTTCTTAGGTATCGCCAGACGTTTATGATCAGGAAACTTTTCAGTTTTTCCTGAGCTAAGTGTATCAGTTTTCGCTGGGCTCTAACAATTCCACGTTCGCCTGATTGAATTAGAGATATGCTTTCTATTTTTCCAGTTTTCCAATGCGCATTCATTTTGGTTTTTTTCCAGTGCTGTTATTTTGTGGAATCGTTATCAGGTAATGTTGGGCGTCGGTCTCGCTTCTTCTAAAGAGTCGTTTCCAAGTTAAAAATTTTGTTGGTGGTACGGCAGGTTTTACACTTTTAGGTTTTAATGCGTTGGTTGTTGGCAATTTCTTTGATCGAAGCTCCATTTTTAGTGTACGATTAAAAAAAACTTTGATCATTGTAGCCATTTTTCTTCGTTGTGCTGGTTTAAAACTCTGGTTTCATCGTCTGTAGGATTTGTTTTTCCAGGTATGTTTTTCCTACCCTCTGCATTTGGGTGTTTCTAATTTCTTTTGATAAGGTTTTCTACAGAAACGTTTTTTCGTTTATTTGATTTCAAGAATCCTAAATTCGCAGTACTATCAATCAGGAAATGAACAGAGAAAATTAATGTATTTTCAGTTGTTAAAACACTGGCTATAGCGGCACTTAGTGTCGCTGCCTCTGAGTACACCTAAGTTTTGTAGGACTTGTTTGCTTTATTGGTGCTACTAGGGATTTGCTAATGACTGTCCACGATCAGTGTTCTTTCATTGGTAGTGGTTCTTTATGTGAATAACAGCTGCGATTGCTATATTTGTCCCATCTGTGAAGCTATGCAACTGCTAACTAGTGAGTGGGCCGCATACGAGGCACCTTTTGTTGTATTATGTGGCATGCTGTTGAAATAGTAACACAACTGATGTAAGTTGCTTTGAAATTCGACTCAAAATTCTTCATCTCGTTTTTTGCATCAAGGGAGCTTCGAATTCGTTTTGCAAATGTTACCGCGCCTTGTGGGTCAAAACGTGAAGCTGCTTTTGACAAGAGCTATTTTTTCTGTGTTGGCTCAAAAAGTGAGGGCCGAAATGGTCTTCCACAATTGAAGCTGTCATAAATGATATCCCAAATTTAACCCAGAACTCGTTGTCACTATTTTAAGATCTTCAAAGGTGTCAATTGATGAAAAAAATTAATAATTAATGACGTATTTTGTTAAAATGAATTCCCCTTTTTAGCGTTTTTTTTATGCATGTTTGTCTGTTAAATTGCTTTCTCTGTTGTCTTGGAACTCTGTAAGCAGTTTTTACATGTTCAAATTACTCAGTATTGAATGATTGGCTGCAGATGATGTGTTGATTATCTGTGGCACATTTTTAAGTACATATTTAGAAAAAGAAAGTGAGCAGGTTGCTAAAGATATTTGCGTTTTGTGTTTGGTACAAAATAATGCCGAAAGAAAATACAAACACAAAAGCCGAATATTTGCAGCAACCTGTTACCTTTCTTTTTCTATGTACTTAAAAATGTGCCACAGATAACCAACAGACATCATTTGCAGCCAATCATTCAATACTGAAAATTTGTACATATGAAAGCTGCTTACAGAATTCCAACACAACAGAGGAAGCAATCTAACAGACAAACATGCATCAAGGAAACGCTACAAAGGGAGAATTAAAATTAACTTTTACGTCAGCTTTTGTTAAAAATTTCCCTTCAATTGACACATTTGAAAATAATGAATGAGTGACAATGAGTATTGGGTTAAACTTGGGATATCAATTATGAGAGCTTCAACTGTGGAGAACCAATTGGGCCTTCTTTTTTGAGCGAACACACCAAAAATAGCTCTTGTTAAAAGCAGTTTCACTTTTTGATCCACAAGTGGTGGTAACATTTCCAATTCGAATTCGAAGCTTCGGCATTGTTTTGTACCAAAGAAAGACTTATGCATAGTGGTCTTCTTCTCTTATTGCTCTCTGCCAAAAATGGTTTCTGCATCTCGTGTAATTTCTATGGCAAACTCAAAAGCGTTGTAGAGATCCTACTCAACTGAAGAGAAGACCTGGTGCCGTTAGAAGCACTTCAATAAAGGTATGACAGTTGTAGGTGGATGCTGCGTTTGTTACGCGAAGTTTTTTTCCTTCTGTTTATGCTTCACTTGATGTTGTGAAGATACCACCACTGGTTGCTTGTTTGTTTTTTAGCTTCTCGATTTTCTTCGTCAGTGTAACTTTTTAAAATGTGCTTTGATATTACGCTATTTTAAATTTCGGCTAATGGTTTGGCCTGGTTGAGGCGTTTTTCTGTTCATCGCAGTTCGGCGTCAGCTGGAAAGTAAATGGTAAGTGTATGCCTTCTTTCTAAGGTTATCCAATGACAAATATCTGTCCAATGTCTCTGAAATTTTGCACGAATTTCTTGTCTTCTTGGATCAGAACAAGAAGAAGTTTTTGTTATGTTCACTTCCCCCGAAGTTTTAAAATTGTTGGAGCATGGTTTCGTCCAATTTTTCTACTGATGTCACTCTCTTGACAAGGTTATGTTGCCATTGAAAGTCTTCAATGTATTGTGCGCCTGAAAGCGCTAAATAGTTTGCCTATATTTGTTTGGGACTTGTCTTATTATTGTCCATCCTAGTTGAGTGAAAACTCTTTAGGGTGATTCTGGTGGCCCAATCATATCCTTTAGTGGAACTGATGCTTTTAAAACATCGGCTTCTATCAGAATACTTGCTGCCTCTGATGTGCGGGAAATCGATATCGTTTAATTCAGTGAATTCGTTACAAATGCTGTTGAGCATCTTTATTAAAAGAAGTTGCAAACATTGTTAGGTTAATGATAAGTTTGCTGCTGTGCCCGGCTTCTATCCTCAGAAATTTTCTGCAATTTTTTAAATGTTCTTAGTGCAGCAAAGCTACGGTAATTATAATTTGCGTGTTTTCACTTCCAATCTCCAGAAGAGCGTATGTCTCTATTGAAATAATCTGCAAAATCAATTACAAGTTTTGCTTGCAATTGAACGTGAGGTCGAATCCAACTGCAGTTCTGGTTGTTTCTACCAGTGTAGTTCTGTTGTCTGTTATTGCTGCTTGACAAAACTCACGGTTTTCGGTCTGTTGGTTACTGCTGCCGTTGAGCAGATATTCTCCAATTTGGCTGTTCCTGCTAAATTTTTGCTGTCCTCGGAAACTAATATTGTCCGTGACAGCTGCTGTTATTGCAGTTTTTACACTTTGAGTTGTTGCTGTTGCTAATGTTGCAGCTGTTGTTGATGTATATAATTCTGCAGCCTTGTCTGTTGAATCTCTGTGATCCCTTTGTGTTGTATGTTTGGATTGTAGTTGGAGCTACTCTTGTTTGAAATTTTGCTCCAAAACGAGCTGGAGTTATTTTCACTAAACTGGCTCGTTCTGACTAATTTGATTGGTTTCGTTCTTGATTGTTTATCTTTCGTATACATTTTCCCTCAGGATCTAACGACGCTTTCCTCAACTATATTTTCGCCATCAAAGCGGAAAATTCCTTTTCTTAGTTGGTACTTTGTTGATGCCACGAGGACGTTCTCTTCCCTTAAACGAATTGATCTGATTGCTAGCATTCTTTCACATACTCGCCATACTTTGTCTATCTAATCTCTAAAACGCTGTAGCCAAATTTCGAACGAACAAATTCATTTTGGATGACATGTTTGCTCCACTTGACTGCCATTGTCAAAAATTTTTGTTTCTGTCTATTTTCAGAAGAGCGGATGGTTGCAGGTTGGTTGTAAACTGTTGAAAAAAAAACGTTTGCCCCAATTGTCTAAGAAAAGCTGCGAAAAAATGAATCGGTCCGGATTGTCCGTTGAAAGCTTTGGCCATCAATCAAATCTCTGGAGATGTGGTGCTGTGACAGGTAGTTATCTAAATCTCGTGAGTTCCATTATCGCAATATTGTGAAAATCTCCTTTGCATTGTTATCCAAAAAACGCTTTTTGCACGCTCTCTGAAGGTCTTTTGTAGATAGGCAAATTTCGTCGGAAAGGGAAACATTGTCATTAATTGTTGGTATCAAATAAAATCATTCCGCATATGCCTCCTATGTTTTCAACTCCGTCGATGTTTATGTGCTTGTATCTCTAAGTTGGTGGATATTACAAATTGTTTGAATATTCGATTGTTGAATTTCCTATTTGGTTTTCTGTTGGCTATGTTGCATATTCGACGTAAATTCGGGGTTGTACGAATTTGGAGCTGTCATCGGATCCTTCAGTCCTGTTTGTGATTTCTTCTATCACGTGAGACTGGTTATGGCGGTGCCTAGTTTATTTTTGGATATATGTCAGCTGGATCTGCTGATGCAGTTTGGCAGCTAAAGGGTATCTCTCTGACCATGATATTTTCATTGGACTTTTGTGTTGTAATTACTCTCGGTGATTTGTGCTGTCTCCTAATTTTCAAAATTTGTGGCTTTAAAGTGCAAGCTTTTTGGAGGTTTTGCAGGTGGCATATGTGTTAGTTGGACTGGTACTTTATCACTGTCATTCTTGTTGAAGCTGTCCTGGGCTAACTTTAGCACTAAAAATGGTCTTGAACGTCTGAGGTGTTTTTTCGGCAATCAAAATTTAGAGTTTTTTCTGAGTTTTGAATGGTTGATGTTGTTGGATTGTTTTGTTGGACTTTACTAACTGAACTTGGTTAGTTGTTTATTCTGCCAATTGGTTTCAATGCTCTTCTGTTGACGATTGATTTTTCTGTGGAAGAAGTCGGGCTGTCGTATATTTTTTTTGCGCAATACCTTCGTTATATAGTTTTTCACTGCAGTTCTGTTCTGTTAGTTTTTAGTTGTTGCGCTGAACTCTGCAGTTTTTTCCTCAATTTGGGCCAAGCCTCAATTTCTTGCTTTTGTTTCAATCTATATGATTCTTTTTCTTTTGAATGACTGTTAGAAGATTAATCGGTGTTTTTTTAAGTTCATTGGTTGGTATCTATCAGTATTCGAGCCTTGTTAGCGACAATCAACTCGAATTAACAAAACGGAAGAGAGTAAATCTTTATTCAAAGATTACGAATCGAATAGGATCCAAGAAACGACTCTCTATGCAATCTATAGCTTGTGTATAACGTACGACACAAAAAAAGTTCACTTATCGACGTCAACAGAAATAATTCAAATTTACACTGCCGGCAAAAAAGCTAGACTGGACCTGTTAGCCGTTTGCTAGCCAATATCGGTCAGTTCAGTTCTTGTATGATGTAATTTGGCCTTGCTTTTGCCTTAAACATAAACCATTCACAGCGTTTTGTTACTCTATTAATTTTATATTCAAGTCGTCGTAGTCTAAATTGGGCTAGTTTGGCCCAAAACTGCTTTCTAACAGTCCGTTGCTCAAGGTACATGTATTAGAATACTGATTTTGCTTTGCCAATATGGCCTTAATTGGGGGCTCGAACCAGCGACACTTCGATCCAGAGTACAGTGCGTTACGTCTGCGCTATGCCGTCCTGGTTGCATGCTTTTCAATTCAAATATTTAAACGTGTGCCAACATACGCTGCTTAGTTTATATATACACGCTTACTTTGCATTTACAACATTCTCCGGCCCCGAAAGTGTTGTTTCTAAAGCAGGTATTAGTTTTACAATCAGTCGGATATACTTATCAACATTTGTCTTTATCTCAGCCGAAGGAGCAAAGCCATCTCTGCCATAATGGAGGATTCGATGCGGCCCATGGGGAAGTGTACACGGGGAGTCAATTCATCGGCTACCCATACAGGATCCCCAGATTTAAGCTCTGATTTTGCTGGAGAGGGCCATTTACAGCGACCATAGGGTTTCGGAAGTTTGGGCTTATGTTCACCTATCCAACTTTTCCAAATTGAGTCATTGTAGCACTGAGCTTGCACGTATCTCCTGCGGTGGTCGAAATCCGCTTCCGCCAAAAGCGAAGGCACAGTGCTTGATCTGTTTTCGAGAAGGAAGTGTTTAGGTGCAATTTTGCCCAAAATCTTCATTCAAAAGGTGGCCGTGTTTTTACTTCTCTACGACTGCAATTAATGTATGGCAACCTTTTTTGAAGAACAACTTTAGTGCGTTGAAAAGGCTCTGATAAATTTGAAAAAATTGTCGGTAAAAATGGAACACCCCAAGGCACAGTTTTATGACCTTTTATTTTTCTTTCTACAAACGATTTCTCGCAAAAATCAAAGGTGACTTTGAGATTGTGCAATTTTCAAACGACACTAGTATATTATCTCAATATGAACACTGAGAAAAAATTGCGAACAAAATTATTAGTTTTTAAATAGAGAGAGACAGATAATTAAATTTGAACCAATTGGCTTTGATTGCTTCTAAAACAGGGCTAATTTTTAGAACGGAATTAGAACCGAAGATTAAATTTACATTGTATGTAATAGGGTCTGCAGAGAGCTGTCTTGTTTTAGGTACACATTTTGACCAAAAATGGCCATTTGAAGTACATTAAAACCAAGTTTTTAAAATATGGGGATTGCTATTCGCTCACTATATATAGTAAGAAATCATATACTTTTGAAAATAAGGCTACAAGTTTCCAAATCTTCAGACATCTCTCATTTTTATTGGGTGGTGAATTAAAAAATTTGCCAGCAATTCGCTCACTATATATAGTAAGAAATCATATACTTTTGAAAATAAGGCTACAAATTTCCAAATCTTCAGACATCTCTCATATTTATTGGGTGGTTAATTATAAAATTTGTCAGCAGAGAATATACAGCCTAAAACAGATTAATTGAGCCATAGAAGTGTGCTGTAAATAGCGGGAAGATTATCATGGCATCGACATTCTCTCAAATCACATCTACCGGCTGAATTATTTATTTCGATATCCAGTCTGACCCAAAGTTCACACAAATTTGAGTCAATGTGGTACATCAGAAAATTTTGAAATTGTTTAATTTGCCTACAAATACCACAGAACAAACGGACAAAACAGCTGATGATAAGAACGGAAACCATTATAAGCAGAGTACAAGATCTCTGATTTTGACGAGAATCCAAGAGTGGGAGAATAGGTTACGTTTTAATGTAAGCACCTGATTATGTAATTGCGGCTATTAGGTATACTAATTAGTGAATTAATAGCTGCTGAGTACACAGTTATTAGCTTTTTCGTACAATTAGTACAATTAAAAACGGTAAGACAACGAGTGAAAGACTGGCAACTGTTGAAATCAAGTTTTGCTTCCATTTCATTATAAAATCTTGCGCTAGGCTATGTTTTTCATTAATATTTTTGAAGCTATTATTTTCTCAAGCAAGAAAGGCTGCACAAAAAGACTTTTTTTTTCGAAAATGTAATTGCGAAAAATTTTGGCTTGGCGAACATATACTTTCGTTCACGTGCATTTTTTTATTACAACTCTAGTTTTAAAGCAACGCTCCATTTTTTCACATAATTTAACAAACTAGTGCGTTTTTGAGAACATTTTTGAGCATTTTACTCTTTGTTTTACTTTCAGATATCGTTTGATTTCTTTTGTGTCATTTACTTGTTTCAGACTTTCTGAAAATTTATCTACTCCAATTTTAACAATTTATGAACAGCTTTGAGGTTGCATAGATTTCGTTCGCAACTCTGGTTAGCTTTTTAGTTTATTGGTTGAACTTAGTTGTTTCTGTTCGAAAAATTGATTATCTTGAGTCAAATTTCTCACTTTTTTGGATGGTTTGAAATCTTTTGGAATATATAACAAACAAAGTGTGTTGATGTTAATCGTTTAGCAGATACAAAAGTTGTATCAAACAAAAAAAAATTTTCGTTTGTTTTTCGGCAAAACTTGAAATAATTAATTTCTTAATATTCAAACAATTTCATTTGAGTGGCCGAATATTGCTTTAATCAAGTATTCATTTGATGCAACTTCAGAGTCTTCCGGCTATTGAATGTAAGGAATTGAGTCTTCTTGATATTTTTTTACAGGTTTCGTTTAGATTTGAAGTCAAATTTTAATAGTGGTTCTGGTCACAACAACAGAGGAAATGGCTCAAGAAATGAGTGTGATTTAATCGCATTTACCGTATAATTTTTCAATAGTATGTAAACGATTTATGAAGGAAAATTCGCTTTCACTGTTGTATTTTCAGGTGCGGTAGCTTACTTCTGTTTTTACAGTTTAATCGAATTTTTTTCCATTTCTAGTTCTGCTTTCTTTATAGTTGAGTCACTGAAAACTCCATCCATGGTAGTTCAGGACTCCTACTGCTAAGTTATTCAAGTCTATCAATTTCCTGTAACGTTTTTTTCTTTTCTGTCAAAGTTATATTTCTCTTTGTTTCACAGTTGAAAGAAATTTACACACAGCAAAAAGAACAAATTCAAAAACAAGACAAAATAGTAAGACCCGGTCATCAGGTCATGGTGTGTAATGCTATAGTGGGTGATTAGAGTGTTTGGTAGCTAGCATCGACATGAATCCTGAAAACCTTGGTTTTAACGCCCAATTAAGTATAATTTTTTGTTGTAACTGAAACTGCACACCAAGTTGGAACATAGATAGAAAAAAATTTTGCTCAGCTCAAAAAGAATCTAAATCTGCATTTTCTTTTACAATACAAGGATTTTGATTGTTTTGGGGGTTTGTCTTCTTTAAGAAGTTTTTCGAGCGTTTTTCTGACGTTCAAAACGGAATAAAGAGGTAAATCTCGGCGGGAATTAAGTTGCAAAAGGCCATAGTCTGGTTTTAGTGGTGTTAATTTGGTGAAGTTGCTGAGAAAGCTTAAATGCAAGGTGAAAAGATCACTTTCAAAGTTTTTGACCACAAAATTGTGATGTTTTTCTTGTTTTATGTGCTTTTGTTTAGATTTTTCTTAATCCGGACTTCAATTGAAGTTTTTTCAGCTTCTAATTAGTCTTGCGCAAGCTCCAAAAGTTCTTCATAACTGTGTTTTGAGGTATTTGTTTTGTGTCATTTTTTTTTCAGTTTTACGATCTCTGTAGGACAACGGATTGCTTCAAGTTGTTAGATAGTTTTTAGTGACAATTTAACGTTAATATTACACATTTTTGCATTTTTATTATAATTTGCAATTTTTTCAACTTCTTTTGAATTATTTAATTTTTCTTTCTTTTGTGTTTATTGACCCTCATGGGCAAGTGATACCTTTTTAGATTCTAAATTTGGTTACTGGATAGTTCTTGGAGATGATGCAATCGCTCTGATGATATTAATATATCGAAGTTTGTCCACATTTCATTGATATTTGCTATTGTTTTCGAATTTTAAAAAATTTTCGTTTTCTGAGTTTATGGATCTTTATGGGCTACCGAAAATTTTTTAAGTCTTACAGATGGGTTGATGGACAGATTGAACAGACAAAACAGTTGTTTTGAATATATTAGTGTCTCAAAGCCTTAAAACTTTCAATAAGTTTTGCTTTTTCAATTTTTAATACCTTTTTTTCATATGACATGAGTCTTTCTATCTTTAATGGCCAATAAACCCATTTTGAGGCTTGTGCATTTGTTAATGGGTATTTTTGAATGGATCAATTTTGGTCTTCGGGTTGAGGGTGAAAATTTCAAGAGTTTATGTTTGTTTCTGTATTTGGTTTCTCAACTTTTGAGACTGTTTGATTTCTTGGCTGGTACTGCCTAATTGATCTGCTGGATCTTTCAGGATGTAAATTGCTTTTTTCTTTCAATTCCAATAGCTGTCAAGTCAGTCAACAGCGTTTTTCACGAACATTTGCTGGCTGTTTCTGTTTGGTTTGGTCGTGTCAGTTTTTGCTGAAAAAATTTTTTTTGCGATCTTGAGGTTAAGCAATGAAAGAAACGGAGGTTGTTTTGTTACAGAAAAGGAAAATTGTGAGACGTAGAAAAGTTAATTTAAAGCTCATGAATAATTTTCTACATTTAAATGGCTCTTTTGTTTTACTTTTCTCCGCTTAAATTTTTGTTAAATTCCTAATTATGTCAAAGTAAATTGAAAAAAAAAACAATTAGTATTTTTTTTAAAAGTATTCATTTTAGAAAGGGAAATTTTGAAAACCTGTGTGGCATATTGAAGTTCAAGCCGATGTTACTGATTTCACATAAAAATTAGACGATACAATTTTTGATCTGACTTGCGCGTTAATAACAGAAAGAAAATTATTTCGTCCTGTTGTTTCTCAACAATTTTTTTCAAAAAATGTTGGAAAATATTATTTCTCATAATTCTGTTTTGACGAATTTTCTCTCCAAATGCTCATTGTTTTAACGACCTAATATTTAGCAAAATTTTGCAGTCAGGATGAGTAATGCAAACCCCGCAAAAAACATTCTTTTTTGTTTCATAATAATTAACTAAATTGACAAAAAAAGTTGCAGTTATAGTAGACTAAGCGTACTGTTTTGGAACGAAAAATCTATTACAAATTAATTAAATGAAATATTGTGGTCCCAATTAGTAATACTCAATAGTTAAATACAAGAAGGTTTATGTTTTTGATTTTTCAAATCTTAGCATCCTCTTGTCTCCAATGTCTTGTTGTCTCTGCTTCTTTATCTTTCAACTTCCGCGTTTCCGTTTTGAGAAAAATTGTGCTTGGGATATGTTGGTGTTGATATTTCCTCTGAATACCTGGACTCTGGAATTTCAAGAACACATCTCGAATTTTCAATGTGGTCATAACACAATAATTATTAAATAATATCTTTGTTGCTTTGAGAAAAACGGTTTTGCTGTAATTCAAAATGATTGTTTTTCGCTAAAAACCTCTCATAATAAATTGCTTTTAAATTTCCCAGAAAAGAGACAGAAATTGAGGAGCAATTCAAGCTAGCAGAGAAATAATACATTAAAATAAAGTAGGAAAATCATGCAAAAGTTAAAAAAAATTTAGTATAATTAAATGTTTTGAGTAGGCTGTGATTGCGGGAATGATTCGTTTGACGCTACAAAAATTATTTCAGTTTCAGACAAAAACAATGAAATTGAAACTGTGTGCAAGAAATTATTATAGCTACAAAGGTGACGTACAACTATGCCGACGTGTAACTGGGCGGTCATAAGACAGTTTATTCAATTTTTCAATCAATAAGTTTCTAAACCAATCAGATCTTTTGAAACAAAGTTAGCTCAAAAATTCTGAAGCAATCACAATGAAGTAGTGAGATTTTGGATTTTATTAATTACTAGAATAAGATAATTAGAGCGAAAAAAGCTTAAAACAAATCGTAATCACGGTCGGGCGGCGCTCCAGTAGATCTTCAGGCATGTATCTACACGCATGTAGATCTTCGCGCAATATTGCATATAACGTAGTCAGCATGCATGCTCCTTCTCCTTTTACGATTCAAATAACCACAAATCACTCAATAACCTGCATTAATGTTTAAGAAAAGATAGCTCATAACTTTGAAAGGGAAAACAAATTGAATAACGCCGAAATTTTGTTATGGCTAATGGGACTAGGACCAATGCACTTATGCTAGCTGCTTCGGATTGAATTCATTTGATCAAATTATTTGAATTGCCGGCTACCCAGGATGAAGTCCGCGACTCAAGACATGTATGGGCAAGACCGACTTGGGTCGCGGACAGGGGGTTCAGACAGAACAGACCCGAATTCAGGTATGGGCCAGGCAGAAGAGACCTTGGTCACCCTGAGTCAGACCGAACAGACCCAAGGCCAACACTGGACCAGGCAAAACCCACCAAAGATCAAACCTGGGCCAGACAGAAAAGACTCAGTACATGGGCCAGACCGAACAGACCCAAGGCCAACACTGGGCCAGACCGAATAGACCCAAGACCAACACTGGGCCAGACCAAACAGACCAAAGACCAACACTGGGCCGGACCGAAAAGACTCAGTACCTGGGCGAGATCGAAAAGACCCAAGACCAACCCTGGGCCAGACCAAACAGACCCAAAACCAACACTGGGCCACACCGAAGAGACCAAATACCAACACTGGGCCGGACCGAAAAGACTCAGTACAAGGGCCAGAACGAACAGACCCAAGGCTAATACCGGGCCAGACCGAAAAGACTCAGTTCATGGGCCAGAACGCACAGACCCAAGGCCAACACTGGGCCAGACCGAACAGACCCAAGACCAACACTGGGCCACACCGAAGAGACCAAAGACCAACACGGGGCCGGACCGAAAAGACTCAGTACCTGGGCGAGATCGAAAAGACCCAAGACCAACCCTGGGCCAGACCAAACAGACCCAAAACCAACACTGGGCCAGACCGAACAGACCCAAGACAAACACTGGGCCAGACCGAAAAGACTCAGTACATGGGCCAGAACGAACAGACCCAAGGCCAACACTGGGCCAGATCGAACAGACCCAAGACCAACCCTGGGCCACACCGAAGAGACCAAAGACCAACACTGGGCTGGACCGAAAAGACTCAGTACCTGGGCGAGATCGAACAGACCCAAGACCAACCCTGGGCCAGACCGAACAGACCCAAAACCAACACTGGGCCAGACCGAAAAGACTCAGTACCTAGGCCAGACCGAACAGACCCAAGACCTGGGCCAGAGGTATAATATATTCAGTTTGCATTACCCTTTTGCTTTAATATATTCATTTCATAAAAACTGATGTTTGCACTATTTAGTTCATCTAAGGAAAAACCAATTAGGAAAGTATTGCCAAAGAAAACAAAACCCAACTGTTGACAACAAATTTTATTTAGCAAATCATTTAGCGTATTTTTCTGACTCAATGAATGAGTTTAGACATCTTTTCATAAGAGAATTCGTGGTCTCCAGTTTAGCAAAAGGAGACCGAGGATTGGATGTGGACCAGACCAAACAGACTGAAGCCTGGGTAGGGACCAGTTGAAACAGACCGACAATTGGGAATGGGCCAGCCGAAACAGACCGAAGATTGGATATGGGCCAGAGTGAACAGACCCGCAATTGGGTATGGGCCAGACGAAACAGACCGAAGATTGGACATGGACCAGACGAAACAGACCGATGTTTGGGTATTCGCCAGACCGAACATACCGAAGATTGGGTGTGGACCAGACGAAACAGACCGATGTTTGGGTATTGGTCAAGCTGAACAGACCGAAGAATGGGTATGGATCAGACGAAACAGACCAATGTTTGGGTATGGGCCAGACCGAACATACCCAATTCAGGTATGGGCCAGACAGAACAGACCAAATTTCGGTATGGGCCAGACGGAGCGGCGCCACCGAAAATTTATCCAGACTATAAGCTTGATCGCACGGGACCCCCCTGTCCGCGACACAGGTCCGTCTGGCCAATACTTGTCTTGGGTCGCGGACTTCATTCTGGGTAAATTTCTCATTTTTGATGTCAACGAAATAACCTGTCATGACTTTTCAACTGAATGCTAGATCTCAATCTTCGAATTATCAATTCTTGACGCGAATTGCTGACTTGCAGGGAAAGTTTGGAATTTACCTATCCTAAGTTTAGACAGGCAATTGTTTACACGTTGAGCGGCTGAAGTGGTTAATATTTAAAAACAAATATATATTTAATAATAATAAAGACTACTAATCGGCTCTAATGAGACGTATAGGTTGTTGTTCGAGAGCAGTCAAAGATCTTATGGCCCCTGCTGTTTAACCGGATCTTGTTGATTTATTTCTATCCCGTGCATGGCCTATCAGTACCTTTCGAACACGTCTCAACTGGGTGGTACTTGATGTGGTTATTTTTGCGCTCAGCAATCTAATAGTGATCCATCTTGGAATTCTTAAAATTTGAACCAATTATCGAATCATAAATTTTAGCGTCTGCATCCTGTAAAAAAGTTGTCAGTTCCTTTTCAGGCTTTGACGTCGGTGGTGTGTGTGGCATTAATAGAATTGCATGGAGCGCACGCATTCACGCAGAGAAACCTGTTCTCGCGGCAGTTGCTTAATTGAAATAGAGGTTCGGGTTCATCTTCCGCATCCGAGGACTGGATACCATTAGAAAACACCACAGGAGGGGGGGGGCGACGCCAGCAGAAACGACCGCAGAATGGGAATGGGTGCCTGCAGATACCACCACAGGATTGGAATGGATGCCAGCACAAACGACCACAGGAGGGCAGGCGATGCCGGCAAAAACCACCGCAGAATGAGAATGGATGCCAGCAGAAACGACCACAGGATGTGAATGGTAGCCTGCAGAAACAACCTCAGGATGGGAATGGATGCCAGCATAAATGACCACAGGAGGGGAGACGATGCCAGCAGAAACAACCCCAGGAAGGGAATGGATGCAGCAGAAACGAGCACAGAATGGAAATGATGCCAGCAGAAATGACCACAGGAGGGGAGGCGATGCCAGCAAAAACCAACACAGGATGTGAGGCAACGCCAGCAGAAACAACCACAGGATGGGAAGGGATGCCAGCGAAAACCAACACAGGAGGTGAGGCGATGCCAGCAGAAACAACCCCAGAATGGGAATGGATGCCAGCAGAAACTACCACAGAATAGGAATGGATGCCAGCAGAAGCGACCACAGGATGGGAAGGGTTGTCAGCAGAAACGGCCACAAGATGGGAAGGGATGCCAGCAGAAACCAACACTGGAGGTGAGGCGATGCCAGCAGAAACCACCCCAGGATGGGAATAGATGCCAGCAGAAACGACCACAGAATGGGAATGGATGCCAGCAGAAATGACCACAGGAGGGGAGGCGATGCCAGTAGAAACCAATACAGGATATGAGACGACGCCAGCAGAAACGACCACAGAATGGGAAGGGTTGCCAGCAGAAACGACCACTTGATGGGAAGGGATGCCAGCAGAAACCAACATAGGAGGTGAGGCGATGCCAGCAGAAACTACCCCGGGATGGGAATGGATGCCAGCAGAAACTACCACAGAATGGGACAGGATGCCAAAAGAAATGGTCAAAGGAGAGGAGGCGATGCCAGCAGAAACCAACATAGGATGGGAGGCGACGCCAACGGAAACGACCACAGGATGGGAATGTTTGCCAGCAAAAACGACCACAGGATGGGAATGGATGCCAGCATAAATGACCACAGGAGGGGAGGCGATGCCAGCAGAAAAAACCCCAGGAAGGGAATGGATGCAGCAGAAACGACCACAGAATGGAAATGATGCCAGCAGAAATGACCACAGGAGGTGAGGCGATGCCAGCAAAAACCAACACAGGATGTGAGGCAACGCCAGCAGAAACAACCACAGGATGGGAAGGGATGCCAGCGAAAACCAACACAGGAGGTGAGGCGATGCCAGCAGAAACAACCCCAGAATGGGAATGGATTCCAGCAGAAACGACCACAGAATAGGAATGGATGCCAGCAGAAGCGACCACAGGATGGGAAGGGTTGTCAGCAGAAACGGCCACAAGATGGGAAGGGATGCCAGCAGAAACCAACACTGGAGGTGAGGCGATGCCAGCAGAAACCACCCCAGGATGGGAATAGATGCCAGCAGAAACGACCACAGAATGGGAATGGATGCCAGCAGCAACTACCAGAAGATGGGAATGGATGCCAGCAGAAATTACCACAGGAGGGGAGGCGATGCCAGTCGAAACCAATACAGGATATGAGGCGACGCCAGCAGAAACGACCACAGGATGGGAAGGGTTGCCAGCAGAAACGACCACATGATGGGAAGGGATGCCAGCAGAAACCAACACAGGAGGTGAGGCGATGCCAGCAGAAACAACCCCGGGATGGGAATGGATGCCAGCAGAAACTACCACAGAATGGGAAAGGATGCCAAAAGAAATGATCAAAGGAGAGGAGGCGTTGCCAGCAGAAACCAACATAGGATGGGAGGCGACGCCAACGGAAACCACCACAGGATGGGAAGGGATGCCGGCAGAAACTACCAGAAGATAGGAATGGATGCAAGCAGAAGTGACCACAGGAGGGGAGGCGATGCCAGCAGAAACCAACACAGGATGGGAGGCGATGCCAGCAGAAACGACCCCAGGATGGGAAGGGGTGCCAGCAAAAACCGACACAGGAGGTGAGGCAATGCCAGCAGAAACAACCCCAGAATGGAAATGGATGCCAGCAGAAACGACCACAGGATGGGAATGGTTGCCAGCAGAAATTACCACAGGAGGAGAGGCGATGCTAGCAGAAACCTACACAGGATGTGAGGCGACGCCAGCAGAAACGACCCCAGGATGGGAAGGGGTGCCAGCAAAAACCAACACAGGAGGTGAGGCAATGCCAGCAGAAACAACCCCAGAATGGGAATGGACGCCAGCAGAAACGACCACAGGATGGGAATGGTTGCCAGCAGAAATTACCACAGAATGGGAATGGTTGGCAGCAGAAACGACCACAGGAGGGGAGGCGATGCCAGCAGAAACCAACAAAGGTAGGGAAGCGACGCCAGCAGAAACGACCACAGGATGGGAAGTGGTGACAGCAAAAACCAACACAGGAGGTGAGGCAATGCCAGCAGAAACAACCCCAGAATGGGAATGGATGCCAGCAGAAACGACCACAGGATGGGAATGGTTGCCAGCTGAAATTACCACAGAATGGGAATGGTTGGCAGCAGAAACGACCACAGGATGGGAGGCGATGCCAGCAGAAACGACCCAGGATGGGAAGGGGTGCCAGCAAAAACCAACACAGGAGGTGAGGCAATGCCAGCAGAAACAACCCCAGAATGGGAATGGATGCCAGCAGAAACGACCACAGGATGGGAATGGTTGCCAGCAGAAATTACCACAGGAGGAGAGGCGATGCTAGCAGAAACCTACACAGGATGTGAGGCGAAGCCAGCAGAAACGACCACAAGATGGGAAAGGGTGCCAGCAAAAACCAACACAGGAGCTGAGGCAATGCCAGCAGAAACAACCCCAGAATGGGAATGGACGCCAGCAGAAACTACCACAGGATGGAAATGGTTGCCAGCAGAAATTACCACAGAATGGGAATGATTGGCAGCAGAAACGACCACAGGAGGGGAAGGGGTGACAGCAAAAATCAACACAGGAGGTGAGGCGATGCCAGCAGAAACAACCCCAGAATGGTAATGGATTCCAGCAGACGACCACAGCATGGGAATGGTTGCCAGAAGAAACGACTGCAGGATGGGAATGGATGCCATCAGAAATTATCCCAGAAGGGGAGGCGATGCCAGCAGAAACCAAACAGGATGGAAAGCGACGCCAGCAGAAACGACCACAGGATGGGAGGGGTTGCCAGCAGAAACGACCACATGATGGGAAGGGATGCCAGCAGAAACCAACACAGGAGGTGAGGCGAAGCCAGCAGAAACGACCACAAGATGGGAAAGGGTGCCAGCAAAAACCAACACAGGAGCTGAGGCAATGCCAGCAGAAACAACCCCAGAATGGGAATGGACGCCAGCAGAAACTACCACAGGATGGAAATGGTTGCCAGCAGAAATTACCACAGAATGGGAATGGTTGGCAGCAGAAACGACCACAGGAGGGGAACGGGTGACAGCAAAAATCAACACAGGAGGTGAGGCGATGCCAGCAGAAACAACCCCAGAATGGTAATGGATTCCAGCAGACGACCACAGCATGGGAATGGTTGCCAGAAGAAACGACTGCAGGATGGGAATGGATGCCATCAGAAATTATACCAGAAGGGGAGGCGATGCCAGCAGAAACCAAACAGGATGGGAAGCGACGCCAGCAGAAACGACCACAGGATGGGAGGGGTTGCCAGCAGAAACGACCACATGATGGGAAGGGATGCCAGCAGAAACCAACACAGGAGGTGAGGCGATGCCAGCAGAAACAACCCCGGGATGGGAATGGATGCCAGCAGAAACTACCACAGAATGGGAAAGGATGCCAAAAGAAATGGCCAAAGGAGAGGAGGCGATGCCAGCAGAAACCAACATAGGATGGGAGGCGACGCCAACGGAAACCACCACAGGATGGGAAGGGATGCCGGCAGAAACTACCAGAAGATGGGAATGGATGCCAGCAGAAGTGACCACAGGAGGGGAGGTGATGCCAGCAGAAACCAACACAGGATGGGAGGCGATGCCAGCAGAAACCAACAAAGGCAGGGAAGCGACGCCAGCAGAAACGACCACAGGATGGGAAGGGTTGACAGCAAAAACCAACACAGGAGGTGAGGCGATGCCAGCAGAAACAAACCCAGAATGGTAAAGGATTCCAGCAGACGACCACAGCATGGGAATGGTTGCCAGAAGAAACGACTGCAGGATGGGAATGGATGCCATCAGAAATTATCACAGAAGGGGAGGCGATGCCAGCAGAAACCAAACAGGATGGGAAGCGACGCCAGCAGAAACGACCACAAGATGGGAAGGGTTGCCAGCAGAAACGACCACATGATGGGAAGGGATGCCAGCAGAAACCAACACAGGAGGTGAGGCGATGCCAGCAGAAACGACCCCGGGATGGGAATGGATGCCAGCAGAAACTACCACAGAATGGGAAAGGATGCCAAAAGAAATGGCCAAAGGAGGGGAGGCGATGCCAGCAGAAACCAAAATAGGATGGGAGGCGACGCCAACGGAAACCACCACAGGATGGGAAGGGATGCCGGCAGAAACTACCAGAAGATGGGAATGGATGCCAGCAGAAGTGACCACAGGAGGGGAGGCGATGCCAGCAGAAACCAACACAGGATGGGAGGCGATGCCAGCAGAAACGACCCCAGGATGGGAAGGGGTGCCAGCAAAAACCAACACAGTAGGTGAGGCAAAGCCAGCAGAAACAACCCCAGAATGGGAATGGATGCCAGCAGAAACGACCACAGAATGGGAATGGTTGTCAGAAGAAATTACCAGAGAATGGGAATGGTTGGTAGCAGAAACGACCACAGGATGTGAGGCGACGCCAGCAGAAACGACCCCAGGATGGGAAGGGGTGCCAGCAAAAACCAACACAGGAGGTGAGGCAATGCCAGCAAAAACAACCCCAGAATGGGAATGGATGCCAGTAGAAACGACCACAGGATGGGAATGGTTGCCAGCAGAAATTACCACAGAATGGGAATGGTTGGTAGCAGAAACGACCACAGGAGGGGAGGCGATGCCAGCAGAGACCATCAAAGGAAGGGAAGCCACGCCAGCAGAAACGACCACAGGATGGGAAGGGGTGAGAGCAAAAACCAACACAGGAGGTGAGGCGATGCCTGCAGAAACAACCCCAGAATGGTAATGGATTCCAGCAGAAACGACCACAGCATGGGAACGGTTGCCAGAAGAAACGACTGCAGGATGGGAATGGATGCCATCAGAAATTATCACAGAAGGGGAGGCGATGCCAGCAGAAACCAAACAGGATTGGAAGCGACGCCAGCAGTAACGACCACAGGATGGGAAGGGGTGCCAGCAAAAACCAACACAGGAGGTGAGGCGATGCCAGCAGAAACAACCCCAGAATGGGAATGGATGCCAGCAGAAACGACCACAGGATGGAAATGGCTGCCAGAAGAAACGACTACAGGATGGGAATTGATGCCAGCACAAATGATCACAGGAGGGGGGGCGATGCCAGCAGAAATCAACAGAGGATGGGAATTGACGCCAGCAGAACCGACCACAGGATGGGAATGGATGCCAGCATAAATGACCACAGTAGGGGAGGCCATGCCAGCAGAAACCAACACAGAATTGAGGCGACGCTAGCAGAAACGACTACAGGATAGGAAAGGGTGCCAGCAGAAACTACCAGAATATGGGAATGGATGCCAGCAGAAACGACCACAGGATGGGAGTGGTTGTCAGCAGAAATTACCACAGAATGGGAATGGTTGGTAGCAGAAACGACCACAGGATGTGGGGCGACGCCAGCAGAAACGACCCCAGGATGGGAAGGGGTGCCAGCAAAAACCAACACAGGAGGTGAGGCAATGCCAGCAGAAACAACCCCAGAATGGGTATGGATGCCAGCAGAAACGACCACAGGATGGGAATGGTTGCCAGCAGAAATTACCACAGAATGGGAATGCTTGGTAGCAGAAACGACCACAGGAGGGGAGGCGATGCCAGCAGAAACCAACAAAGGAAGGGAAGCGACGCCAGCAGAAACGACCACAGGATGGGAAGGGGTGAGAGCAGAAACCAAGACAGGAGGTGAGGCGATGCCAGCAGAAACAACCCCAGAATGGTAATGGATTCCAGCAGAAACGACCACAGCATGAGAATGGTTGCCAGAAGAAACGACTGCAGGATGGCAAGGGATGCCATCAGAAATTATCACAGAAGGGGAGGCGATGCCAGCAGAAACCAAACAGGATGGGAAGCGACGCCAGCAGAAACGACCACAGGATGGGAAGGGGTGCCAGCAAAAACCAACACAGGAGGTGAGGCGATGCCAGCAGAAACAACCCCAGAATGGGAATGGATGCCAGCAGAAACGACAACGGGATGGGAATGGCTGCCAGAAGAAACGACTACAGGATGGCAATTGATGCCAGCACAAATGATCACAGGAGGGGAGGCGATGCCAGCAGAAATCAACAGAGGATGGGAATGGACGCCAGCAGAACCGACCACAGGATGGGAATGGATGCCAGCATAAATGACCACAGTAGGGGAGGCCATGCCAGCAGAAACCAACACAGAATAGGAGGCGACGCCGGCAGAAACCACTACAGGATAGGAAAGGGTGCCAGCAGAAACTACCAGAATATGGGAATGGATGCCAGCAGAAATGAAAACTGGATGGGAGGCGACGCCAGTACAAACCACCACAGGTTGGGAATTGATGCCAGCAAAAACGACCACTGGATAGGAATGGATGCCAGCAGAAATGACCACAGTAGGGGAGGCGATGCCAGCAGAAATCAACACACGATGGTAGGCGACGCCAGCAGAAACGACCACAGGACGGTAAGGGATGCCAGCAGAAACGAACACAGGAGGTGAGGCGATGCCAGTAGAAACAACATCAGGATGTGAATGGATGCCAGCAGAAACGACCACAGGATGGGAATGGTTGCCAGCGAAAAAGACCACAGGATGGGAATGGTTGGCAGCAGAAACGACCACATGAGGGGGCGATGCCAGCAGAAACCAACACAGGATAGGAGGCGACGCCAGCAGAAACGACTACAAGATAGGAAAGGGTGCCAGTAGAAACTACCAGAAGGTGGGAATGGATGCCAGCAGAAGTAACCACAGGAGGGGAGGCGATGCCAGCAGAAATCAACACACGATGGTAGGCGACGCCAGCAGAAACGACCACAGGACGGTAAGGGATGCCAGCAGAAACCAACACAGAAGGTGAGGCGATGCCAGTAGAAACAACATTAGGATGTGAATGGATGCCAGCAGAAACGACCACAGGATGGGAATGGTTGCCAGCAAAAACGACCACAGGATGGGAATGGTTGGCAGCAGAAACGACCACAGGAGGGGGCGATGCCAGCAGAAACCAACACAGGATGTGAATGGATGCCAGCAGAAACGTCCACAGGATGGGAATGGATGCCAGTAGAAATGACCACAGGAGGTGAGGCGATGCCAGCAGAAACTAACACATGATTGAAGGCGACGCCAGTAGAAATGACCACAGGGTGGGAAGGGATGCCAGTAGAAACCAACATATTAGGTGAGGCGATACCAGCAGAAACAACACCAGGATGGGAATGGATGCCAGTAGAAATGACCACAGGAGGTGAGGCGATGCCAGCAGAAACAACCCCAGAATGGGAATGGATGCCAGCAAAAACTACCACAGAATAGGAATGGATGCCAGCAGAAACGACCACAGAATGGGAACGGATGTCAGCAGAAACTACCAGAATATGCACAAATGTACCTTCCACATCCCAGTTCTGAATGCCAGCTGAAACGACTGTAGACTGAAAGGTTTTGATTTCTGTTTATCTGGACTAGATTCCAATAGAAACGATAGTTTGACTGATTTCTACATTCCTTAACTATTATTCCTTAAATAATTATCGGAGGATTTTTGATTGCTTGAAGCATTGATTTGATGTTAGGGATCCATGACAAATGACTGGATGTCTTGATTTGCCAACGGCTCATCTAAATTAACCCAAGAATTTCGTATACAAGAACCTATATCTGGCATTAAAGATATATCACCTTGTCTTTCAAGTTGCGTTTTTACTACTCGCAGCAATCAGCTTTTTGTCCACGAATGTCAATGCCATGCGTTTTGAGGTTTCTTATATTTTGCTGTCAAGTCTCTTCCTATGTTGATGTGGAATTTATAATGGAGGTTCAACGAAACTACGTGACATTGAAGCTTTGATATTGGGTGGTTAATTAGTTTGCAGAGTTTGGGAGCTAATCTTGAGAATTTTGACTATGTAACAAAAGGAACAATTTTGAGCGATGTAGGTTGGCTTGGAATATATTTTTATGTGTTATGTAATCAAAAGAGAGACTAACGCAAATTATTTGAATTGCCGGCTAAATTTCTCCTTTTTGTTGCCGAATAAGTTTCTTGTCAGCCAATACGGCATCCACCTCTCCCAGCCTTATTTGAACACTTTTAACTATTTTCAAGTGATAGTTAACTATTTTAATGGATTAATACTATATATATATATATATATATATATATATATATATATATATATATATATATATATATATATATATATATACGTATATATATATATATATATATATATATATATATATATAATCGCTCCATGCGTTGACTTTTCAACTGAATGCTAGATCTCAATTTTCAAATTGGAATTCTTGACGCGAATTGCTGACTTGGAGGGAAAATTTGGACTTTAACTATCCTGTGTTTAGACAGGCAATCGTTTACACGTTGATCAGCTGAAGCGAGTAATGTTTTAAAAAAAATTTTTTTCTTATTAATAAAGACCTTTATTATGTCACTTGTGTAGCGCCGTTGATTAAAAAATGACTGGTACAGAATTTTTTTAGCAGAAAATATGCTTCATCTCACTGGACTATTCGGCTCTGACGAGACGTATAGGTTCTTGGCTGAATGCAGTCAAAGAATTTATGTCCCCTGCTGTTTAACCGGATCTTGTTGATTTAATTTTATCCCGTGCATGGCCTAACAGTACCTCTCGAACAAGTCTCAACTGGGGGTAACTTGATGTGGTCATTTTTGCGCTCAGCAATCTAATAGTGATCCATCTTGGAATTCTTGAAATATGAACCAATTATCGAATCATAAATTTTAGCGTCTGCATGTATAAAAGTTTGTCATTACTTTTTCAGGCTTTGACGTCGGTGGTGTTTGTGGCATTAATAGAATTGCATGGAGCGCACGCATTCACTCAGAGAAATCTGTTCTCGCGGCAGTTGCTTAATTCAGCTAGAGGTTCGGGTTCATCTTCCGCATCCGAGGACTGGATACCATTAGAAATCACCACAGGAGGGCGATGCGGGCCGATGCCAGCAGAAACGCCCTGGGCGAGGAATTTGGCCAAAATTATGTAAGATCAGCGGAAAAGACAAGTCGGAAAAATAAGCGCAATTTTCTTACATAATGTTGAGTTGAATGCGTTGAATTTGAAGGCAAAAATTCAACGCATTCAACGCAAAATTATGTAAGAAAATTGCAGTGAGTTTTCCGACTTGTCAACGCTAGTTGCCACTGATCTTACATTTTTAGCGTTGAATTTAGCGTAGATCTTACATATTTAGCATTGAATTTAGCGTAGATCTTACATAATTAGCGTTGAATTTATCGTAGATCTTACATATTTTTGCGTTGAGTTTTTGCGTTGAATTTTTGGCGTTGAATTTTTGCTTCCACTTGAACTATTAACCTCCAGTTGCGTATGGGACTCGAACCGCTGACCTTCTGTTTGCTTGTCGCCTCTTCTACAATTGTGCCACAGTACCTTGTTTTCCTTAAAAGCCGCAGTTCTTATAAAGCGTAGATCTTAAATATTTTGCGTTGAATTTAGCGTAGATCTTACATATTTTGCGTTGATTTTGCGTTGTATTTAACTTAGCATATTCAACGCATTTACCATGTGAGGCATACTGGGAAAATTTTAAATTTTTTAAAAAGTTTTGAGAAAAATCTGAATACCTAAAATGGTCTGAAATGGTTTTTGCACCGTAAGAGAGCATTCAAAGGTTATTTTTTGCTGACTTCATTTTTCTCACTTGTGCAGTATAGGGATCGAAACAGTAAAGAAATTAATTTTTCGAAAAAAAACTTGAAAAATAAGAAATCGTAACATGGTCCGAATTGGATTTTGCACTATAACAGAGCACCAAAAATGATTTTTTCTGACTTCACTTTTCTCACCTGTGCAGTATAGGGGTTCCAAAAAGTAAAATTCATTTTTTGAAAAAAAACTTGAAAAATTTGAAATCGTAACATGGTCTGAATTGAATTTTGCGCTATAAAAGAGCACTAAAAATGATTTTTTTCCGACCTCAAGTTTCTCACCTTTGCAATATAGGGTTCGAAACAGTGAAAAAAATTGATTTTTTGAAAAAAAAACGTGAAAACGTTCTGAAATCGTAAAATGGTATGATATGGATTTTGCGCTATAAAAGAGCACTAAAAAGTTATTTTTTCCTGACTTATCTTTTCTCACCTGTGCAGTATAGGGGATCGAAACAGTTAGATTAATTTTTTGAAAAAAAAACTTGAAAAAGTTCTGAAATCGTAAAATGTCGGAAATGGATTTTGCGCTATACAAGAGCATTAAAAAAAGATTTTTTGCTGACTTCATTTTTCTCACCTGTGCAGTATAGGGAGTCGAAACAGTAAAATTAATTTTTTGATAAAAAACTTGAAAACTTCTCACCTGTGAAGTATAGGGGGTCGAAGCAATAAAAAAAATTAATTTTTTGAAAAAAAAACTTGAAAAATTTGAAATCGTTAAATGGTCTGAGTTGGGTTTTGCACTAAAATAGAGCACTTCAAAGTGATTTTTTCTGACTTCACTTTTCTCACCTGTGCAGCATAGGGGATCGAAGCAGTAAACAAAATAATTTTTTGAAAAAATTGAAAAACTTGAAATCGTAACATGGTCTGAATTGGATTTTGCACTAGAAAAGAGCACTAAAAATTATTTTTTTTCTGACCTCATGTTTCTCGCCAGTGAAGTATAGGGGTCGAAACAGTGAAAAAATTGACTTTTTGAAAAAAAACTTTTGAAATCGTAAAGTGGTCTCAAATGGAATGGAAAGATTAGCGTTGAAGGCGTTGAATTTATGTAAGATCAACGCTAAATTCAACGCTAAGTCTGTAAGATCTACGCTAAAATTCAACGCTAAATATATAAGATCTACGCCAAAACTCAACGAAAAATTATGTAAGATTAGCGTTGAATGCGTTGAATTTATGTAACATCAAGGCTGAATTCAACGCTAAATATGTAAGATCTACGTCAAAATTCAACCCAATATTATGTAAGACTAGCGTTGAATGCGTTGATTTTATGTAAGATCAACGCTTAAATTCAACGCTAAATGTGTAAGATCTACGCCAAAATTCAACCCAAAATTATGTAAGACTAGCGTTGAATGCGTTGATTTTATGTAAGATCAACGCTTAAATTCAACGCTATATTTGTAAGATTTACGCTAAAATTCAACGCTAAATATGTAAGATATACGCCAAAATTCAACGAAAAATTATGTGAGATTAACGTTGAATGCGTTGAATTTATATAACATCAACGCTAAATTCAACGCTAAATATGTAAGATCTACGCTAAAATTCGAGGCTAAATATGTAAGATCTACGCCAAAATTCAACAAAAAATTATGTAAGATTAACGTTGAATGCGTTGAATTTATATAACATCAACGCTAAATTCAACGCTAAATATGTAAGATCTACGCTAAAATTCGAGGCTAAATATGTAAGATCTACGCCAAAATTCAACGCAAAATTATGTAAGATTAGCGTTGAATGCGTTGAATTTATGTAAGATCAACGCTTAAATTCAACGCTAAACATGTAAGATCTACGCTAAATTCAACGCTAAATATGTAAGATCTATGCCGAAATTCAACGAAAAATTATGTAAGATTAACGTTGAATGCGCTGAATTTATGTAACATCAACGCTAAATTCAACGCTAAATATGTAAGATCTACGCTAAAATTCAAGGCTAAATATGTAAGATCTACGCCAAAATTCAACGCAAAATTATGTAAGATTAGAGTTGAATGCGTTGAGTTTATGTAAGATCAACGCTTAAATTCAACGCTAAATATGTAAGATCAACGCTAAAATTCAACGCTAAATATGTAACATCTACGCCAGAATTCATCGAAAAATTATGTAAGATTAGCGTTGAATGCGTTGAATTTATGTAAGATCAACGCTAAGTTTCAACGCTAAATATGTAAGATCTACGCCAGAAATCAACGGAAAAATATGTAAGATTAGCGTTGAATGCGTTGAATTTATGTAACATCAACGCTAAATTCAACGCTAAATATGTAATATCTACGCTAAAATTCAACGCTAAATATGTAAGATCTACGCCAGAATTCATCGAAAAACTATGTAAGATTTGCGTTGAATGCGTTGAATTTATGTAACATCAACGCTAAATTCAACGCTAAATATTTAAGATCAACGCCTAAATTCAACGCTAAATATGTAAGATCAACGCTAAAATTCAACGCTAAATATGTAAGATCTACGCCAGAAATCATTGAAAAATTATGTAAGATTAGCGTTGAATGCCTTGAATTTATGCAACATCAACGCTAAATTCAACGCTATATATGTGAGATATAGGCGAAAATTCTAGGCTAAATATATAAGATCTACTCCAGAATTCAACGCAAAATTATGTAGGATTTGCGTTGAATGCGTTGAACTTATGTAAGATCAACGCTTAAATTCAACGCTAAATATGTAAGATCTGCGCCAAAATTCAACGAAAAAATATGTAAGAGTAGCGTTGAATAGGTTGAATTTATGTAAGATCAACGCTTTAATTCAACGCTAAATATGTAAGATCAACGCTAAAATTCAACGCAAAATTATGTAAGATTAGCGTTGAAAGCGTTGAATTTATGTAAGATCAACGCTTAAATTCAACGCTAAATATGTAAGATCTACTCCAAAATTCAACGAAAAATTATGTAAGATTAGCGTTGAATGCGTTGAATTTATGTAAGATCAACGCTTTAATTCAACGCTAAATATGTAAGATCAACGCTAAAATTCAACGCAAAATTATGGAAGATTAGCGTTGAATGCGTTGAATTTATGTAAGATCAACGCTTAAATTCAACGCTAAACATGTAAGATCTACGCTAATTCAACGCTAAATATGTAAGATCTACGCCAAAATTCAACGAAAAATTATGTAAGATTAGCGTTGAATGCGTTGAATTTATGTAACCTCAACGCTAAATTCAACGCTAAATATGTAAGATCTACGCTAAAATTCAAGGCTAAATATGTAAGATCTACGCCAAAACTCAACGCAAAATTATGTAAGATTAGCGTTGAATGCGTTGAATTTATGTAAGATCAACGCTTAAATTCAACGCTAAATATGTAAGATCAACGCTAAAATTCAACGCTAAATATGTGAGATCTACGCCAGAATTCAACGGAAAAATATGTAAGATTAGCGTTGAATGCGTTGAATTTATGTAACATCAACGCTAAATTCAACGAAAAATATATAAGATCTACGCTAAAATTCAACGCTAAATATGTAAGATCTATGCCAGAATTCATCGAAAAACTATGTAAGATTAGCGTTGAATGCGTTGAATTTATGTAAGATCAACGCTAAGTTTCAACGCTAAATATGTAAGATCTACGCCAGAATTCAACGGAAAAATATGTAAGATTAGCGTTGAATGCGTTGAATTTATGTAACATCAACGCTAAATTCAACGCTAAATATGTAAGATCTACGCTAAAATTCAACGCTAAATATGTAAGATCTACGCCAGAATTCATCGAAAAACTATGTAAGATTAGCTTTGAATGCGTTGAATTTATGTAACATCAACGCTAAATTCAACGCTAAATATTTAAGATCAACGCTTAAATTCAACGCTAAATATGTAAGATCAACGCTAAAATTCAACGCTAAATATGTAAGATCTACGCCAGAAATCATTGAAAAATTATGTAAGATTAGCGTTGAATGCCTTGATTTTATGCAACATCAACGCTAAATTCAACGCTATATATGTGAGATATACGCGAAAATTCTAGGCTAAATATGTAAGATCTACGCCAAAATTCAACGCAAAATTATGTAGGATTAGCGTTGAATGCGTTGAACTTATGTAAGATCAACGCTTAAATTCAACGCTAAATATGTAAGATCTGCGCTAAAATTCAACGCTAAATATGTAAGATCTACGCCAAAATTCAACGAAAAAATATGTAAGACTAGCGTTGAATAGGTTGAATTTATGTAAGATCAACGCTTTAATTCAACGCTAAATATGAAAGATCAACGCTAAAATTCAACGCAAAATTATGTAAGATTAGCGTTGAATGCGTTGAAATTATGTAAGATCAACGCTTAAATTCAACGCTAAATATGTAAGATCTACGCCAAAATTCAACGCAAAATTATGTAAGATTAGCGTTGAATGCGTTGAATTTATGTAAGATCAACGCTTAAATTCAACGCTAAACATGTAAGATCTACGCTAAATTCAACGCTAAATATGTAAGATCTACGCCAAAAATTCAACGAAAAATTATGTAAGATTAGCGTTGAATGCGTTGAATTTATGTAACATCAACGCTAAATTCAACGCTAAATATGTAAGATCTACGCTAAAATTCAAGGCTAAATATGTAAGATCTACGCCAAAGTTCAACGCAAAATTATGTAAGATTAGCGTTGAATGCGTTGAATTTATGTAAGATCAACGCTTAAATTCAATGCTAAATTTGTAAGATCAACGCTAAAATTCAACGCTAAATATGTAAGATCTACGCCAGAATTCATCGAAAAATTATGTAAGATTAGCGTTGAATGAGTTGAATTTATGTAAGATCAACGCTAAATTCAACGCTAAATATGTAAGATCTACGCTAAAATTCAACGCTAAATATGTAAGATCTACGCCAAAATTCAACGCAAAATTATGTAAGATTAGCGTTGAATGCGTTGAATTTATGTAAGATCAACGCTTAAATTCAATGCTAAATTTGTAAGATCAACGCTAAAATTCAACGCTAAATATGTAAGATCTACGCCAGAATTCAAGGCTAAATATGTAAGATCTACGCCAAAGTTCAACGCAAAATTATGTAAGATAAGCGTTGAATGCGTTGAATTTATGTAAGATCAACGCTTAAATTCAATGCTAAATTTGTAAGATCAACGCTAAAATTCAACGCTAAATATGTAAGATCTACGCCTGAATTCATCGAAAAATTATGTAAGATTAGCGTTGAATGCGTTGAATTTATGTAAGATCAACGCTTAAATTCAATGCTAAATTTGTAAGATCAACGCTAAAATTCAACGCTAAATATGTAAGATCTACGCCAGAATTCATCGAAAAATTATGTAAGATTAGCGTTGAATGCGTTGAATTTATGTAACATCAACGCTAAATTCAACGCTAAATATGTAAGATCTACGCTAAAATTCAACGCTAAATATGTAAGATCTACGCCAGAATTCATCGAAAAATTATGTAAGATTAGCGTTGAATGCGTTGAATTTATGTAACATCAACGCTAAATTCAACGCTAAATATGTAAGATCAATGCTTAAATTCAACGCTAAATATGTAAGATCAACGCTAAAATTCAACGCTAAATATGTAAGATCTACGCCAGAAATCATTGAAAAATTATGTAAGATTAGCGTTGAATGCGTTGAATTTATGTAACATCAACGCTAAATTCAACGCTAAATATGTAAGATCTACGCTAAAATTCAAGACTAAATATGTAAGATCTACGCCAAAATTCAACGCAAAATTATGTAAGATTAGCGTTGAATGCGTTGAATTTATGTAACATCAACGCTAAATTCAACGCTAAATATGTAAGATCTACGCTAAAATTCAACGCTAAATATGTAAGATCTACGCCAGAATTCATCGAAAAATTATGTAAGATTAGCGTTGAATGCGTTGAATTTATGTAACATCAACGCTAAATTCAACGCTAAATATGTAAGATCAACGCTTAAATTCAACGCTAAATATGTAAGATCAACGCTAAAATTCAACGCTAAATGTGTAAGATCTACGCCAGAAATCATTGAAAAATTATGTAAGATTAGCGTTGAATGCCTTGAATTTATGCAACATCAACGCTAAATTCAACGCTATATATGTGAGATATACGCGAAAATTCTAGGCTAAATATGTAAGATCTACGCCAAGATTCAACGCAAAATTATGTAGGATTAGCGTTGAGTGCGTTGAACTTATGTAAGATCAACGCTTAAATTCAACGCTAAATATGTAAGATCTGCGCTAAAATTCAACGCTAAATATGTAAGATCTACGCCAAAATTCAACGAAAAAATATGTAAGAGTAGCGTTGAATATGTTGAATTTATGTAACATCAACGGTAAATTCAACGCTAAATATGTAAGATCTACGCTAAAATTCAAGGCTAAATATGTAAGATCTACGCCAAAATTCATCGAAAAATTATGTAAGATTAGCGTTGAATGCGTTGAATTTATGTAACATCAACGCTAAATTCAACGCTAAATATGTAAGATCAACGCTTAAATTCAACGCTAAATATGTAAGATCAACGCTAAAATTCAACGCTAAATGTGTAAGATCTACGCCAGAAATCATTGAAAAATTATGTAAGATTAGCGTTGAATGCCTTGAATTTATGCAACATCAACGCTAAATTCAACGCTATATATGTGAGATATACGCGAAAATTCTAGGCTAAATATGTAAGATCTACGCCAAAATTCAACGCAAAATTATGTAGGATTAGCGTTGAGTGCGTTGAACTTATGTAAGATCAACGCTTAAATTCAACGCTAAATATGTAAGATCTGCGCTAAAATTCAACGCTAAATATGTAAGATCTACGCCAAAATTCAACGAAAAAATATGTAAGAGTAGCGTTGAATATGTTGAATTTATGTAACATCAACGGTAAATTCAACGCTAAATATGTAAGATCTACGCTAAAATTCAAGGCTAAATATGTAAGATCTACGCCAAAATTCAACGCAAAATTATGTAAGATTAGCGTTGAATGCGTTGAATTTATGTAAGATCAACGCTTTAATTCAACGCTAATTATGTAAGATCAACGCTAAAATTCAACGCTAAATATGTAAGACCTACGCCAAATATCAACGAAAAATTATGTAAGATTAGCGTTGAATGCGTTGAATTTATGTAACATCAACGGTAAATTCAACGCTAAATATGTAAGATCTACGCTAAAATTCAAGGCTAAATATGTAAGATCTACGCCAAAATTCATCGAAAATTTATGTAAGATTAGCGTTGAATGCGTTGAATTTATCTAAGATGAACGCTAAGTTTCAACGCTAAAATAAGTAAGATCTACGCCAGAATTCAACGCAAAATTATGCAAGATTAGCGTTGAATGCGTTGAATTTATGTAAGATCAACGCTAAATTCAACGCTAAATACGTAAAATGTACGCCAAAATTCAACGCAAAATCATGTAAGATTAGCGTTGAACGCGTTGAATTTATGTAAGATCAACGCTAAATTCAACGCTAAATATGTAAGATCTACGCTAAAATTTAACGCAAAAATATGTAAGATTAGCGTTCAATGCGCTGAATTTATGTAAGATCAACGCTAAACTCAACGCTAAATATGTAAGATCTACGCTAAAATTTAACGCTAAATATGTAAGATCTACGCCAAAATTCAACGCAAAATTATGTAAGATTAGCGTTGAATGCGTTGAATTTATGTAAGATCAACGCTTTAATTCAACGCCAAATATGTAAGATCAACGCTAAAATTCAACGCTAAATATGTAAGACCTACGCCAAAATTCAACGAAAAATTATGTAAGATTAGCGTTGAATGCGTTGAATTTATGTAACATCAACGGTAAATTCAACGCTAAATATGTAAGATCTACGCTAAAATTAAAGGCTAAATATGTAAGATCTACGCCAAAATTCATCGAAAATTTATGTAAGATTAGCGTTGAATGCGTTGAATTTATGTAAGATGAACGCTTAGTTTCAACGCTAAATAAGTAAGATCTACGCCAGAATCAAACGCAAAATTATGCAAGATTAGCGTTGAATGCGTTGAATTTATGTAAGATCAACGCTAAATTCAACGCTAAATATGTAAGATCTACGCTAAAATTTAACGCAAAATTATGTAAAATTAGCGTTCAATGCGCTGAATTTATGTAAGATCAACGCTAAACTCAACGCTAAATATGTAAGATCTACGCTAAAATTTAACGCAAAATTATGTAAGATTAGCGTTCAATGCGCTGAATTTATGTAAGATCAACGCTAAACTCAACGCTAAATATGTAAGATCTACGCTAAAATTTAACGCTAAATATGTAAGATCTACGCAAAAATTCAACGCAAAATTATGTAAGATTAGCGTTGAATGCGTTAATTTTATGTAAGATCAACGCTAAAATTCAAAGCTAAATATGTAAGATCTACGCCAAAAATAAACGGAAAATTATGTAAGATAAGCGTTGAATGCATTGAATTTATGTAAGATCAACGCTAAAGTTCAATGCTAAATATGTAGGATCTACGCCAAAATTCAACGCAAAATTATGAAAGATTAGCGTTCAATGCGCTGAATTTATGTAAGATCAACGCTAAACTCAACGCTAAATATGTAACATCTATGCTAAAATTTAACGCTAAATATGTAAGATCTACGCAAAAATTCAAAGCAAAATTATGTAAGATTAGCGTTGAATGCGTTAATTTTATGTAAGATCAACGCTAAAATTCAAAGCTAAACATGTAAGATCTACGCCAAAATTCAAAGAAAAATTTTGTAAGATTAGCGTTGAATGCGTTAAATTATTGTAAGATCAACGCTAAAATTCAACGCTAAATTTGAAAGATCTACGCCAAAATTTAACGCAAAATTATGTAAGATTAGCGTTGAATGAGTTGAATTTATGTAGGATCAACGCTAAAATTAAACTCTAAATATGTAGATCAACGCCAAAATTCAACGCAAATTTATGTAAGATTAGCGTTCAATGCTTTGAATTTATGTAAGGATCAACGCTAAAATTCAACGCTAAATTTGTAAGATCTACGCCAAAATTTAACGCGAAATTATGTAAGATTAGCGTTGAATGCGTTGAATTTATGTAAGATCAACGCTAAAATTAAACTCTAAATATGTAGATCTACGCCAAAATTCAACGCAAAATTATGTAATATTAGCGTTCAAGGCGTTGAATTTATGTAAGATCAACGCTAAATTCAACGCTAAATTTGTAAGATCTACGCCAAAATTCAACGCAAAATTATGTAAGATTATCGTTGAATGCGTTGAATTTATTTAAGATCAACGCTAAATTCAACGCTAAATATGTAAGATCTACGCCAAAATTCAACGCAAAATTATGTAAGATTAGCGTTGAATGCGTTGAATTTAAGTAAGATCAACGCTAAAGTTCAACGCTAAATATGTAAGATCTATGCCAAAATTCAACGCAAAATTATCTAAGATGAGAGTTGAATGCGTTGAATTTATGTAAGATCAACGCTAAATTCAACGCTATATATGTAAGATCTACGCTAAAATTCGAGGCTAAATATGTAAGATCCACGCCAAAATTCAACGCAAAATTTTGTAAGTTTAGCGTTGAATGCGTTGAATTGATGTAAGGTCAACGCTTTAATTCAACTCTAAATATGTAAGATAAACGCTAAAATTCAACGCTAAATATGTAAGATCTACGCCACAATTCATCGAAAAATTATATAAGATTAGCAGCGTTGAATGCGTTGAATTTATGCAAGATGAACGCTAAGTTTCAACGCTAAATATGTAAGATCTACGCCAGAATTCAACGCAAAATTATGCAAGATTAACGTTGAATGCGTTGAATTTATGTAAGATCAACGCTAAAATTCAACGCTAAATATATAAGATCTACGTCAAAATTCAACGCAAAATTATGCAAGATTAGCGTTGAATGCGTTGAATTTATGTAAGATCAACGCTATATTCAACGCTAAATACGTAAAATGTACGCCAAATTCAATGCAAAATCATGTAAGATTAGCGTTGAATGCGTTGAATTTATGTAAGATCAACGCTAAATTCAACGCTAAATATGTAAGATCTACGCCAAGAATCAACGGAAAATTATGTAAGATTAGCGTTGAATGCATTGAATTTATGTAAGATCAACGCTAAAATTCAATGCTAAATATGTAAGATCTACGCCAAAATTCAACGCAAAATTATGTATGATTAGCGTTCAATGCGTTGAATTTATGTAAGATCAACGCTAAACTCAACGCTAAATATGTAAGATCTACGCTAAAATTTAACGCTAAATATGTAAGATCTACGCCAAAAATCAACGCAAAATTATGTAAGATTAGCGTTGAATGCGTTAATTTTATGTAAGATCAACGCTAAAATTCAAAGCTAAAATATGTAAGATCTACGCTAGAATTCAACGAAAAATTATGTAAGATTAGCGTTGAATGCGTTAATTTTATGTAAGATCAACGCTAAAATTCAAAGCTAAATATGTAAGATCTACGCTAAAATTCAACGAAAAATTATGTAAGATTAGCGTTGAATGCGTTAATTTTATGTAACATCAACGCTAAAATTCAAAGCTAAATATGTAAGATCTACGCTAAAATTCAACGAAAAATTATGTAAGATAGCGTTGAATGCGTTAATTTTATGTAACATCAACGCTAAAATTCAAAGCTAAATAAGTAAGATCAACGCTAAAATTAAACTCTAAATATGTAGATCAACGCCAAAATTCAACGCAAATTTATGTAAGATTAGCGTTCAATGCTTTGAATTTATGTAAGATCAACGCTAAAATTCAACGCTAAATTTGTAAGATCTACGCCAAAATTTAACGCGAAATTATGTAAGATTAGCGTTGAATGCGTTGAATTTATGTAAGATCAACGCTAAAATTAAACTCTAAATATGTAGATCTACGCCAAAATTCAACGCAAAATTATGTAATATTAGCGTTGAAGGCGTTGAATTTATGTAAGATCAACGCTAAAATTCAACGCTAAATATATAAGATCTACGTCAAAATTCAACGCAAAATTATGCAAGATTAGCGTTGAATGCGTTGAATTTATGTAAGATCAACGCTATATTCAACGCTAAATACGTAAAATGTACGCCAAATTCAATGCAAAATCATGTAAGATTAGCGTTGAATGCGTTGAATTTATGTAAGATCAACGCTAAATTCAACGCTAAATATGTAAGATCTACGCCAAGAATCAACGGAAAATTATGTAAGATTAGCGTTGAATGCATTGAATTTATGTAAGATCAACGCTAAAATTCAATGCTAAATATGTAAGATCTACGCCAAAATTCAACGCAAAATTATGTATGATTAGCGTTCAATGCGTTGAATTTATGTAAGATCAACGCTAAACTCAACGCTAAATATGTAAGATCTACGCTAAAATTTAACGCTAAATATGTAAGATCTACGCCAAAAATCAACGCAAAATTATGTAAGATTAGCGTTGAATGCGTTAATTTTATGTAAGATCAACGCTAAAATTCAAAGCTAAATATGTAAGATCTACGCTAGAATTCAACGAAAAAATTATGTAAGATTAGCGTTGAATGCGTTAATTTTATGTAAGATCAACGCTAAAATTCAAAGCTAAATATGTAAGATCTACGCTAAAATTCAACGAAAAATTATGTAAGATTAGCGTTGAATGCGTTAATTTTATGTAACATCAACGCTAAAATTCAAAGCTAAATATGTAAGATCTACGCTAAAATTCAACGAAAAATTATGTAAGATTAGCGTTGAATGCGTTAATTTTATGTAACATCAACGCTAAAATTCAAAGCTAAATAAGTAAGATCAACGCTAAAATTAAACTCTAAATATGTAGATCAACGCCAAAATTCAACGCAAATTTATGTAAGATTAGCGTTCAATGCTTTGAATTTATGTAAGATCAACGCTAAAATTCAACGCTAAATTTGTAAGATCTACGCCAAAATTTAACGCGAAATTATGTAAGATTAGCGTTGAATGCGTTGATTTATGTAAGATCAACGCTAAAATTAAACTCTAAATATGTAGATCTACGCCAAAATTCAACGCAAAATTATGTAATATTAGCGTTGAAGGCGTTGAATTTATGTAAGATCAACGCTAAATTCAACGCTAAATTTGTAAGATCTACGCCAAAATTCAACGCAAAATTATGTAAGATTATCGTTGAATGCGTTGAATTTATTTAAGATCAACGCTAATTCAACGCTAAATATGTAAGATCTACGCCAAAATTCAACGCAAAATTATGTAAGATTAGCGTTGAATGCGTTGAATTTAAGTAAGATCAACGCTAAAGTTCAACGCTAAATATGTAAGATCTATGCCAAAATTCAACGCAAAATTATCTAAGATGAGAGTTGAATGCGTTGAATTTATGTAAGATCAACGCTAAATTCAACGCTATATATGTAAGATCTACGCTAAAATTCGAGGCTAAATATGTAAGATCCACGCCGAAATTCAACGCAAAATTTTGTAAGTTTAGCGTTGAATGCGTTGAATTGATGTAAGGTCAACGCTTTAATTCAACTCTAAATATGTAAGATAAAC